>NC_048232.1:33590368-33692256 GCF_002007445.2 Ailuropoda melanoleuca | reverse complement strand
TTTAAAAAAAAAAAAAAAGAAGAATCTCTTGGAGAGATTAAGGGGTACTTAAAAAAAAAAAAAAAAGGAAACATTTACGAAACACCTATTATGTGCAAAGCATATAAACTCTGGGGATTCATAATTTCAGAGTTTAGTAATTATGCTGTGATCCTTCCTTGTTATACTTCAGAAGCATTGTAGTGAGATGGAAGGAGCCCTAAGTTAAAAGCCAGGAGGTCTAGGGGCACCTGGGTGTCTCAGTCAGTTTGGCGCCTCCCTTCAGCTCAGGTCATGATCCCAGGGTCTTGGGATCAAGCCCTGTGTCAGGCTCCCTGCTCAGCAGGGAATCCTGCTTTTCCCTCTCCCCCTGTTCTGCTCTCTCCCTCTCTCTCTGTCAAATAAATAAATAAAATCTTTAAAAAAAAAAAAAGGCCAGGAGGTCAAGAATCTCATCCTATATTCGTAACTGTTAGAATAACTCAAGCGGCTCATGTCAGACCCCAGATCCCTAAAGATAGGATTGTAATATAAGCCTGAAATGAAATAAAAAATAAAGTCTTGGACAAGGGGCACCTGCCTGGTTTAGTCAGTGGAGCATGTGACTTTTTTTTTTCCTTAAGATTTTCTATTTATATATTTGACAGAGAGCGAGAGAGAGCATGCACGTGTGCAAAGGAGCACAAGCAGGGGGGCAGCAGGGAGAAAGAGGGAGAAGCAGGCTCCCCGCTGAGCAAGGAGCCCGATGTGGGGTTCTATCCCAGAACCCTGAGATCATGACCTGAGTGGAAGGCAGCCGCTTAACCGACTGAGCCACCCAGGCATCCCTATATTTTTTTTTTTTAAGATCTTATTTATTTATTTGACAGAGAGAGCCAGCATAAGCAGGGGAAGCCGCAGGCAGAGGGAGAGGGAGAAACAGGGTCCCCGCTGAGCAGAGAGCCCATGTGGGTCTCGATCCCAGGACCCTAGGATCATGACCTGAGCCGAAGGCAGTCGCTTAATATATACGTATACATAGACATAAACATAAACGTATACATATACACGTGGGAATACTTTTCAGCCATAAAAAAGCATGAAGTCGCCATTTGCAACAACATGAATGGGGCTAGAGAGTATAATCCTAAGTGAAATAAGTCAGCAGAGAAAGACAGATACCATATGATCTCACTCATACGTGGAATTTAAGAAATAAATGTGCAAATGGAGATAAAAGAGAGAGACAAACTAAGAATCAGACTCTTAACCATAGAGAACAAACTGATGGTCACCAGGGAGGAGGTGGGTGGGGGGATGGGGGAAATAAAGAATGGGGATTAAAGAGTATACTTCTCATGAGGAAAAAAAAATAAAGTGATAAAGTCTAAGACAAAAAGAAAATCTCAGTTTGTATCCTGCAGACACAGGCACTCTGCTTTGTAAAAATCTTCCTGTAATTCTGTTTGCTATGGCTTAAAATTTGGCCAGAACTGGACTTAAAAGGGCCAGTAGTAGCAGTGAGACCTTGCGAAAAGATATTTTTACGTTCAGGGCTCTATTGTGTCATCAGAAATACGAGGTGCTGTTGTTTATTGAGTGTTTACCTTGTCCGACTGTGCTAGGGTTTTCGTGTCATCCCCGAGTGGCCTAGGACACGTGCACAGTGGTGAAGCAACTCGAGGTCTCGCTAGTGGCTCATGTCAATACTCAAATCCAGATCTGCTGGGCTCTAACCTCCAGTGTGGTAGGAGTTTCCCGGATAGAGTGTGTACCTCAAGGGCCCACTAGTCCATCCTGTTTGCCTGTGCCCCCAACTGGTTCACAGGCCTGATTTGGGGGAGCCGGGGTGCGGTGCTGACTCTCCTTTTCCTGCTTTTCAGGAGAAAAAAATACAGGTTATGTTTACATAGTGCTTTGCACTTTATAAAGCCTTTTCATATAGAATTTCGTATCCTCATAGCAAATCTGTTCATTCTGTAAACTTTTGCTTAAGATATCACTGCTTTTGGGAAATCTCAGACCCCAAGAAATAAGTCAAGCACTATTCCTGTGTTTTGCCGTGGTGTTTTATGCCCAGCCATATTCTAGGTCTTATCCATACTGGAATATACTTTACCTGTCTACTCACCAGTCTCCTCCACTGGACTGTGTGCTTCTAGAAGAAATACACCGCTCACCCTCGCTTCCCTATTACTTATGAAGAGCACACAGTGGTCACTCCGTGACTATCAGATTAATTAATTCAGACCTCTACTGAATGAATAAATAGAGAAGACACTGATGGGAAAACGTCCTCTTAGCTTTCCAGCCATCCTAACAACAGTTCTTTCTCCATAGAACAAACGAAAGAAGAGAAAGAAGAAAAAGAAGGTCCTAGATTGGCCTGTAGCTCCTGGTAATGTCCCCTCTAGTGCAGGGGAGCTGGAGGCTGTGTGGCCATCCCTGGCTGAGCAGCTCCAGTGCTGTGCCCAGGTAGGTAGTTGCAGAAACCCTACCTTCCCCGAGGGTAGTATGCTGGTAGGCTGTCTGGGTTTCCCTCCTCTGTTCCCATAGCCTTAATCCCGTTCTAGGATCCGGAGCTCAGTTTGGACTCCGTGGTTCCCTTTGACGCGGCCTCAGAGGTGCCAGTGGAAGAGCAGCGGGCAGAAGCCATGGTGCAGATCCAAGACTGTCTCCTGGCTGGCCAGGCCCCGCAGGCCCTGACCCTCCTTAGGTCTGCCCGGTAAGAGCTCTGCCCACCCATCCTCCTGGATCCAGCTCCTGGGCTTTTGGGGGTAGAGGGAGGCTTTCGCTGTGGTCCAAGGTTCTTTGTCTTCCAAAGAGAGGAGTCCCTTGAGAAGCACAGGGGCTCTGTACTGAGCACCAAGTCCTGGGGAGTTTCGATTGGCTTATTGGGGGTTTTGTTGTTTTGTTTTTATTTTATTTTTGAGAAATATCAGAAAGCACTGTCAACTGGGGGAAAATACAGATAATTCTACTGGCTGAAGGTAATCATCTTTAACATTTCAATGAGTCGTCTTTCTTTTTCCCTCCGTGTTATGTATAGACACATACAGCTGCTTGTACAAAACTGAAGTCTTGTGCATCGTGTTTTATGGTATTTTTTTACTTCTCAGTATATCACGAGCATCGTTTCTCGTGAGATATATTGCCATAATTGTTAATGGCAATGTGAAATGTACATTTGTTCAACCAAGTGTGAGACATTTAGATTGTTTGCGTTTTGTTCTTACGGTATTCGTTGCAGTGTGGCTGATGAGGGAAGATTTCCCTAGAGTCTTTGTTTCATCTTTGAGGTAACAGTTGGCATTCTCTTCCTGGCTGACAGATGAGAGATGAGTGTAAATTCATCCACCCACCCCAAATTATAACTCCGATCCCCCCTGGTTAAGGTCTTCTTTCTGTCTGTGCTTCAGGGAGGTGTGGCCAGAAGGAGATGTGTTTGGCTCTCAAGACATTTCCGCAGAGGAAGAGCTCCAGCTGCTGAAACAAATCCTCTGTGCCCCGCTTCCCCGTGAGTCTGCGGTCCCTTCGCGTCCCCCTCCTTCCAGCTCTTCTCTAGAACCGGCGTCGCAGGGACCCAGTAATCCTCACGTTTTCTGTAGGGCAGCAGGGGCCAGAGGACCGAGGGCCAGAGGAGGAGGAGGAGGAGGAAGAGGAGGAGGAGGTGCAAGCGGTCCGGGTGTCCGAGAAGGAATTTAATTTTCTGGACTACCTGAAACGGTGAGGCCGAGCAGACGGAGTTGGGCCCAGGGTGGAGCCTGGAGCGCTGGGAGGGTGAGCGGCGGCTTTCTTCTGCGGACAGCCTCTCTCCCTCCCCGTCTCGGTGCAGTTTCGCAAGCTCCACTGTGGTGCGAGCCTACGTGCTGCTGCTGCGGGGCTACCGACAGAACGGCGCCCACACAAACCACTGCATTGTCAAGATGCTGCACCGCTTGGCCCATGACCTCAAAATGGACGCCCTGCTCTTCCAGCTCTCCCTCTTCTGCCTCTTCAACCGTCTGCTTAGTGACCCGGCCGCGGGGGCCTACACAGTGAGGACGCACCAAGCAACGGGGATCGGGAGGCTTAGGGGAGTGCTAGGGTCACAAAGGACAGTCTACAGGCGATAAAGGGTGCCAAGTGGTGCCAAGGGCCGAGAGATGGCAGAACGGGGAGGAAGCAGGCAGGTAGGCTGAGGGAGCTGGAGGCGGCTGGGTGAGAGTCCGAGTGAGGAGGGGCAGCTGGGAACAGGTAGAGAGAAAGCACCTAGAGGGCCTGGTTTATGCGTACATTTAGGCCAGAGGTCTCACACCAGGACTCACAGACTCCCTCTCCCACAGGAGCTGGTGACTTTTGCCAAGTACATCCTGGGCAAGTTCTTCGCGTTGGCTGCAGTCAACCAGAAAGCCTTTGTGGAGCTGCTGTTCTGGAAGAACACAGCTGTGGTTCGAGAGATGGCCGAGGGCTATGGCTCTCTGGACGGCGGGTGAGCTTGAAGATGGGGAAGGATGGGCAGGAGTGGGTGACGCGGTCACACAGTGTCAAAGCTGGCAGAGCTTGCGGATCAGCTGGTCTTCCCCTTTAATAGGTGAGAAAACAAGCCCCCAAGGTCCCTGAGATCACCCAAGAGAGGAAGTGGGACTGGATCCTAAGTCTCCTGTCTACCCTGGCTTCCTTCCTTCATCCGCCTTTGTAGGGGGCGGTCAGTTGGCAGTAGGGTAGCCCCTTGGAGAGAGTCCGTATGTGCCCTTTCCCAAAATGTGCTGGGAAACTGAGGATGCATGGAAATGTTCGCCCTCTTTCCTTGTAGCTCATAACCTGCTTTTCCCATGACCTGCTCAGCCCCTGCAGCATCAGCTTCAATAGGGCCCAACCCGGAAAGTCTCTTCGTTTGACTTTTGGGTTCGTAAATGGTAGGAGAATAAGGGAAAGGAAGCACACCGTAGGCCTCTGCTAGCTGGCTCCTCTGAGTTACCCACATTGCCCTTCTTCCTTTTAGAGCTGACCAGAAAGGGCCTTTGGTCTCCTCTTTTGGAGCCAACATCCTACATACTCCATTTCTCCTTTCCCCATTTAGATCTTCCAGTCGCAAACCCCCTATATGGACCCCAGAGGAGGAGGCCCAGCTTCAGGAATTGTACCTTGCCCATAAGGATGTGGAAGGTATGAGTCCTTGAGATCTGAAGATTTCTGACGTGGGCAACCTGAGCTCCAGGACCCTCCTTACTGCCTCACTCCCCCTCAGGTCAGGATGTGGTGGACGTCATCTTGGCCCACCTGAAAACCCCTCGAACACGCAAGCAGGTCATCCACCAGCTGGTACGGCTGGGACTGGCTGACAGTGTCAAGGAGTTCCAAAGGTAGAGGCACATGCTCTGGAGGGCATTGAGATGGGGAGTCCTCCGTTTCGTCCCTGGGCCCCTCTTCCACTGACACCTCCTCACGCAGGAAAGGAACCCATATTGTGCTGTGGACGGAAGACCAGGAGCTAGAGCTGCAGCGGCTTTTTGAGGAGTTCCAGGACTCCGACGGTAAACGACGGCAGGGCTTCCGAGCCTCTGAGATGAGAGCCGAGCTGTCCGTGTCTTGCCCCTGCCTCCTGTTCCCAAGGAAGCCTTATTCCATCCCTTTTTTCCCTTTACTATATTTGTGGTGTCATTTGTGAGTGAACTGAATTAGCACCTTTCCAAAGGCCTCTGGTCTCCTTCAATACTCCCTTCCCCCTCTTGCTCTAGTATTTACACTTCTGCTCTCCGTAGATGTGCTGGGTCATATCATGAAGAATATCACAGCCAGGCGCTCACGGGCCCGCATAGTGGACAAGCTGCTGGCTCTGGGACTGGTGGCTGAGCGGCGGGAGCTCTATAAGAAACGCCGCAAGAAGTTAGCACCCTCAAGCTCGGTAACAGTCTTTTCCTGGCTCTTCAGGCTGCCCCCCCACCCCCAGAGTGCTGCTCACAGGTAGCTCACCCAGATGGTTCCTGCCTTAGGCTCTTCTGGCTAGTCCCCCCCCACCCCGGTTTCCAGGGGTGGTCAGGAACCAGAAAATTCCGCTCCGTTCCTCATCTTGTCCCCTTTTTTCATTTCGCACCCCACTGAATTTTAGCCTAAGGGAGAGGAGTCCCGAAAAGATTTTTGCCAGGAAGATCTGGAAGAAGAAGAAAACCTGCCAGAGGAAGAGAGTGATGAGGACGAAGAGAAAGAGGAGGACTCGGAAGCAGATAAAGCCGAGCGTAGCCCAGTCCTTTCAGCGGAGACCCTTGGGCAAAGCCTGTCTCAGGAAGGTGAGGCCTCGGGCTGGGAGAGATGTCTCAGGTGGAGGGATTGGCAGTCTGAGCCAATGATAAGTTTCTCTCCTTCCTGTAGGCTTCTCTGCTCCCCTTCTGTGGCTCCAGAGCTGCCTGATGCGAGTAGCGGACGATCGAGAAGAGGATGGTGAGGGGATAAATGACGGTTTTCGGGACTGGGGTACCGGAGGCTGCCGGAGACCTGGGCGCGGGATGGACAACCCATTCTGGCTTCCGATCTTCACCACATGACCACTGACCCTGTCCTAGGCTGCTCCCAGCCAGTGCCTTTGGTGCCGCTGACGGAAGAAAATGAGGAAGCGATGGAAAATGAGCAGTTCCAACAGCTATTGCGCAAGCTAGGGGTTCGGCCTCCTGCCTCTGGGCAGGTAAATACACCAGTTCCACTTTCACTATGGCGGCGTGTTGTACAATACATCTCTTCCTCCTCCTTGCAGTTGCCATCTCTGACCTCCTTTCTGGTTAGCTCTGACCGAGTCTCCGGCAGCAGCCGTCCTTTTCATCTTTTCTGATCTCCTCGTCCCTAGTTTCACTTTCTGTGCTGCCCCCCAAGTTATCTTTCTAAAGTAGAGTTTTGATTTTATCACTCCCCTGTCGAGAGCACCGGCCGGTTCCCCACTGTTGGTGGGACAGAGTCCACAGCGTCTGAGTGGCATGCCTGGCCTTGGCCAGCTGTTGCAGCCTCACGGCCATGCCACCCACACACTTCCGTTTCACCATCATCATCCTGGACTACTTTCCATACTTGCCAACAGCTGATCGTGCCAGTCCCTCCACTGGATGGCTCCAGCCACACATACAAGGTGACACTCACCTATCACCCATCTTCCTGATGAACCTCCACTCAGCCTTCAAGAGTCAATTCAGTTGTCCCCTCCCCGGAGAAGCAGTCCCTATCACTCCTTCAACCCCTGAAGGGAAAGTAGTAACTTTGGTAGCTGGGGTTTGCTTATTCCTTTGATGTAACCCCAATCCTGTGATGGTACAGTGTGTTCTTTCTTCCACTAGACTGTGGGTTTCTTGAAACCAGGGATCATATCTGATTCACCTTTAGATCCCCAGTATCCATTCACTGATTTATTTAATTAACAACTGATTTTACTGATGTATCAGGCACTGTGCTGGACATTGTACATATGTTGGATAAATAAGCAACAAGTAGAATTTACAGGCGTGGATCTTCACCAATGTCAGATCATATTCATTCAGTGAATAATATCAAGACCTGGTGAACTAGAGCCGCTCCTTTCTTATTACTCCCATTTTCAACTTCTTTGCTCCTGTAGGAAACCTTCTGGAGAATTCCAGCCAAGCTGAGTCCTACCCAGCTCCGGAGGGTGGCAGCTTCCTTGAGTCAGCCAGAGGAAGAACTTCAGCCAGGACCAGAACCCAAAGTCCCCGGAGAGCAGGGCCCTGAAGAGGAGCACAAAAAGGAGCACCGCTCACAGGCCCGGAGGGCCCTCGTGTTAGCGCAAAAAGAGAAAGCTGGCCTGGTGTCCCCAGAGGGTAAGACCACTCACCTATTGGGTATTTACTGTGGGCCAGCCATGTTGTTGGAGAGGGCTGATGAGGGCCTGGTTCCCTAATTCCATGCCTCTTATGGTCATTTCAGAGGAGGGGGCTGCTGGTGAGAAAGAACAGCTAAAAATGGCACCCAGGAAGCGACAACTGCTAGACAGCGATGAGGAACAGGAGGAAGACGAGGGCAGGAGCAAAGGTAAGGAGTCTGACTGGGATCTGCTTTTTCTTCTGACCTCTAGCACTCTTCTCCTCAGTCCTGAAGATCAGTGCTACTCCCCTCCTTCCCCCTTAACATATTTAGATACTCTCTCTTCTCACCCCTGTCCTTCCCATAGCCCCAGAGTCCAGAGCTCCAGAAATCCAAAAGAAGAAACGGTTCCAGATTGAGGATGAAGATGAGAGCGACTAAAGAGCCAGAAGTTTCGGGGAAGGGGTAGACCGTTTTTAGGTGGGGAATTTAAGTCAGAGTTCAGTGGGTCACACAGGACCCAGAAACTCCTCTTACCAGACAGAAGCAGTAGAGGCCTGGGGTTCAGGAAGTTCAGGCAACGGCATTGGACTCCTCTGCAATCACTCCTTGCTTCTCCCAGTTTTAGCAGTATGCCTCAGTAGCTCTCCGGGGATTTACCCCTCTTCTTCTAGGATCCATTTCTTTGGGTTAGTTGCGCCCCTTACCAAATGGGAGAAGTGAGCGACATATAGAAGGCACCTTGGACCCCTTTTGGCTTTCTGCTAGAGATGGGTCACAGCACTGGATGGGGAGCTTTGTGGCTTGATGGGTGGGGGTGTTGCACCGTTTTTAAAAGGCACCAGATAACTCCCATCCTCGTTTCTTTCCCGTGATCACCTGCTAGACACCAGACTGAACCTAATTCCTGCAGTTGAGGTAGGGTTAGGACGCAGTACTCTCTAGATAATGAATGTGTTTGGTGTTAAATTCAACGTGTTTAATTAAATTAAAAGTTGCCAGTGTGGATCTGACATGCCAATCTGTCTAACTACCCCAGCCTTCCACCTGCTATATTCTTAGAAGAAGAACTTTTAACTCTTCAGGTTCAAAGAAACCATCACCCGTCGCTTTTCTCCTGCCTTCCCCACAGAAGACACGAAAACATTCTCCCCTTCCAGACCCTTTGTCTAGGATCAATTTTGAAGGTGACGGGTGTATGCAGCAGGAAGAAGCAGGAGCCACAAAAGGAGCAGAAGCCAGTTCGCCAGCTTGGGGCGGAGTGGAGGGTAAAGTCTGGGCCAGAAAGAGATGGATAAAAATTACAAATGTCACGTCCTTCCCAACTCTTGGAACCCGTCGGCTTTCTGGCTCCCTGTGTTTCTGGCTTAGGTAGGGTGAAGGAGAGATTCAGGAAATAACCATTCAGATTAGGGAGAGGCCTAGGTAAAGGATGCGTCTCACTGTCTTGCTCTTCCGACTTGGGGTTTTTTTTTCCTCCCACAGCCTCTAAAGGTAGGGGTGAAGCTATCTCCAGGGTAATTGAAGTTTCCAAGGGCCGAGACACTTCCCAGCTCAGACCAGTCTTGGCATATCTTTATGCCATGCCTTTCCTCACTTCCCAACCCGAGACTGCTTCTTTTCAGCAGGGCTGTTCCTGCACCTCTGCTGTGTCCTGCTGTCCCCACTGTTTGTCTCTACAAGAAATGCCCTGAAAGGGGCCCTGACCTGTCCGCCTTCTTTGAAACTTCCAGCCCCAATTTCTTCTACCAGTTTCTCTTACCAGGTGTAGACCATTTACTGTGATTGGGTACAGAAGTATTGCTGTCCTTTTCCATTTATTTACCTGTAGTTTTGAAAATTTTTATTTATTTTTTTATTTATTTTTTATTTTATTTATATATTTTTTTGTAGCAGCAAAGCAAGGTTTATTGAGGTGATAGTACAAAGGTGATAGGTGATGGTACAAAGCTCCCGAAGAGGGAGGGGCCCAGAGAAGGTTGCCCTTGAAAATTTTTTTTAAAAGATATTTATTAGGGAGGAAGAGAGCGAGTGAGCATAAGTGGGGGAGGGGCAGAGGGAGACACAGACTCCGCACGGAGCAGGGAGCCCGACGTGGGGCTCAATCCCAGGACCCTGGGATCATGGCCTGAGCCAAAACCAAGAGTCAGATGCCCAGCCAACTGAGCCACCCAGGTGCCCGCATTGTGGCAATGTCTTAAAATAAGACAACAGTGAAGTTTGGTGCATTGATTGACCCTTCCTTTTGTGAGTGATCTCTCTGTGGCATGTGATGCCGCTCAGCAGCATTTTCCCCACAGCAGAGCTGCTTTCACAGTTGGAGTCAGTCCCTCAAACCCTGCTACTGCTTTACCAACGAGGTTGAATATAATCTAAATTCTTTGCTGTCGTTTCAATAGTCTTCACAGCGTCTTCGCCAGAAGTAGATTCCATCTCAAGAAACCACTTTCTTTGTTCATCTGTGAGAAGCAGCTACTCATCTGACAAGGTTTTATCGTGAGGTGGTAGCAATTGAATCCCATCCTCAGGCTCCACTTCTTATTCTCGTGCTCTCGCTCTTTCCCCCGCATCTGCAGTGACCGCCTCCACTGACGTCTTGAACCCCTCAAAGTCTTCCTTGAGAGTTGGAATCAACTTCTCCCAAACTCCTGTTCATGTTGACACTTTGGCCTCTTCCCATGAATCACGAATATTCTTTTTTTTTAATTTTTTTTTTAAGATTTTATTTATTTGACAAAGCGAGAGCACAAGTAGGGAGGGAGAAGTAGAGGGAGAGGGAGAAGCAGGCTCCCCACTGAGCAGCGAGGCCGACATGGGACTCGATCCCAGGACTCCGGGATCACGACCTGTGCAAAAGGCAGACACTTAACCAACTGAGCCACCCAGGCGCCCCATGAATGTTCTTGATGGCATCTAGCATGGTGATTCCATTCCAAAAGATTTTCAATTGACTTGGCTGAGATCCATCAGAGGAATCGCTATCTATGGGAGCCTTACAAAATATGTTACTCAAGTAATAAGACTTGAAAGCCAGAATTACTCCTTGATCCATGGGCTGCAGACTGTATGTTGTGTTAGCAGGCATGAAAACATCGTCAATCTCATTGGACATCTCCATCAGAGCTTTTGAAAGGAATCTTCTTCTCTGAGAAGTAGGTCTCAACAGTGGGCTTAAAACATTCAGTACACCATATTCCAAATAGATGTGCTGGGGGGCACCTGGATGGCTCAGTCAGTTAAGCATCTGCCTTCTGGCTCAGGTCGTGATCTCAGGGTCCTGGGATCAAGCCCCACATGGGGCTCCCTGCTCAGCAGGGAGCCTGCTTCTCCGTCTCCTCCCTGCTTGTGCTCTCTCTCGCTATCTCTCTCTCAAATAACTAAATGACCTGAGCCGAAGGCAGCCTCTTAACTGACTGAGCCACCCAGGCGCCCCTAGGTCTGGATAACTGGCAGCAGCTGCTCGTCAGCACTTGCCGCTTCACCTTGTACTTTGATGTTATGGAGACGGCTTCTTTCCTTAAACCTCCTGTGCCAACCTCTGCTAGCCTCCAGCTTTTCTTCTGCAGCTTCCTCACCTCTCAGCCTTCATCGAATTGAAGGGTTTTAGGGCCTTGCTTATAGTTAGTACAGGTCTGCTGGTGATGCATCCTTCCAGATTTTGAATGTGTTTTTTTAAGGTAAAATTCAGATAACAATTCAGCATTTCAAACATTTTGAGGTGTACAATTCATTGGCTTTTGTTATATGCAGTGTTTTGCGTTCATCACCGCTATCTAATTCTAGACCATTTTCATCACCCAAAAAAGAGACCACATGCTCATTATGTTTAATAATCTTTCACTTGCTTCCCAGGTTTTCGTTTTTGTTTTTTTCCCTCCATCCAGCTACTGATGTCTAAGGGAGAGCTCTTTATTTTAAATTTTTAAAAATTTTTTTTTAAAATTTATGTGACAGAGAGACAGCCAGCGAGAGAGGGAACACAGCAGGGGAGTGAGAGAGGAAGAAGCAGGCTCCCAGTGGAGAAGCCCGATGTGGGACTCGATCCCGGAATGCCGGGATCATGCCCTGAACTGAAGGCAGACGCTTAACGACTGCGCTACCCAGGCACCCCTAAGGGAGAGCTCTTGAGGCTGTGGTTAGGGCTCCAGGAAACTGATTCTCCCTTAAATTCTGCCACCCAGGTTCATAGGGCAAATAAAAGGTTGAACTGCAGCTGTTGCCAAAAGAGTTTAAGAGAGTGAGTCACATGATACATTGGTTCTACCCCCAGAGTACCCGCTCCTCATTTCTGACCTTGAGACCTACCGTAGCTGACCCACTAAGATTCCTCGTCCTAGTCTCCTCTTCCCCTTCATTCTTGTTTTATTCTCCCTGCAGAATGCCTTTTAGAATGTGGTTCCGATCATGTCATTGCCCTGCTCAAGAGCATTTGATGGTCTTCCGTTTCTTTCGGGACAGAGTCTGGATCCAGGATAGCACGCCTCATCTCGGCAAGTCTTTGCAGCTTCAGCTGCCGTCACCGTGCCCGCATTTCACACTGTTGCCCTCCCCAACTTCATTTTTTAAGATTTTTTTTTTTTTAAGTAATCTCCACATCCAACACGGGGCTCAAACTTATAACCCTGAAATTAAGAGTCTCATGCTCTACTGACTGAGCCAGTCATGCGCCCCAGCCCCTCAGACTATTTTGCTCACAGAGCAGGCCTTTTCCTGCACCAGACTGTTGATTATGACAGTCCCTCTGCTGGTGGGCTCTATCTAACTCCTATCTCATCCTTCTAGAATCAGCTCAAATGTGCTTGCTTTTGTGATGCAGTCTTTGTCACTCTTGGAACCTCAAACCACAAGCAATCACTTTTCTAGCTGGGATTTGTTTATTCCCCTGATAAAGTGCCAGCCTTACAGTGTTTCATCTGGTTGGTTCTTTTTGCCGTTAGACTGTGAGCTCCATGAAAGGATTATGTCTAATTCACCTTTAGGTCCCAAAGGTGCATTTATTACTATATCCAGTTAATACGTACCTGTATTCAGTGCCTCCTGTAGAGTCGCCATTCTGGGCATTGGGCGTTAACTAGAGTGCTTGCTAAAGACCAGCCATATGTAGGTGAAGAAAGCGATATTAGTAAGGGTCCCAGCGCTAGCAGATCTTCACCAGTGCAGTGGTAAGCACAAGGTAGCTGTTAATACTAACAATGTGCTGATCTGGAGGCTGGTTCTTTTCTCTTTGCTGCCATTTTCAACTTCTTTGATGCCAGGAAAACTTCCTGTGGAATCCAGGCAAGCTGAAGCCCAAGAAAGTTAGAAGGTTCTTTTTTTTTTTTTTTTTAAGATTTTATTTATTTTATTTTTTATTTTTTTAAGATTTTATTTATTTATTTGACAGAGAGAGAGACAGCCAGCGAGAGAGGGAACACAAGCAGGGGGAGTGGGAGAGGAAGAAGCAGGCTCCCAGCACAGGAGCCTGATGGGCTCGATCCCAGAACGCTGGAATCATGCCCTGAGCCGAAGGTAGATGCTTAACGACTGTGCCACCCAGGCTCCCCTAAGATTTTATTTTTAAGTAATCTGTAAACACCCAGCATGGGGCCTAAACTTACACAACCTCAAGATCTGGAGTCACATGCTCTACCACCTGACCAGCCAGGCACCCCAAGTTAGAGGATTCTTCAAGTCACTCAGAGGAAAGTTTCAGCCAGAGCTGGAACCTGAGGTCTCTGGAGAGCAATGGCCTGGTGAGGAGTGTTAAGCACAAGCCCTGGGGGCCATCCGTAAGCCAGCAAAAGGAGAGGAGCCCTGGTGTCCCTACGGGAGAATAGCGGGACTGCTCTCTGTTGAGTATGTACGTACCAGCCGCACTGCTCTAGGGGGCTGATGGCGTTAAGTTTGATGCCTCCTGTTTCAGGAGAGACCAGGCCGATAGGGAATGGTAGCTAAAACAGCACCCAAGATTTTTAGGGCAGTGAAAAGTACTCTGTATGGTACCGTAAAGGTAAATGTGTGACATTATATATTTCCTAAAACCCAGAGAACTATAGAATGCAGAGAATTAAACCCTAATGTAAACTAGGGACTTGGGTAATAATAATAATACATAATGAGATAAATAACTTTAATATAGTAATCAAATGTACCACACTAATGTAAGATGTTAATACAGGAAATATTTTAGTATTTGGGGCCTGTATTTAATACTCAATTTTCCTGTAAACCTAAAACTACTCTAAAAAATGAACTACTGGAACGCCTGGGTGGCTCAGTCAGTTAAGCATCTGCCTTTGGCTCAGATCATGATCCCAGGACCCTGGGATCGAGTCCCACTTTGGGCTCCTTGCTCCGCGGGGAGCCTGCTTCTCCCTCTGCCTGCTGCTCCCCCTGCTTGTGCTCTCCCTCACTCTCTCAAATAAATAAAATCTTTTTAAAAGAACAAAAAATAAAAATAAACTACTAAAAAAAATACCTCTACTAATTGAAACAACAACCAAAAAATTCAGCTGATAACTGATGGGAATTGATGAGGAACAGGTGGAAGAAAAGGACAGGAGCAAAGGTAGGGAGTGTGACTGGGGGATCTGCTTTTGTCTTCATCCTTCTGTCATTTTTCTCCTTGGTCCTGGAGAAAAACCCATCACCACTTTTCCTGCCCCTACCATATTTACGCATTCTTTTCTCTCTCCCCTGTCACTCCCAAGGCACCAGAGTTGGAAATTGGAGGAATTTCAACCAAAAAGCACTTTCATATTGAGGGGGGTGGTGATGCTGACTGGCAGACTGGATGTAAAGATAGGCCCGGTTATTGAGGGCGAACTTGAGTCAGAAGTGGGAGGATCTGGGGCGCGTGGGTGGCTCAGTCATTAAGCGTCTGCCTTCGGCTCAGGGCGTGATCCCGGAGTCCTGAGATCGAGCCCCGCATCAGGCTCCCTGCTCGGCTGGGAGCCTGCTTCTTCCTCCCCCACTCCCCCTGCTTGTGTTCCCTCTCTCACTGGCTGTCTCTCTCTCTGTCAAATAAATAAACAAAATCTTAAAAAAGAGGGGCGCCTGGGTGGCACAGCGGTTAAGCGTCTGCCTTCAGCTCAGGGCGTGATCCCGGCGTTGTGGGATCGAGCCCCCACATCAGGCTCCTCTGCTATGAGCCTGCTTCCCTCTCCCACTCCCCCTGCTTGTGTTCCCTCTCTCACTGGCTGTCTCTATCTCTGTCAAATAAATAAATAAAAAAATCTTAAAAAAAAAAAATCTTAAAAAAGAAAAAGTGGGAAAATCTGACAGGACCCAAAAACTTCCCTGAGCCTTGAGGTGCTCTGTGGATTTAGAGTGCAGGAATTTCAGGCAGCAGCGCTGGATGTCTCTAGATCCCGTTCTTCCTTCTCCCAATTTTAGGATTGTGTCCCAGTAGCTCCCTGAAGACTTATTCCTCTTGTTCTAGAAAACTTTTTTCTCCCCCCCCCCCCATTTCTTTTTGCTCTGTAGGGCCCCTCCCGGGACTGAGAGGAGTAAGATAGGAGAAGGAACCTGGGATTTGTTGATTAGCCTAATGCCTTTGGCCATCTGCCAGAGATAGGTTATAGCACCAGTGAGGAACCTGTATGGCAAAATGATGGGATGTTTGCACCAGTTTTTAGGAGGCACCATATGCCATCGTTCACTGTTTCCCAGACGAGGGAACCCCTTATCTAGACCCCTGGAAATGAGAAATGAAGATCAATTCCTGCACTGATACAGGCTTAGAAAGGGGCGCTATCAGGGTAATGAATGTGTTTAACTAGGGTATTGTGCTGGGATAACACGACAAAAATAAAAGTCACTCTGATTCGATCTGACTTGCCGGTAGATTCTATTTTCTCATTTTTCTACCTGCTAAGTACATTGAATGAGAACTGTTTTGGGGCCTCCTGTCCAGAAATCATTGGCATTCCTGCCTTTTGCCTCCCTGCTTCCCCAGAAGAGACTGGGGAATTTTTCCTGATCTAGGTTCAGGTCTAGAGAAATCCTTAGGGTGACAGGGATATGAGGCAGGAAGCGCAGTTAGCCACAAAGGGCGATGGCCCTTTTGTCAGCATGGGGCAAAGGTGAGGGGGAAAAGCCTGAGCCAGGAAGAGGTGGATAAATATTTGTGAACATCTGTCCTGCACTGTTTTCAGAAGGGCCAACTTTTTTTGGCTGGGGTGTAGAGAAGGTGAGCCCTAGGAAGTTGTCATTCAGATTAGAGAAGCACCGAGGAAAGGACGGGTTTGGGCCATCTTGTTCCTCCGGCTTGTTTCTTTCTGGAGCAGGTGAGAACTGCCCACAGTTTGTAAGGGTGGGGGCGAAGCTATTTCCAGGGTAACTGAAGTTCCCAAGGGTAGAGCCACTTCTTAGCTCTGAGTGGTCTTGGTGTCTGTTTATCCCAAGCCTTTCCCCACTTCCCACCCCGACCACTACTTCTTTCCTGTTTTCTGTGAGCTGTTCCTGCTGACCCACCATGAGCCAGGCTGTGCTGCTCTTTTGCTCTTTTTTTTTTTTTTTTTTTTTAAGATTTTAAAAAATCTTAAAAAGGCTCGAACTTACAGCCCTGAGATCAAGAGTCTCATGCTCTACCGACTGGGCCAGCCAGGCATCCCTTTGCTGTGTCTTGCTGTCCCCATTGGCTGTCTCTCCAAGAAATGCCCAGAAAGGGGCCCTGAACCTCCAGCCATCTTTCATAAAAACTGGCCATCCTCCAAACACACTCTCCAGCCAGGTCCCTCTTCCAGATCCCAAGACCTGCCCAGATCTCTTGCACACTGCCCCCTCCTTAGCCCCTCTGCCTGAGTACCTATCCAACTCAGCTCTGGGGGTGGCCCCGGAGGAGGCTGGTCACCCGACTGAGGCCCACGCTCTGCAGCTTCAGCTTGTTAGGGTGGGAGGGATGGACATCACTGAAACTGCCCCCCCCCCATGAGAGGAGAGCACAATGAGGAGAAAAGCATTGGCAATACTAAGGTCACTCGGAGGGATCTGGGGGGGCCTGCAGGGAAGCTTGGATGAACCTAACAGCTGTTTACCCTGAGGACTGTATTGCCGGTGGCGAATACACCCATGGGCGTGCCGGGTCCTCCAGCCCTCTGCCGTGCTGCCGAGGTCAGTATCCCCTAGAGCTGCAGGAATGAGTGCTGGGAGTGTGAGGAAGAATTGGGCAAAAAGCTGAAGAAACCTCGAAGTTAAGAACCTCTCAGGGTCTACAGATGGTGATGATAATTTATCAAACGTTCCACAGTTATTTGGGAGTGCTTAATGGAGAGATTCGTTAAGGAATTTGTCTAGATTTACTGCAGATATTCAATGCCACTTAGGCAACAAGTCTCTCTTCTCAGGACTTTGCTCAAGGATGGGACATAGTAAGTAGTTAGAAATGTAGAAGACCAGGGACGCCTGGGTGGCCCAGTCGGTTAAGCATCTGCCTTCGGCTCAGGTCATGATCCCAGGGGTCCTGGGACTGAGCCCTGCGTTGGACTCCCTGCTCAGCAGAGTCTGCTTCCCCCTCTCCCTCTGCCCCTCTCTCCTGCTCCTATGCGCTCTCTCTCTCTCAAATAAATGAAATCTTTAAAAAAAAGAAAAAGAAATGTAGAAGATTGCTCAGGACAGATGTACTTTATTTCATGCCAGTGCTAAAACACATGACTGGTGTTAGCCTTGAACCTCTCCACTTAGTAGTTCCCGGCCCCTCTTATTCCATTTTTCTTTTTCTTTTTCTTTTTCTTTCTTTCTTTCTTTTTTATTTATTTTTATTTTTGTCTTTTCTTTCAGTCATCATATACTGTGTGTGTAATATGTACTAAGCATGAGAGGTGATTTGACCGTTTTCTCATTCATCCACCCTGTACTAAATCCTCAACTAAATGCTGTAGCTCACTAACTTAATTCTTAAACTGAAAAGAGATACAATGAGAGAGAGAATCACAGATATCTAATCTCTCCTAACTCTGGGTCTCCTAGCTCATATCATGAGCTAGAGTGGAAAAGTGACAGGAACGTGTAGGAAATGCCAAGGAACAGGGTCTTAGGTGTTGAGGTCAATGTGTGACAACGGGACAAGGTTTGAGCAGCCAATACAAATGGACAAATATTTGCAGAGATTGCATCTTACTGATTATGGGGAAAAGCAAATATCTCCTCTCTTCATGGGGCAGAGGAGGAGGCAGAACTGGATCAAGGAGCAACCAAACTTACCAAAACATTCTCACTTCGCGCCTGAACTTTGTGGGAATTTGGGGCCCCCTATAAATGGGTGGAAATGAAGCAGAGGATGTCTGTGGTGACTGGAAGATGGGGAAGGCCAAGTGGGAACAATTAGGCTGCATTTCCTGATTCTTGGGCCTTTACCTAAAAATAACAGAAGTTTGGAGATGATGGATGGGGTGTGCCCTGAGTCATGGGCTCCTTTCAGACCACAGCCCTCAAGGAAATGGTTTGTATGTTTCTGGTTTCTCCCCTCTCCAGTGTACTCTGTTTCAGACATGAGTGGCCTCAGATCCATCACGATACAAGTTGAGCTGCTTTTTTGCTACCTCTTGCTGCTCCCTGTGGATGTCATTTCATACGGAAACCGGACAAATATTCCCTCATCCTTGAGATCCTGGCCACCTTCCTCAGACCCCTTGTCCTGCCAGACACTGCTCCCAAAGTCCCTGCATGGCTTCACCCACATGGCTCCTCTACCCAAGTTCCTGGTAGCCTTGCCACTGGTGATCGCCCTGGAGAAAGCTGGTTGCCTGGCTGATGTCTGGACCCTGCAATTGCAGCTGTACCGCCAGGGGGGTGTACAAGCTACACAGAAACTCATCCAACATCTTCAAGAGCTCAGAAAAGCAGAAGCCCAGGGAGGGCAGTTTCAGTGGATGCCCTGGTCTCTGCTCTACAGCTGTTGGCCAGGGAGCAACCAGGCCCCAAACGGACCGAACGCTCCCTCCCTATCAATGACTGTGAGCAGGAGCGAGGTGTGCACAATATACTCCAGTGGTTTCCAGGAGTGGAAACCTACTACAATCTCGGCACAGCTTTGTATTATGCTGCTCAGAACTGTCCAGTCAAGGCCAAGGAACGAGGCCAAGATGGGGTCATAGATATGGGTT
Source organism: Ailuropoda melanoleuca (assembly GCF_002007445.2). Lineage (NCBI taxonomy): Eukaryota > Metazoa > Chordata > Mammalia > Carnivora > Ursidae > Ailuropoda > Ailuropoda melanoleuca. The sequence goes on along the minus strand of NC_048232.1, from coordinate 33,673,432 downwards.
ATGACCTTCTGATGACCATGGCTGGATTGTCTGGAGGACCCACAGGACTACTAATCAACGTTGCACTTAAGCCTGCAGTGAAGGCTGGGATTGAGCAGTTGATCCAGTATTACTATGTGAAAGAGGCAAACTCTGCTCTGCCAGAGATCAGCAGGGGGTTTGGGGGGGGACCTCAGACGTGAGTGACCTGGAAGAAACAACTACCGTGGCCTTTTAGTGTTGGTTCAGCTCGCTAATTAGTTCAGGGCTTATTTAATGGCTATGACTTAGATCCTGGGAATGGCAGTCTTGGGATATAAAAGGTGGTGATCACAGAATGAATAAATCTAATATTTTGACAAGCTGTAATGTGTGTATGTTCAAAATCCAAATCTCTGGTTTGTTATCAAGGAGGAAGGCAGTGCTGTAAAATGGAGGAATTTTAAAGTTTGGGGTTTGGAGTCCGAGGATTTGGATTTGAATCCAGGCTCCACTTGTAAGAGCCTCAGTGATCGCTGACCGGTAACAATTTTTCTCCAAGCTCAGTTTTTAAAACGTCTGAAGTAGTGGTAATCCTTTTCAGCTGGATGGGCTTTGTGGCAATTAAAAACGATAAAATGAACCTCAAATTCTTAGCAACGTACCATCAAAAATATTTATGACTACAAAATATACAAAAAATATTATGACTACAGCTCGTCCTTTCCTATCCCAAAGTGTCCCATCTCTCATGGAGCTCTCAGAGCCTGCAGTGCCCTGGGCTAATCTCGGTTTCCGTCCTATGGCGCGGGTTCTCGGAAATCAGCTGTTACAGTCCCCGGCTATTCCATTAATCGGACTCCTCCCTCCGCGGACAGGGTAGTTGAGCTATCCCACCAATCGCTGGAGCTGGAGGTGTGGTTTCGGCGCTTGAATGGCAGCCAGCGTCGGGGTTGCCAGGCAACGAATGGCGAGCTCCCGGGTTCAACCGTCCGCCCCAGCCCATCAGCTACAAGGGGCGGATCCGAGGGGCGGGCCGAAGCCGAGGGCGGAGCGCGAGTGCGGGTGCAGGAGGTATTGCGGTCGGAAGCCTTACCCAGAGCCGCTGGAGAGAGCGGGGATTGAGACCCTTACCAGGTACGGGCCCAGAGGGGGCGCGCGGGGGTCTGGGTGCAGGCGCGAGTTCCTACCTGGGAAAGACGGCAGGCCCCGGGGGTATGCCCCGTAGTGGTAAACTTCGTCCCCAGCTGTCGTCTGCTGCATAACCGAATCTCCCCCTCCAGCCCAGCTCTCCAACCCATCTTCCCAAATCCCCGGCAGCCTACGGTAACTACTTAGCCAATGCGTTTACCTTCCGGTCTTAATTTTGATTCTCACCAAAAAAAAAAACCCGGTGTCTACAGGTAGATACGATTTCACTTCATTGTTATGTTAAGTATAAGGGACAGGGGCGCCTGGGTAGCGAGTCGTTAAGCGTCGCTTTCGGCTCAGGGCGTGATCCCGGCGTTGGGGGATCGAGTCCCACATCGGGCTCCTCCGCTGGGAGCCTGCTTCTTCCTCTCCCTCTCCCCTGCTGTGTTCCCTCTCTCGCTGGCTGTCTCTCTGTCACATAAATAAATAAAATCTTTAAAAAAAAAAAAAGGTATAAGGGATAGAAAGGTGAAACTATTTGCCTGAGGTCACATAAAAAATGCAATTCTTTTCCGAAAAGCAGATTGAGCACAAAATAAATACCTAAGGGAGTGAGGGATAGCTGGAAAAAAAGTAAGTGTTACAGCCTTTAACTAAACCTCGTGTTTGGGATCTATTTGGAAAGACCATGGGTTTTGTTGTTTTGCTTTTTTACATTTAAACCTCAGGGTTAACCTGCCACCTTGCTCTTTTAATACTAGCCGAGATTCGTTCTTTGAGAAGTGGAGCGTCTCCTTTGTTTTTTGTTTTTTTTTTTAAAGCAGTACAGGTGCATAGTTTAAAAAGCCAAGCACTAGTAAAAGGATTAAAATGAAAAATAGGAGCTCCTGGCTAGTCCTTTCCTCCCCGTGTTTCTACTTCAAAGAAGTAGAAAAACATGCCATGATTATTCATACTGGTGGAAGAGAATCTCTCCCACCCCACGCATTTTTCTTTCATTTGTAATAAGATCATGTGACACTTTTTAGACCACAGATGTATGTAAATCTTTTCTGTTAGGTTCAGGCTGCAGCAAGAATAAGTTTTCATTTCCTAAACAGACAGATGGCAGGGGGCGGGGAAAGAAGAAGAAAGATTCTTAGCCCAGCCTACTTGGTGACAGGCAAAAATGAGTTTTGAGTGAAATTTCACGGTGAAAAAACAAACACCTTTGCTTTCTTTGCCCAACCCCTCCCCAGTGGAAAAAAAAAAAAAGACATTTCCGGGTCTTTCACAAATTTGATATTCTACATGAAGAATCAGAGGTCAATAGAGGTCTTAAAAGTATCCCAGTCTTAGGGATTGAGTGACCCCTTGCACGGTATTTAAATATCTAGAATGGAGTTCCTCCTTCCTATATGGAGAGCAGATTATAAGGTATACCTATCTCAAAAGAGGTGTCAGCCCTTGATAAAGCTTTGCGGCCAGCAGGGGTCATGCTGAAATAAATATTTATCACCCACTTACGATCTTGAAATGCTCCACCATAAGTGATTACAAACACAAACAAATAAATCTAAAATAAATTCATTGAGGGTGATAGATGAAACAAAGATGGTGGAAATATTGTTTAGTGAAGCTGAGTGATGGGTACATGGATGATTCTTGTATTAGTCACATTACTTGGTGTGTGTTTGAAAATTATCATTAAAACAAAAAGGCCCACATGTTGGAGCTCTTAGATAGTACTCTCTGGAAGAATGTGAACCAAACTGATAATACTGGTTACCTGTGGAGAGAAGGGGAAGGGACCAAGATTGGGAGTGGGGTCAGTGTAGCTTTAATTTGTGTGTGTGTGTTTGTATTTTTTTCTTACCTGTATAATTAAAAATTTGTATTGTAGTGATAAACAGTCATGAGACTGTAGATGATTTAGTCCAGCAAAATTTCTGGTTGGGAGCCTACATCCTTCAGACTCAGATCCCAAATGGCGCAGTGGGAGATGTTGCAGAATCTCAGCAACCCATTTCAGGATCAGCTGCACCAGCTGTACTCAGAGAGCCTCCTGCCAATGGACATTCGACAGTGCTTAGCTGTCTGGATTGAAGACCAGAACTGGTGAGTGCCTCAGGAAGGTGGGTGCGGGTGGGATGAGGAAAGTAGTTTCTTCTGAGCCCCCAGGATCCTGGAGACACCAAGGGCAGGGAGGGGTTAGAAGGCCTCGAAAGACAGTAGCAACCCTGCAGAGATACTAATCCCTGGTCCCCAGGCAGGAGGCTGCACTGGGCAATGATGATTCCAAGGCTACCGTGCTGTTCTTCCACTTCTTGGACCAACTGAACAACGAGTGTGGCCGCTGCAGCCAGGACCCTGATCTCTTGTTACTACAGCACAACTTGCGAAAATTCTCTCGGGACGTTCAGGTACTTGGAGGAGCCAGGAATAGGCAAGAAGCTGAATAGAAAGGGAACTGAGCGTAGAGGAATATGGTTTAGGTTATGGAGTAGGACCTGGAGAGGTGAAGAGGTGGGGGCAGATCTGGGGAAAGGGAGGACGAGGTCTGGACTTGGGGGATCACTGGCAGAGAGAAAGGCAAAGTCTAGATGACCCTGTTGGGGAGAGGCTGGGTTCTGGGGTACCAGTGGTGAAGAGGGGAAGGGCTAGGGACTCCGAAGGAGGGGGAAGAACTGGGGTCACTGGTGGGGAAGGTCTGGAGGGCTAGATCATTGAAGACAGTTGAGTTCAATCAGTTCTTTCTCTTCCTACTGCAGGCCTTTCCCCAGGGCCCTACCCAGTTGGCTGAGATGATCTTTAATCTCCTTCTGGAAGAAAAAAGAATTCTGATCCAGGCCCAGAGGGCTCAGTTGGTAAGAACAATTTATAGTGATTTTGAAAGCTCCTGGAGTAGAGTGACTATGGAAAGGACTCAGGAAATTTGTCTCAGAACAGGATCCCCCCACATCCTGTGATATAATTGCAGGCCTGGATTTCAGGGATGAAAGGTCAGAATTGGGGGCGCCTGGGTGGCACAGCGGTTAAGCGTCTGCCTTCGGCTCACAGCGTGATCCCGGCGTTATGGGATCGAGCCCCACGTCAGGCTCCTCTGCTGTGAGCCTGCTTCTTCCTCTCCCACTCCCCCTGCTTGTGTTCCCTCTCTCGCTGGCTGTCTCTATCTCTCTCAAATAAATAAATAAAAATCTTTGGAAAAAAAAAAAAAAAAAGAAAGAAAGGTCAGAATTGAAATGTGCTCAGAGTCTCTTATTTCAGGAGCAAGGAGAGCCAGCCCTCGAAGCACCCGTGGAGAGCCAGCAGCATGAAATTGAATCCCGGATACTGGAATTAAAGACTATGATGGAGGTTAGTGGATGTGGAAAGAGTCAGGGTGGGTAGGGCTCAGCCTGCCGCCTCCCACAGAAGCAGCCTCATCCGGGTCTTATCCCCTGTACAGGTGCTGGTGAAATCCATCTCCCAGCTGAAAGACCAGCAGGATGTCTTCTGCTTCCGGTATAAGACCCAGGCCCAAGGTAGGAAGCAAGCACACCAAGGAGTGGGAGAAAGACAGGTGCCTGCTAGGAGGCCAAGGGTGGAAGAGAGGAGAAGTGACAAGCCCCCGTAAGCAGTAATCTCTGGCTGCTACACTGCGCTGGCTACAGTCCCGCTGCCGTGCAAAGCTAAAAGTGCCAGCGTGTGTGATGGAGGTTGAGCTGGAGGTGTGGCTGAGGGACAGCTGCTGTGTGTTGGGTGAGATGCATGGAAAACTGGCTTAGCAGATTGAGTGGGCTTTTGGTGCCAGCATGACCATTCAGAATTTGCCCGAGGGGCCAGAGGTGCCTCTGCTTTGCTCGGTTCCCCTTCTCCCTTCAAACTTCCCCCCACCTGACTCTGACTGAGGTCCTGGTCAGGGTGGAGAAGGGAAGGAGCCCTAGGTCTGAGCTCCTACTTCTGCCATCCAGTGAAGACACTCTCTTTAGACCCCCATCAGACGAGACAGCGGCAGCTTCTGCAGGAGACACTCAATGAGCTGGACAAAAGGAGAAAGGTGGGAGGCAGACAGGGAGTGGGCAGCAGGGAACTGGGGAAAATGAGGCATGCGGGGGCCCTGGCCTCTTAGCCCTGGCTACTTTGTCTCTTCCTCCCCGGTTGGGTGGTGGAGGGTGATGGTGAGAAGTGCTCAGCACTCATTTTATGTCTTTCTTAGGAGGTGCTGGACACCACCAAAGCCTTGCTAGGCCAATTAACGACCCTCGTTGAGCTACTGCTGCCCAAGTTGGAGGAATGGAAAGTCCAGCAGCAGAAAGCCTGCATTGGAGCCCCTCTGGATGCAGGGTTGGAACAGCTGGAGAAGTGGTAAGGGGCACCTCCCGCCCAGCCCTGTCCCAGCCACCCCGCTGTGCTTTATAAGTTGTAAACTGTGAATTGTAATGAATTTTCTCATTCTTGTAATGAATTGCCTCTCCAGGCAAGAGCTATTGCTGTCCTTGCTCTCTGCTCCCAAAATGATCCCAGCTCCCTCCCTTGTCTGACTACAGTGACTCTCTCTTCATTCTTACCACGCAGGGAACCCAAAGCCCAGTCTTTGCTTTGGTGAAAGGAATGGATTAATCCACAAGGTGGTTTCTCCTTCCTTTTTAATCATCCAATAAATATATATATATATATATATTTTTAAAGATTTATTTATTTATTTTAGAGAGGGGGGGACAGAAGGAGAGGGAGAGAGAATCATTAAGCAGATTCCCCACTGAGTATGGAGCCCGACACAGGGCTAGATCCCAAGACCCTGAGATGATGATATGAGCCGAGATCCAAGCCAGCTGCTTAGCCAGCTGAGCTACCCAGGTGCCCTTCTACTTTTTTTTTTTTTTTAACTGTAATGACTATAATGTCAGAAAAAAAGAATGACCATTACCTATTATCTTACTACCCAGATGTCGCTACTGTAATATTATACAAAAATTGAATCGTATTTTTGTACTGTTTTGAGAACTGTGGTTTTTGCTTTTTAACTTAGCAGTGCGTTACAGTATTTACCCATGTTATTTATTTTTATTCATTTATTTTTAAAAATTTTTTAAAGGATTTTAGTATTTGAGAGAGAGAGTGCGTGAGCAGGGGTGGGAGGAGCAGAGAGAGGGAGAGAAGCAGACTCCCCACTGAGCAGGGAGCCCTATGTGGGGCTCGATCCCAGGACCCTAGGATCATGACCTGAGCCAAAGGCAGATGCTCAACTAACTGAGCCCCCCAGGCACCCATATTTATTTATTTATTTTAAATAAGACAGGCTGATGTTTCTTTTTTTTTTAAGACTATTTATTTATTAAGTAAACTCTACACCTAACGTTGGGCTCAAACTCACCACCACGAGATCGAGAGTCGCGTGCTCTACCACCTGAGCTAGCCAGGCACCCCTACCCATGATTTGGGGTTTGTTGGTTTGTTTGTCTAAGTAGGCTCCAAGCCCAGCATGAACCCAGTGTGGGGCTTGAACTCACTACCCTGAGATCACGACCTGAGCTGAAATTAAGAGTCAGCGCTTAACCAGCTGAGCCACCCAGGTGTCCCATACCCATGTTATTTTTAATGGTTGCTCCATAGTTCCCTATATGGAGATAACATAATTTAGTTAATGAACTCCTATTTTTGGACATTTAGGTTTTTTAATTTCTTGCTATTTTTTTAGTAAGCTCTTTTATATTAATTTTTTTGTAATGTGGAAAAAGTAACTAGTATGTCTTTCAATACTTAGAATACCTACTGTTTTAAATATTTTCTAATGAGAAAATTCAATATAATTTATTAAAAATGGGGGTGCCTGGCTGGCTCAGTTGGTAGAGCATGCAACTCTTAATCTTGGGGTCATGAGTTCAAGCCCCATATTGGGGGTAGAGTTTACTTTTTTAAAAAATTAAATAAATAATATTTTAAAAAGTAAATTATTGGGGCACCTGGATGGGTCAGTCAGTTAATCGTCTGCCTTCAGCTCAGGTCCTGGGATTGCGCCCTGTGTTGGCCTCCCTGCTCCACGGGGAGTCTGCTTCTCCCTCTCCCTCTGCTGCTCCCCCTGCTTGTGCTCTCTCTCCCCCTCTTTCTCTGTCTCTGTCAAATAAATAAATAAAAATCTTAAAAATAAATAAATAAAAAGTAAACTATTAAGAATGAATCATAACAACGTTCAGGTACATTGAAAACAGGTCTGTAGGGCTTAGTGACAGAATCACTATTTAACTTGCAGTTGCAAACAGATCCATCATTTGTATAGGGGTTGGCAAATTATGGCCTACTAGAGATATCTTGCTATTTTTAATTTTTAAATTTTTTTCTAAGATTTTTTTTTTTTTTAAGTTCTGGGTTAGTTAACATAGTTTCAGGAGTAGAAGTTAGGTATTCATCACTTACATACAACACCCAGTGCTCATCACAACAAATGTCCTCCTTAGTGCCCATCACCCATTTAGCCCCTCTCCCCACCTACCTCCCCTCCAGCAGCCCTCAGTTTGTTCTCTATCATTTAAGAGTCTGTTTTCTGGTATGCCTCTGTCTGTTTCGTTTCTTAAGTTCCACACATGAGTGAAATCATATGGTATTTGTCTTTCTCTGACTGACTTATCTCGCTTAGCATACTACCCTCTGGCTCCATCCACGTCATTGCAAATGGCAAGACTTTATTCTTTTTATGGCTGAGAATTCCATTGTATATATTCAACAAATATTTCAGGGAGTTTTTTTCCCCCAAGTGTTTTATTTCTTTTCTTTCTTTTCTTGGGGGGGGGTGGAATGGGTCAGTTATTAGGTTCTTTGTAAGAAGTGTAGAACACCAGTTTGTGAGGATAAACTCCATTTGTGGGAGAAAACATGGAGCGGAGGTAGCCCTGAAGCTGAGGAACAGATTTGAGTTTTGGCAGAATTTGCGAGTCACAGCTTTCTGATCAACCTTGCTGTACTCTGTAATCTCACTTTTCTCTTTCTCCCTGTCGGAGACCTTCCCGGTGTCTGGGTTTACATCAGTTCTTCTAGAAGTAAGCATTAGTGAGATGCTTGGGAATTTTCATACTGCTGATAGCAATTTTGGTGGAGGTGGGAATGACAGATTTCTGGTGTGTTCTACATAGAGGAACTCGACTGAGGACCAGAGGTCCAGTCACAAGTAGCAAGCCACTGCTCAGATGCTTCAGGAAAACCATTCTCTTGCCTCTGTGGAGCCCAGTGAGGTTGATCACAGTGGTGCCAGGAGGAGCGCCTGGGTGGCCCGGTCGATTAAGTGCCTGCCTTCCGCTCAGATCATGATCTCAGGGTCCTGGGATCGAGCCCTGCATGGGGTTTCCTGCTCAGCTTCTCCTTCTTCCTCTCCCTCTGCCCTTCTCCCTGCTCATGCTCTCTCTCTCTCTCTCAAGTAAATAAATAAAATCTTATTTTTTAAAAAATGGTGCCAGGAGTGACGCTAGCTTGCAGTTTTCTCACATGCTGACTGAAAGGGTATTCTTTCCTCTGTGGCTCAATAGCTTTCAGGCCACATCTTCAGTAGGATAATACCTAGACATTTTGTGAAGTTTAACCACTCATGTACCACCATTCTTGTCACCACCGGTTTATTTTGTGACAGTAGCAAGAACTTTCTCCTTTTTCTTTTCAACTCTGGATTTAGCTGCTGAATACTTCCTGTTGTACGTGGCCTTTGTGGAATACCTAGCCGATGGGAAATATCTGCCAATCCCTCCGACTAGGACAGGGTTTTGGCTTCAGTGGGGCTTCCCTTTCTTTGGCGTTTTAGCCTTGAGGTTACCCTTCTTAATCTTGCCACCAGCATCAGCCTTCTTGATTCCAGGTTTCTTCTCCTTAGTATCCGGCTTCTCAGCTTTTTTCACCCACCATCTTGCAAGCTGGGATTGGATTTTTTTTTTAAGTTTATTTATTTATTTAAACAATCTCTGCACCTAATGTGGGGCTCAAACTCACAACCCTGGGATCAAGAATTGTGGGCTCATCTGGCTGAGCTAGCTGGGTGCCCCGCTTTCTTGCCGTTTTGCACAGTGCTGCAGGAACTATCCTCTTAGCTACATCTTTATTTATATCCCTCGTTATGTCTGTGATACAAGTTCTCAGAAGTGGTATTCCTGGGGCGCCTGGGTGGCACAGAGGTTAGGCGTCTGCCTTCGGCTCAGGGCGTGATCCTGGCGTTCTGGGGTCGAGCCCCACATCGGGCTCCTCCACTGTGGGCCTGCTTCTTCCTCTCCCACTCCCCCTGCTTGTGTTCCCTCTCTCGCTGGCTGTCTCTATCTCTGCCGAATAAATAAATCTTAAAAAAAAAAAAAAGAAGTGGTATTCCTGGGTTAAAGGATATACCTTTTCTTTTTGGTGGCGTTACTGTGTTTCATTGTTTGTTTTGTTTTTATTTTTTTTAAAGATTTTATTTATTTATTTGTCAGAGAGAGAGAGCGAGCACAAGCAGGGGGGCCGCAGGCAGAGGGAGAAGCAGGCTCCCCTCTGAGCAAGGAGCACATGCGGGACTCGATCCCAGGACCACGGGGTCATGACCTGAGCTGAAAGCAGACTCTTTTTTTTTTTTTTTTTTTAAAGATTTTTTTTTTTTTTTTATTTATTTGACAGAGATAGAGACAGCCAGCGAGAGAGGGAACACAAGCAGGGGGAGTGGGAGAGGAAGAAGCAGGCTCATAGCAGAGGAGCCTGATGTGGGGCTCGATCCCATAACGCCGGGATCACGCCCTGAGCCGAAGGCAGACGCTTAACCGCTGTGCCACCCAGGCGCCCCTGAAGGCAGACTCTTAACCAGCTGAGCCGTCCAGGCATCCCTTGTTTTGTTTTTAAAGATTTTATTTATTTATTTATTTATTTGAGAGAGTATGAGAGGGGGAGGGAGGAAGGGGCAGAGTGAGAGGGCGAGAAGCAGACTCCCCACTGAGCGTAGAGCCCAACATGGGGCTCCATCCCCGGACCCTGAGATCGTGACCTGAGCCAAAATCAGTCGGGTTAAGCATCCAACTCTTGGTTTGGGGCAGGTCATGGTCTTGGGGTCATGGGATTGAACCCTGTGTGGGGTTGTCCACTCAGTGTGGAGTCTGCTTGAGATTCTTTCCCCCTCCTTTTCCCTCCCCCTCTTCTCTCTAAAATAAATAAATAAAATCTTTAAAAAAAAAAAAAAAAAAAAGAGGGGCGCCTGGGAAGCACAGTCATTAGGCATCTGCCTNCATTAGGCATCTGCCTTCGGCTCAGGTCGTGATCCCGGCGTTCCGGGATCGAGTCCCACATCAGGGTCCTCTGCTGGGAGCCTGCTTCTTCCTCTTCCACTCCCCCTGCTTGTGTTCCCCCTCTCGCTGGCTGTCTATCTCTGTGAAATAAATAAATAAATAATCTTTTAAAAAAAAAAAGCTTTATTGATTTTTCTGATTATAAATATGTGTCCCAATTGGAAAAAGAAAATTCGGACAACCTAAAAGAAAGTAAAAACTGCCCATCTGCATAACCTGATCATGCAGGGGTACTCATTAGGGCTTTTGAATACATTTTTTTAGATTTTCCCTATGCATATACATAAATATACATCTATACATCTATTTTAAAGATTTTATTTTTAAGTAATTGCTACACCCAACATGGGGCTCGAACTTACAACCCTAAGATCAAGAGTCACATGTTCCACTGACTGAGCCAGCTGGGCGCCCCAAATGTATATTTTATCTTTTTAAAAAAGATTTTATTTACTTATTTGAGAGCGAGAGCGAGAGAGCACAAGCAGGGGGAGCAGCAGAGGAAGAGGGAGAAACAGACTACCCGCTTAGCAGGGAGCCCAATGTGGGACTCGATCCCAGGACTTCAGGATTATGACCTGAGCTGAAAGCAGATGCTTAACTGACTTAGCTGCCCCGGTACCCCTATACATTTATTTTAAACAAAAGTCATATATGTACTATCTTGTGATTTTTAAAAATTTAATATTTTGGGATATTTTTTCCAAGTTAAAAATTTGAGCCTGGGGCTGGCTGGCTCGGTTCGTGGAGTGTGTGACTCTTGATCTCAGGGTTGTGAGTTTGAGCTCTACGTTGGGTGTAGAGATGACTTAAATAAATGAATAAATTTAAAAACAGTTGAGTCTATATGATTATTTTTAATAGTTGCTGTTTGATTATTTCCTTAGGACACAGCTTAGAAATGGAATACTGCAGGGGCACCAGGGTGGCTGTGTCCAACTCTTGATCTCAGCTCAGGTCTTGATCTCAGGGTTGTGAGTTCAAGACCCATGTTGGGCTCCATGCTGGGCGTGGAGCCTACTTTAAAAAAAAAAAAAAAGGAATACTGCAAATTGTGTGCATGTTTTTTGAGGCTTTTTAAAAGATAGTTCCAAATTGCTATCCCAGTCTATTTGCTGATATGTACTATGATTGGCTTCCTGTCACCACATTGCCTATTATTATTACTTTTTGTTACAGAGACAGTAAAGGTCAGAAGTTAAAAGTGTTATGGCTGGCTCAGTCGGAAGGGCATGTGACTCTCAATCTCGGGGTCATGAGTTCGAGCCCCACCCTGGGTGTGGAGCCTACTTAAAAAACTACAGATTGTGCAGCCAGGCTACCCAGATCAGCTACAGCTCACTCCGTACTGGTTCTGTGACCTGTAGTGAGTCACTTAACCTTTCTCTACTTGAGTTTAATTATCTGTAAAATGGGGCTAATCATCGTAGCTACCTCACAGGGTTGTTACGAGGATTAAATACATTAAGTACTTGGAATAATAGTACATACTAAGAGTCATATGAAAAGTAGCTTCATTATAGAAATAAATCTTTCACCAGTTTTGTCTGTGAAAGTGGCTTTGATTTTTATTTCTTGGATTATGAGTCATGTTGCATAATCTTTCATATGCTTCCTGGGTTCTTTTTTTGTCCCAATCAGTTCTGCCTCTGCATACGTAGTTAAAGGGGAGCTTCTGGAGCTTCCCGGGGCCACTGGGAAACTCATCAGTTCTCTCTCTCTCTGGAATCCTATCACCCAGGTTCACAGCTGGAGCCAGGCTGTTGTTTCACCTGCGTCAGCTGTTGAAGGAGCTGGGGGGATTGAGTCGCCTGGTTAGCTATAAGGATGACCCTCTGACCACCGGGGTGGACCTGCGGAAGGCCCAGGTCACGGAGTTGCTGCAGCACCTGCTCCAGAGGTCTGGAAGCCAGGGCAGGCCCTCCTGGGAGGGAAGGAAGGAGCGAGATGAGCCATTCTTACAGGGACTGAGCTATATATTCTCTCTGCCATCTCTCTCTGCAGGGCCTTTGTGGTAGAAACCCAGCCCTGCATGCCCCAAACTCCCCATCGACCCCTCATCCTCAAGACTGGGAGCAAGTTTACTGTCCAAGCAAGGTTGGCATTTCAGAACTCATCCCTGCTTCCTTTTTCCAGTCCTGGTACTACTGTTTGCTCTCTCGCTTTACAGATCTTTCCGCTCCTGTCTTCTCTCTTTTCTCCTCAACCCACCCACCTCCTCTTCTTCTTCTTCTTCCTCTTCTTCTTCCTCTTCCTCTTCCTCTTCTTCTTCTTCCCCACCTACCTCTTCTAATCTCTTACCTTTGCTTTTGCAAACATCTGATCTATCCAGGAGATTGAGGCTGAGCGCTTTCCGCTATCCACCCCCCCTTCTCCCTAGGCTGCTCGTGAGACTCCAGGAAGGCAGTGAGTCACTAACTGCAGAAGTCTCCATTGACAGGTAAGCTGGGGCCCATGCAGCCACAGGGTGGCCGGGCATGGGCTGCTGGGGCTGAGGAGACACACACTCTTCACCATAGGGCCTGGGGGCTGTGTTCTTACCCCTCCATTCCTACCTCAGAAGTAATAACTCCTCGATTTTGTTGAGTACTATATGACATGCAGTTTGTCAAGTGCTCATTTGTCATGGGAACCCCGTGAGTTAGCTATTATCAGTTGCACCATTCAAATGAAGAAACAAGCCCAGAGAGATTGTGTCTCTTGTGCAAGGCCACATGGCTAGTGAGCACAGATCTGGGTTTGAACCCAGGTCTGTCTGATCCTAAAGACTAAATTCCTAACTTCTACACTATTGTGCTTCCCAATGATTTTTTTTTTAATGTCTTTTCAGGAATCCTCCTCAGTCACAAGGGTAGGTATCTGACAAGGGTGCTGCAAACATTTGTGCACTGCATGGACTGCACGACCACACGGGGGCACAGACGAGGAGGAGGTTGATTTGGTTGGGGTATGGACGAAGGGAGAAGGGGAGGTCTGAAATGAAGTGGAAATTTTGTTGTTTTTCCTGCTGAGTTGTTAGAGTAACTCTCCTCCTATTCTCCATATATCTTCTTCCTCCTGGAATAGCTTCCGGAAGTTCAACATTCTAACCTCAAACCAGAAAACTTTGACCCCAGAGAAGGGGCAGAGTCAGGGCTTGATTTGGGACTTCGGCTATCTGGTAAGAAGGGCTAGTAGCTTAAGCTCTGGTCCAGTGGAACAGGCTGAGGGAAGTTCCCAGGCCTTGGGAAGTCTTGAGGTAAAATAGGGGGTTCCAAGGACCCTGGGGTCTCCACTCTGGCATTTTGCTCTCCTTCTCTCAACTCACAGACTCTGGTGGAGCAACGTTCAGGTGGCTCAGGAAAGGGCTGCAATAAGGTGAGACCTGCACAGAGGATTGGGGGTGGGAGGAACTGGCCAAAGGGCCCTCTGACCGTTGTGTCTTCGGCCATCCTAGGGAATGCTGGGCGTGACAGAGGAACTGCACGTCATCGGCATTACACTCAACTACACCTACCAGGGTCTGAAGCAGGAGCTGAGAGTGAGTGAAAATGGAGGGCAGGGAGAGATGAAGCAGCTTTGGCAGAAGACATTAAGGAGGGGTTAAATAGAAGCCTCTCAATGTGGGAAGTTCTCCCCCTTTGCCCCTGTCAAAGCTGGAAACATCACGTCCCTCCTCTGACTCCTGTTTTCTCTTCAGACGGACACCCTCCCTGTGGTGATTATATCTAACATGAGCCAAGTCTCCATTGCCTGGGCCTCGGTTCTTTGGTTCAATCTGCTTAGCTCAAACCCCCAGGTAGGAGGTGGGGCCGACAGTGAGGGATGCCCAGGAGGGGTGTGGAAGCTTGGTATGAGGGCGCTCCTTCTGAGCCGTTCTGCCCTCTTCCCCCCTTGCAGAATCAGCAGTTCTTCTCCAACCCCCCCAGGGCCCCCTGGAGCTTGCTCGGCCCTGCTCTCAGTTGGCAGTTCTCCTCCTATGTTGGCCGAGGCCTTGATCCAGACCAGCTGAGCATGCTGAGGAACAAGCTGTTTGGTACAGACCTCCTTTCCTCTCAGCCTTTCCCTAGCCGTCGTCTCCCCAGCCCTCTGTCCTATCTATTCCAGGGACCCTGGCCTTTCCCCCTTCCAGTATTTGAACTGTCTCTCTGCCCGCAGGGCAGAACTCTAGGACTGAGGGTGCATCGTTATCCTGGGCTGACTTCACTAAGGTAACTCCCTGCATCCCTTGCGGCTAGATCTAGCCCCTATGCAAACACTAGTCCTTCCCCTCTGTACTCCTTCTGCTCACTTTGGGCAACTCCACATTTCTTCGTGCATTTCCATTCCTCCTGCAGCGAGAGAGCCCTCCTGGCAAGCTACCATTCTGGACATGGTTAGACAAAATCCTGGAGCTGGTGCATGACCACCTGAAGGATCTCTGGAATGACGGGTAAGGCCTTGGTCAGCCTCCCTCTCCCCACCCCTACCTTTCTGCCTTTCTGGGCTTGAGAGCAGACCCCGTGCGCCCTCATGTGGCAGAACGGGAGAGAGCAAACACTGGTGCGAGTTGCAAGGTCACACAGCCTCCCATTTGCGAAAATAGCCCTAGCCCGCGTGTGTCCGGCACCTGCCATGCTCCAGAGCCTCTGGGCGCTCTTTATGAATGCTGTCGTGTAATCCTTACAGCCACGCTGAGTCGCAGAGAGGTGAAAGAATTCACCCAATGGGCACAGTTGGGATTCAAACCCAGGCCTGTCTGACTGCAGGCCTGTGCCCCCCCCCCCCCCCCCCCCCCCCCCCCCCCCCCCCCGCCGACGACACTGCCTGCTCATTGGTACAGCCGTTGCCTCTTACAAGGTGCTTTTCGGCTGTGTGACCTCGCTGACGCCTTGTCCTCCTCCAGCTCTGGAAGGTGGACACTGTCCGTACGATGACGTGACTAGGCCAAGAGCGAGGCCCAGGAGCCGGCCGCGCCCGTGCAGGCAGGAGAGCAGGGAGGCGGGACAGCCTCACAGCAGCTCTCGGTGTTTCAGACGCATCATGGGCTTTGTGAGCCGCAGCCAGGAGCGCAAGCTGCTGAAGAAGACCATTTCCGGCACCTTCCTGCTGCGCTTCAGCGAGACGTCGGAAGGAGGCATTACCTGCTCCTGGGTGGAACACCAGGACGATGGTCAGCTGCTCTGCCCAGACGTTCCCACAGCCTGTCCTGCCTGTCCCTCGGCCGGCCCTTGGCTTCCCTGGCCCTGTCCCGAATCTCACCGCGGGCTTGGGGTTGGACAGCCGGGGCGGGGACGTCCCAGGCCCAGCCCCTTCTTTCAGGCCTGCCTGTTCCCACTTCCATTCTACAGATAGGGTGCTCATCTACTCTGTGCAGCCCTTCACCAAGGAAGTGCTGCAGTCTCTCCCGCTGACCAAAATCATTCGCCACTACCAGCTGCTCACGGACGAGAACATCCCCGAGAACCCACTGTGCTTCCTCTACCCCCGGATACCCCGGGATGAGGCTTTCGGGCGCTACTACCAGGAGAAAGGTGAGAATCCTTGACATACGTCACCGGAAGATGGCAGGGATTCCACAAATCTGACTCCTTTCTTCCAGACGTGGAAAAACTGATAGCCAGAGAAGTGAAAAGATTTGTGCCTGGGACACTGCTCGTTAGTAGGGAGACCTGATTATCAGGACCGTTTGCACGAGGGGTCCTTGGGCTACATGTCCAGCCCGCTGACCTCCCTGTCCTCCTGCGTATGTGCCCACAGTTAACCTCGAAGAACAGAGGAAGTACCTGAGACAGAAGCTCATTGTGGTCTCTAACAGGTGAGAGATGCATTTTTCGCCCACCCTCCCTAACCCTTGTTGGCTGATGTACCGACCCAACCCTGCTCACATCACCTCGCCGGCCTTCTCTGCTGATGACCCATACTCTGCAGCCTCTAGGCCTTTTTTCTGGTTCTGCCAGCCTCTTTCCTCTCTAGTGTTCTGCTGCCACCCTTAGGTTACTTCTACGGGGTGTCCCTGCTAATAATCATCATCATCACTGACGGTCGCAGGCGTCTACATGAAGCATGGTACTAGATGCTTTTTTTAATAACAGATTTTTTCATTTTATTGAATTCTTTTGAGAACCCATCCAAGTAAGTGATAACAGCCACATTTAATAAAAGTTTATTATGTGGCAGGTATGGGACTAAATGTTTGTGTTTAGTTTCTTATTTTTCGAATCTCCATAATAGTCCCGTGAGGCTGACTTGGGTATGACTCCTTCTTAGCTGCAGAAGCTGAGGTTCAGTGTGGTGAGGTGGCATGCCTGAGGCACATGGCTGATAAATGATCCAGGTCTGCCAGATTCCAAAGTCCTGCTTTTAACCATCCTACTGCCTCTCGAGTGTTGATAGGCGGTGGTGTTGCCGTTTTATCCATGCTGTATCTGAGGCTCAGAAGGCTAAAGATCACGCAGCTAATAAACGATAGGAGTCAAACTCTGGCAAACCTGATTCCGACGCCTGCACTCTTAAGCCCTCTGCTCTGTTGCTCTGTTCCCCCTACTCTTCCTCCTCCTCCTCCTCCTTTCTTCTATTTTCTTTCTTCTTCTTCTTTCTTCTTTCTTCTTCGATTTTATTTATTTATTTTAGAGAGAAAGAGCAAGTGAGCGTGGGGCAGAGGGGTAGAGGGAGAGGCAGAGAGAAAATCTCAAGCAGACTCCCCACTGAGCGTGGAGCCTGCCTCGGGGTTCAGTCTCACAAACCTGAGATCCTGACCAGAGCCAAAATCAAGAGTCAGCTGCTTCACTGGCTGAGCCAGCCACGCGTCCCCGCTCTGTTGCCTTGTAGCCTAGAGAGACAGTGTCTGCCTGCTCTGCCATTCCCCACTTCACCGAACCATCCAAGCCCTGCCCCTTTGTCTGTACTGCCGTATCCAGACAGGTTGATGAGCTGCAGCAACCACCGGACCTTAAGCTGGAGCCAGAAGCGGAGTCATTTGAGCTGGAGTCAGGACTGGCCCCACTGCTACAGCTAGAGCCAGGCCTGGAGTTAGAGCCACTGCTGGAGGCAGGACTGAATCTGGGGCCAGCCCTGGAGCCCCTGCTGGAGCCCGCACTGGATGTGGCACGAAGAGTGTCAGAGCCAGACGTGGGACCAGAGCTGAAGCTGGAGCCTATTCTAGACCCCGCATCACAGGCAGTGCCAGAGCCAGATTTGCCCCATGATCTGAGACACTTGAACACCGAGGAAATGGAAAGTAAGTGATGAGATGGGGCTGGGGAAGAGAGGACACATTCCCTTTACCACCTGTCCTCCCTTACCCATTATAGGCAAGGCCGAACGCTAAGCTCCTTATTGGAGGGAGGCTCATTTCTTTGTGATTCCTTTTATTAGGAAACTTACATGCCTCCTGCTTCCCCTAAGTGCCTCCTCAGGCCTTGTTCAGGCCTCCACTGCCATCCTCCCTCATTTTCCCTGCTGGGTTGGGAACTCTTTACCTAAGATCAGTGTCTGATTTCTTTCTTTGGACTACCTAGTCTTCAGAAACAGTATGAAGATTGAAGAAATCATGCTAAATGGTGACCCACTGTTTGCTGGACAGAACACTGTGGACGAGGCTTACACTTTCCATCCCAGCCATTTCTGCACGGACGGGCCCTTGATTCCTTCTGACTACTAGAAGCGACATTTCCTCTGTTCTTGCTGTATCTTTTGTCCCTCCTACCCCACACATGATGTTGTTCTCCAAAGATGGAAAATCCATTCTAAGCTGGATAACTCTGGGTTTTGGAGTGGGAAATAAAGGCATACTATGGGTAAGGAAGGGGCCCCAGTGAATCAGAATAGATGTTAGCCATGGCTCTAACCAGGATCTTTGAGGCCAGCTGCTGTTTGGGGAGGTATAGGAGTTCTGAGGGTAGGCCAGCACAGTTAGGAGGTACTTAGATGGCTCAGGCACTTGGAGTGGCTTCTTTCCAGTATGGGAGGATGTCAACATTTGAATAGTTGGTAAGGCTAACGTAGTGGTGCCCACTAGCATTGGCCATCAGTAGGGAACAGAGACATGAGATAGGATTCCATTTCTCTCTTTTGGTTCTTTCATGTCTACAATAACCTTTTCCTTCCTTCTTCCCCTCACACCTGATTCAAGTCCTAAATTCCTTTGTTTCCTGCAGAGACAGAGCTTTCTACTTCAGCCCACTATGTGCAGCTCCCCTCAGAAGAAGGGAATAGGAGATAAGCCTCCTCTGCTTGCCAGTCTCCCCCACCGCCCCCCCAAGCTGGCCACACCCATTCCTTCCCCTAAAATGATCCTGCCAGTCTAATATGCCTCTGAAGCTTTGCACAATAATTTATTCTGTCTAGTCTCACTTCCTCAGTGCTTAGGAGACGAATCACTCTTGGAGGCCAGGGATCATCGGGTGGCTGAGAATTTAGAGATCACTTTTTATAGTATTAGATGGAATTTGGTATTTTCACAGAGGAAGAGAAGCCCTGGGTCTTAGATATTTCTCTGTTAAGATAACCATTCATTCTTTTGTACAATATATTGCTTATCTGAAAGAGTTTCTATTCCTTGGGTGTGGACCTGGGCAAAGACCAGGTTCCTGGAACTTAGAACCTTGAGAATTTATCATGGGGCTCTGGACAACCTCACACATTAGTCATTCCCAGGGAGCCCCAGGACAACTGCCTTTGCTCTAAGATGTGTTTCTAGTATAACTTGAGATGTAATGAAAGGCCCTGAACATGTGGCTGTTTTCTGGCTGGTATGTTAGAGGAATAGTCCTGTCCAGAAAGAGGCCCTTCTGAGCAGAAGTGGCTAATAAACTTTGTGCTGATCTAGAAGTGTTTCTTCTCTGAATTTCTTCACTTCTCTGCTCACAAAGACAAATAATGTCCTTGGAGACACCAGCAGGCCATGTAGGATCAAGGTCAGCAAATCATGACCTATCTTCCAGCCACCCCAGTAGGCACCGTCTTGTAATGTTTTTCTTCTTACCCCCATTTAGAACAGCTTTTCCTGTCCTTTAGATTCTTCTGCGGGGCTGGGAGCCATATATGAGTTGGGGGGTATGGTGAGCAGTTCTGTAACTAGCCGATTGTCACTTGCCTGGTTGGTGACAAAGCCAAGGTAAAAGCCTGGGTCTGTTTGACTCCAATGCCCATGTGTTTCTAATGTTGTGACTATGGAGAAAAGGAAGGGGAATGACCACAGGAGCCTTCCCCTTCTCTTTGTTTCAAGGTAGTTGACCTCCCCTTGGGTAGTCAAACCCTCTGATGGGGCTCACAGATGTCCATTAAGGGAGAAT
Source organism: Ailuropoda melanoleuca (assembly GCF_002007445.2). Taxonomy (NCBI): domain Eukaryota; kingdom Metazoa; phylum Chordata; class Mammalia; order Carnivora; family Ursidae; genus Ailuropoda; species Ailuropoda melanoleuca. Next base: position 33,653,847 of record NC_048232.1, on the reverse strand, counting down.
CCCATTAATTTGGGGGATTTACCACCATCTTCTTGGAATGCCCTTCCTGCTTGAAACAGCTCTGACTTTCGATCCTGCAGTGATCGGGACTCCTGTCTTTGGCCAAGTACACTCTTCACCAAGAAAGTAAGGAGGCAAAGGGTCAGGCGGCAAAAGCAGTCACATTTAGGGGCCCAACTTCCTAATCTTAACCCTTGGTAATCCCGTTCAGTTTACTCAGCTATTCAGGGATCCAGACCAAAAAGATCCCTGTTACTGTATGTATACACCAGAGGGTCGTGAGGATAGAGCCTTCTCTGCTGGAGCCGTGCAGACTAGAAGGACGCATAGTGGAGTCCTTTGGCCCTATTTTTCCTTTTCCTAACCAAGCCTAGGAATCAGACTCGGATATCGACATAAATAAGTCTTTATTGAAAAAAGTACATAATTCAGAATAAATATAATAAATAATCCTCCCCAAACTGCTGCCCTGAGGATAAATAATCTCAAGTTTTCCCTTCTTATTTAATAAATAGTCAACTTTGTCCTAGGTCAGCAGCATAAATTAGTCAGTATTGGTAATTTTCAACATAGGCAAGTCTCATTAGAATTAATGGACTAATTTGTTGGCTCACAGGTGCCTGGGCTGATTCATTATAGCACTGCTGAGCCGTGGAGATCTGGGTGCCATCCTTAAGCCGTTGGCTTTAGGGGCTCAGGGTTGCTGCTCCGTGGGCAAAGACCCGGGCAGCTACAGCCACAAAGGCCTGGAGGCTGCGAAGGATCTTGAAGCGGAGAAGGAGGCGCTGCCATGGCTGGCTGGGGCTAGGGCTTGGAGTCTGTTCAGTCTCCCGGTGGTGACCCTCAGGCTGAAAGGACACAGGACACAATCAGAACTCTAGATCCTTCACCCTCCAGTCCTTGCCTCTGATACCTGCAAGCCCCCGCTCTCCAGGCCCCTAGTTCATACCTGCAAAAGTTGCCTAAGGCCCAGGAGGGAGGCGTGAAGCTGGCCCACAGGGCCATCGGGGAGTAGAAAAGGCTCCCCTGTGAAAATGTCTGAGCCCAGCAGCTTCTCATAAAAAACCAGGCCCTGGTGGATCCTTTGTAAGCAGAACTGGGAGGGAAAAGAAAGCAGTGAAAGGAAACAGATACCTTCCTCCCACTCCATTCACCAAATACTCACCCAGTTCTTTGCCATTCCTAGGCACTGCTATGGGCTGAATGTTTGTGTCCCCACAAAATTCAGATGTTGAATTCCAACCCCACCCCACCCCCCCAAGTATAATGGCTTTGGGAGGATGGGCTTTCGCGAGGTGATGATGTCATGAGGGTGGGGCCCTTCTGAATGCAATTAGTACTCTTATTCTAAAAGAGACCCACGGAACTCCCAAGGCCCCCGCCATATGAAGACACAGGAGAAGTCCGCAGTCTGGAAGAAGGCCCTCACCTGACTGTGCTAGCACCCTGATCTCCGACTTCCGGCCTCCAGAACAGTGAGAACTAAATTTTTGATGTTCATAAGCCACCCGGTCTGTGTTACTTATTATAGCAGGCTGATCGGATGAGGACAGAACTTTCACTAATTCACCATAATACCCAACGATGTCCCAGTCCCCTCTTCCTTGTGGTCCAGCCTCATCTTACTACCTGACTGTTGTCTCTGAGTCCTTGGGGATCACAGCCATCCCCACACTGGATGCGGGGGACCTCATCTGTAGTCTCGTCATCTCCCTCTTCTCTTGGTAGGTCCTGGAATGGAGGAGGGGGTAGGGAGAGTGAAGAGATAAGAGAAATGCTTTCAAACTCCACTAGGACCCTCAGGCCCATGACTTTCCCAGGAGCCCCACTCCTCCATCCTCTCTTACTCTGTGATGACCTTTGACCCTCTAGCTTCCATGGAAAGCCAAAGAGTCTTCCCCTGCAGCCTTGGAGAGCTTGGATAGGCTCCTGTTTGGAGCCAGAGCCCGTTACTTACCACCTGTCCCATCGGCGGATGTGCGCTCCAGGCCAGCGTGCAGAGCCTCTGTGAGAGCTGCTGGCCCTGAACCCAGGCAGGGCGACCGCCCACAGGCACAGCCTGGGTCTGAGCCCCCCAGGGCAGCAGCAGCAGCAGCAGCAGCACAGTCCTGCTCCCCAGCATCTTGTTGGCTGCTTCTCAAATCTGGCTGGATCCGTGCCTCGAACTGGTCCTTGTGGAATCTCTGCCCACTTCCCTTTCTTCTGAGCCTGATGCTGTCCGCTCTGTGCGTCTCTGGTTTGGTTCCTTCTGTTGTTCACTAAGTTTCTGAGCAGGTTCCTGCTGTTTTTCTCCCCTTGTCTCTGAGTCTCTTTTTAAGGTCCCTGCATTGAAAGGCCCGCCCTTTATACTGGCAGGTGACTCACAGCAGGTGGGATTCCCCTCCCTGCATCATCCCCCTCCGCGGGGAGCCCAGGTATGCAGCCTCAGTTCAAAGGGAAATGAGACGTGTGGTTGCTGTGGCTGGAGGCCTGGGATGGGGCATATGTGTAATGCTCTCCATGAATCGCAATGGCTTGTGGAGGGGGTGGCGGTAGGAGGAATGAATATTTAAATGAATCTCGTCTCAAGTTCCTTCCTGTTTAACTTTCCCTCATCTTTTTGCCTCTCAAAGCTATATCCTTCCCCCCAGTACCTAATTTCCTTACCTCCCGCCTGAGGAAAAACCAAAACAGAAGTATTCGTTTCCCGAAAGGATAGCGAGCTCAATTTGGAATGAAGTTTGGTTCCCACATGGTGTCCTCTATCTGAGAACCAGGGGGTTTCTTTTTCTCCCTTGGGAACAGTAATTTTCACTGGAAGAGAATGGACTCGATGCACTTTGTGAACTGGGAAGCCATATAGTGCCGCATAAGGTATTTCTGCTCCCACTTCAGGCCTCACTGTCGAAGTTAGGAGGGCTCTTGGAGGGAGAGAGTTGTTGCTACGAACCATCTGATTCATCAGCCTTAGTGGCCAAAAGTTTCATAGGCTCTGTGGAGTTCAGGTGATGGTGCTTTTGGGATACCAATGTAAGCAAGGGCCAGAAGTCAAATTTAGATATTCTAGCACCCAGCCGCTATCCTACAGCTAGGAAATCCAGGAGTTCTGGGGAGTTGAAGGTGTGCTGTGTCAGTGACCCTGGCCAGTCCTTCAGCCTGTTGCATCCATGGGTAAAATCCGCTGACACTGATTTCATCACCCTCCCTGATGCAACATCCAGTGAAACAGCTGAGGATGTGAGGTTGGGCGTGGGAGTGGGGGGTGGTCCAAATCTGGGACTGCCCCAACCCCAGTGGAGGGTCCCAGAACAATTTGGACGTCAGAATGAGGACATGGCTGACCACACGAATGGTCCTCAAAGCCTCCCCCAAGAGGTTGACCCTTCTCTGAGAAAGTTACCCTTGATAGAAGTCTCCCTTCCCTTAGAACTATTCAAAACTGCCCAATGAAATATTTGATTCAAATATTAGGACTCTGTGGTAAATCTATCCTTTGGATAGAACGTTCCCAGCATCAGGACAGGTTATCTCAGTTTGAGTGAGAAATGGTTTGCCTCTCTCTACGTATGGTAGACACAAATGCAATAAGAAAATGGGTGGGAGGGAGGAGGGGAAGCTCCCCTCACTTGTGTTTAATATCTCCTGCGTTCTTCCCTCCTCTAGCCCCATTCTGGGAGGCTAAATATAGGGGATGAAAGGTAAAAGAAGGAAGAGGAAGTAGACTCCTGGGGGATGGGATGACAGAGACAAGGGTGAGTTGGAGGCACGGGGCTCTGCTGTTTTCTTTCACTTCCTGGTACTTCGAGAACTGGGTAGGAAGCAAGGTTGGTGGGGTGATTGTGGGACTGTTCTGTGGCAGGAACTACTTCCAGGACTAGATCTGACCTGGAGCTGCAGTGACCCCTTGACGTCAGCAGGGCCTCAACCGTTATGCAAATCACATTCACAAGACACTCCTAAGCAGGCCTTTCCAGTTGGATGCCCAGGCTCCAAATCCAGTTGAAGTTCCCCTAGGGAGTTAATAATGATGGCTAATATATATGCAACTCTCACTTTATGCCAAGTACTTGGTCTAAGCACTTTTCATATATTAACGCATTTAATCCTCACAGCAACCCAGTGACGTAGGTACTATTATTATCCCTATATTACATACATTACATATGAAGAAACAGAGGTAAGTAATTTACCCAAGATCACAGAGCTGAGTGGCCAGAATTCCAGGGCAGACAAACTGGTTTCAGATCCTGCATTTTCAATCATTCTATTACACCGGACACTGTGAAGAGACACAAAGTATCTTTATAAAGTGGGTCATTTAGCCCAGGTATCTCTGAGTATCTCAGGCCCTATAATTTTCATGGGTCTGTGAAGTCTTTCTCAATCTGAGACCTCGATGTGGAAATTTCTCAAAGGGTACAAACTGTCCAGGTCTCTCAGCACCCATCTTTTCCCGAGATTTTAAATCTAGTCAACTGTGAAGTCAGATCAGTTTGAGAGACCCTCTGAATTAAGGTGTTTTTCTATCCATCTTTGACTTCTGACTGATTCTAGGACCCCTGTGAATCCTGGAAGTCTAAACTATGGAGTCCTTTTCTTTTTTAAAAGATTTTATTTATTTATTTATTTATTTATTTTTAAAGATTTTATTTTTATCTATTTGACAGAGCGAGCACAAATAGGGGGAAGCAGCAGGCTCCCCGCTGAGCAGGAAGCCGGATGTGGGGCTCAATCCCAGGACCCTGGGATCATGACCTGAGCCAAAGGCAGACACTTAACAACTGAGCCATCCAGGCGCCCCAAAGATTTTATTTATTTGAGAGAGAGAGAGAGCAGAGAGAGCACCAGTGGGGGGAGGGGCAGCGGGAGAGGGAGAAGCAGGCTCCCCACTGAGCAGGGAGCCGGATGTGGGGTGATCATGACCTGAGCCAAAGGCAGATGCGTTACTGACTGAGCCACCCAGGAACCCCTGAAGTCCTTCATAAAGTGTATTGAGAGAGAAATGCTTTAACACTCTATCCTCGGTGAGAAGTTCCTTCCATCAGAGAGGCTCCACGTGGCCTTTAGAAACTAGCTAAAGTGCCGTGGAGCCGTGCCACAACCTGACCCCATTCCAACAGCAGTTCCAGCTCAGAATTAGACCCCAAGAATCCCTAAAAATAACTGTTGGCGCTAAATCTGTAAGAGTTTGGGGTAAGCAAATGTCCCAATTTGCCCTGCTCATCCCCCTCTGAGGGAGAATGCCGAGCTTCAAGAGCTAGGGGAATTTGATAGCTGAGGGGTCTTGCTCCCCGGGACTACCACCGGGGCATGTGGGAAGGGGATAATCACAGATGGGAGTTTCAGATGGATGCTTACAGAATCGTAGAAGACGCGGCTAGTTGGGCCGTGTTAAGAGCCTGGCTCCCGCTTCCTTTTTTCTCTCCCATTCCTGGAAATGATAGGAAATGCCGGCGAGTTTCGGGGGTAACAGGGTGAGAGGTGGCGGAGCAGCTCACAAGAGTACCACGGGAAGAGGGGGTGGACTGGACCATGCTGGGAATACCCAGCAGTCGATTCCCAGTACTTTACCTTGGGCGTCCCTTATTCTAGAGTCTCTAAAGTTATAGGGAGTATGAAAGTTCAGGTTTTCAAGCGAGTTCTCTAGTTTTATTCAAACAAAGGTTTAAAAAGAAGGGGTTACGTTTCACGACACCAAATACGGCCAGGGTCTGACACTGTTTGTCCCCACCGGCGGCCCGTAACCTTGTTTTTGCCCAGTCCTTACGTCACGCGTCTTCTCGCGGAGCCTTCTGTACCTGGCTCCTTCTGATTGGCTTAGGTGAGCCCCACAGCCTTCCTGATTGGAAGCTCCGACTGGGAGAGCGACGTCCTTCCCGCCGTAGGGTTTGGTTGAGCATCAGGCGCGGGGGAGAATTGGGGAAACTGGAATTTCCCGCGGAGCTGACGGCGCTTTCTCTCCCCCTACTCGTTTTAATTCCACGCGCTCCAAAATATCCGCCATGGAGAAATCTTGGTAATGACCCAATCCCCATAAGCATCCCAAGAACACATCTGACCCCTGCCCTAATCCCTCCCCTCCCCGCTGCCGGGGGAGAATTCTGGGTAATTGATTTCTCTGGTTCCCCTAGAGAATTGTGGGTAACTAACCATTTTCATCATGTCCCCCCACCCCCGCCCCAACTGTGGGTAACCGGACATTCTTATTTTTCCCTGGAGAATCCTGGTAACATTGCAGAGGATTCTGGGAAACTGACTTCTCTGGTTCTCACCTCCCAACTCCCCACCCCTCATCCCTAATTTTGGGAAACAAGCACCTTAGTCCCCCTGCTTAACTCTAATCCCGCAGTTGCTGCTCCTTCCACTGATGGTTCTGGGGTGAACCAGGCAAGTGAGCAGGCCTGAAGGGAGATGGAAAGGAAGTCAAGTATTAGGTTAGATAGTGGGGTGGTGGAGAGTACAGAAGGACCAGAGGAGAAAAAGGGCCCACTGCCCATCCCCTCCCTGCCTGCTTCGTCCCCTACCTGGCATTCTCACACCTGCCTGCCTCATCTCCCTCCTGCCCTGATAATTGAGAACACACTAAATACAAGTACCTGGGCCTGCCACTGACTCAGCTACCTCTTTCCCTTTGCAGGCCAGGATGTCCATTCTAGGCCCACTGGTGCTGTTCTGCTGAAGGTTGGGTCAGGCCTCTTACGGGGCTGTTGCAAGGGAGGGTGAGACAAGGGTCTAATCTGCCATCGTCATCATGAACTTCGAGGGTCTGGACCCTGGACTGGCAGAGTATGCCCCAGCCATGCATTCTGCCCTGGACCCTGTCCTGGACGCCCACCTGAACCCAAGTCTGCTACAGAATGTGGATCTGGATCCGGAGGGGGTGGCCTTGGAGGCTCTTCCCGTCCAGGAGTCAGTGCACATAATGGAAGGTGTCTACTCTGAATTGCACAGTGTGGTGGCTGAAGTGGGTGTGCCTGTCTCCGTCTCCCACTTTGACTTGCACGAGGAGATGCTGTGGGTGGGAAGCCACGGGGTAAGAACTGTACCCCTTTGTAAGGGATGAAAGGAGATGTTGGAGGTCTTTTATCTGGTTTTAGCCCAAAACAGCTGCTTTACTGGGAGCCAGAACTGAGTGGAGGTGATGAGAATTAGTTGGGTCTCTAAGTTAAGTCAGGAGGAGGGCAGTGGAAGGAACCATAGGATCCAGGGAGAAGTTACATAGGCATTCTTTTTCAGAAGTCGTCCTATTTCTACCACTATTTGCCGCTTCCAAGCTTTGATTAATCTTGATAACTGTACCCATCAGTTAGTCTGTGATGTCCAAATCCAGTCTCTAATGCGCCTCCTCTGTTTTCCATTTTCATAATTATAGAATATTTAACACATGTTTCTGTGTACCTTACCTGGAATCATTTTGTCTTCTCTGGCTTATTTTAATCTCTGAGAGCATTTATCAATGCTGATTTTTTAAAAATTTTTTTTAAAAATTTACCAATATGCTAGGGAGCCCAAGATTTTGTAGAAATAACATGTTATCCTTGGTTTACTAATATACCTTCCATAGAGCATGAATTGTGCTTTTTTCATTAGAAAGAATGGGCTTTTTTGGTAATACATTAATTTCAGTAAGCAGTGTTTACTGCTATGCTAGGCCCAGGCGGTAAAGCTGAATAAAACATAATCCTTACCCTCAAGGAATTTATAGAACAATGAGGAAAAAAACGATATGTAAACAGATAACTTTATGATCCTTTAGAAGAAACTAAACTGTTACACTTTTTTTTTTGAATTATTTATTTATTTGACAGACAGCAAGAGAGGGAACACAAGCGGGAGGGGGATGTGAGAGGGAGAAGCAGGCTTCCCACTGAGCAGGGAGCCCAGTGCAGGGCTTGGACCCTGGGATCATGACCTGAGCCGAAGGCAGACCCATAACAGCTGAGCCACCCAGGCGCCCCTAAACTGTTTCACTTACTAATTACAAACTTAAGATATAAACTACTAAGTGCCAGTATAAAAACATGTACTGGGTAGAGAAGGGTCAGAGGGCCCCCAGAAGGAAGTGATACCTGAAGTGAGTTTTTGAGACGTGAGTAGAAGTCAGGTGAAGAAGAGGGGAAAATGCTGTCTTGGCCAAAGCAACAGGAGAAAGATTTCCAAGATACTATACAGTGTAACTGCAGAGTGCAGGAACTATAAGCAATGGGGGTTCACTGCACTGGGAGATAAAGCTGAAGAGATAGACATGACTTCATTCAACTAGTGTTTTTTGAGCACCTACTAGGCGCCAGACCTTGCTCTGTGGTCTAGGTTTAGAATGAACATTTAAGAAGGCAACAAAAATCTTTTTGTAATATATTAAATGTTGTTTAGTATCTTTAAGGAAATAAAGTGGAGTTAAGGGGGTTGAGGTAACGAAGGGTGGGAGGTGTTACTGTTTTGGATAGTTGGTCAGGGAAAGGTCTCTCTGATACAAAGCCACATTTGAGTAGAGACCTGGATGCAGGCCATGTTGTCCATTTTAAGTCCTCTAGAGGGGAGAGAGGAAGCCATGTAGATACCTGGGGGGAGAACATTCTAGAGAAACCTCATATGCTATATTAAAAAATCTTGGACTTGACACCATTGAAGATTTTTATCCAGAATGATAAGGTTAGGGGCGCCTGGGTGGCTCAGTCCTTAAGCATCTGCCTTTGGCTCAGGGCGTGATCCTGGCGTTCTGGGATCGAGCCCCACATCAGGTTCCTCCACTGTGAGCCTGCTTCTTCCTCTCCCACTCCCCCTGCTTGTGTTCCCTCTCTCACTGGCTGTCTCTCTCTCTGTCAAATGAATAAATAAAATCTTAAAAAAAAAAAAAAAGAATGATAAGGTTAGGTTTGTATCTTAGAGGGCTGAGGTAGAAGTAGAGAGTTTGGTTTAAGGGGGACAGGGCAGGACTCCATGAGGTCAGTTTGGAGGTTATTGTAGCCGTTCGCATAGAATATGAAGGCCTGAGTGAAGCATTGTAGAGATGTATACATGAGCACAGATTTGGGAAACACTTAGGAAGTAAACAAGACTTAAGTTGACTACCAATGACTTAGTCCATTACATAGATTATGGCACCATAGGGAATGTAGTTAAGAAGGATTGAAATGAGGTAAAAATGACATTTAATTTGGAATGTAATGAATATCTAAAGAGAGATGTATAGTAGGTATTTGGATGTGTAAGTCTGAAGCTTGAGGCAGTGGTCTGGGCTAGGGAAGGGAGTAAGGATCCATCAGCTTAAAACCATGGATGGTTAAAAACCCTGAGAATGGATGAGATTGCCTAGGAACACTAGTGAGAAAATAGTGGACTGGGAATAGCCATGTTTCAAGAGAGTGGTCTGAAGGGAAACACATAAGGAGAAGGTATGAGCTAAGAGGAGAGAAACCAGTAGTGAATGATGTCACAGGAGCCAACGGTGGAATGAGTTTCACATTCTCTCTATTCCAGCCTGTGACCCACAGTACACATTTCCCAGACGGCAGGTAGAGAATAAGACTTGACTGTGGAACATAAGAAAGCCAGTGCAGGATCGGACCCACGTCCCTGACCTGAAACTATTCTAACCAGCTGAGCCATTACCGGTTCAGCAGGTCATTGTGAGGATAGAATGAGGTAGAGTTTACAAAAGTACTTTGTAAAGCATTAAAGGAACATAGATAGTATCATCAACGTCTTTATCACTTAGATTGGTCCCTGGGCTTATGCCTTAGGGGCTGCCCACAGGAAAGGTCAAGCAAGAATGGAGGAAAGCTGAACAACGTCCAGGCCCTGACCTGTATCTGGGATGGCCCTGCCCCTCCATTCAGGGTGTGTCTCTCTTTTTTCCCCACAGGGCCATGCTACTTCATTTTTCGGCCCAGCCTTGGAGCGTTACTCATCCTTTCAGGTCAATGGCAGTGATGACATACGACAGATCCAGAGCCTGGAAAATGGTATCCTTTTTCTCACCAAGAACAACCTCAAGTATATGGCCCGTGGGGGCCTCATTATATTTGATTACCTGTAAGTGGCTTCTCAGCTCTAGATGGGAAAGAGGGTCCCTCCTAGAACGGGAAGACTAAGGAATTGGAAGCTTCTGAGGGCCAGGTCCCTTAGCCTTTTCTCTCCACCACAGGCTAGAGGAAAGTGAGGATATGCACAGTCTCCTGCTGACGGACAGCAGCACTCTGCTTGTTGGTGGGCTGCAGAACCACATATTGGAGATTGACCTTAACACTGTCCAGGAGACTCAGAAGGTACAAGCCTGGGGCAGGAAAGACCCAGCAGCATCTGAGACTTTCAGGGAGCTGGGGATATATCTGGGCTGGGAACATGACTAAGTGTATGTGCGACCTTTCTGTTCCTTTGGTCTGTGGGAAGAATTATTCTCACTGGTTTTTCTTGCTTTCCTCCCCAGTATGCCGTCGAAACGCCTGGAGTCACTATTATGAGACAGACAAATCGCTTCTTCTTCTGTGGCCACACGTCTGGCAAGGTGGCTCGGTTCTGTGTTTCCTCCTACCACAAGGCCCTGTTTCATCAGACGTGTGCTTGGGCTCTTCCTTTCCCTCAATGCTGGGGCTGTAGTGGGAGGGACGGGAGGAGTGTACGGAGTTCCTCCTCAGCCACATTATACTAGAGTATCTTTCACCCTAACAGTTTCTGTTGTAACTAGATACCTTCCAGGCGAAAGAGTAAACAAGAGTTCTCTTTGGGGTCCCTTTCAACGCTTGGCTTCTCTTTCTGCCTCTTCTGCACTTTAATTGCACGTATCCTAGAGCCTTAGTTCTTTGGACAGGGGCCTTGAGGTAGGTGGCAGGTCCTTTTCCTGATGACAGTGTTGGACGATAACCAAGTCATCTCTTCTTCAGGTTTCCCTGCGAGACCTCCGTACTTTTAAGGTGGAGCATGAGTTTGATGCTTTCTCAGGGAGTCTGTCGGATTTTGATGTGCATGGCAACCTGCTGGCCGCCTGTGGCTTCTCCAGCCGCCTCACCGGCCTGGCCTGTGACCGTTTCCTCAAGGTGTATGACCTGCGCATGATGCGTGCCATCACACCGCTCCAAGTACACGTGGATCCCGCCTTCTTGCGCTTCATCCCTACGTACACTTCTCGACTTGCTATCATCTCCCAGTCAGGTAGGAAGGAATGTAGGGAGGGTAGGTGGCATTGATGAGTGAAGGGGAACTAGGTACCAGAAGGACCGTACTCCCGGGAACCTCTTTGTTGGAGAAAATAGTAACCTTTCAGTGGGCTGTCAGGGTCTCACTTAGTTTTGGTCAGAGAGTAGGACTTTTATTTTTCCCCCAGTATGAAGAACACAGAACAAGATAAAGGCAGAGCAGGCAAAACAATTTTAGAACCGCCTTTACTGGGTAGCAGACTTGCCTGTGGTTTGTGGGAAGGCATCCGATGGTATTCTTTGTATCTCTAGGCATGAATTTAGGCCCCATCTTTCCTTGATACCAGGGCATAAAAGAATGGCCCCCTTTCAGCTTCCCAGGGCTCATTGAGCTTCCTCCTCTCTTCTAGGGCAGTGCCAGTTTTGTGAGCCCACAGGCCTGGCCAACCCAGCAGACATCTTTCATGTGAATCCTGTGGGGCCTCTGTTAATGACATTTGACGTATCAGCCAGCAAGCAGGCCCTGGCCTTTGGGGATTCTGAGGGCTGTGTGCACCTCTGGACTGATTCCCCTGAGCCTTCCTTCAACCCTTACTCCCGTGAGACCGAGTTTGCTTTGCCCTGTCTCGTGGACTCACTGCCTCCTCTGGACTGGAGTCAGGACCTGCTGCCTCTTTCCCTCATCCCTGTCCCGCTCACCACTGACACACTTCTCTCTGATTGGCCTGCGGCCAACTCCGCTCCAGCTCCCAGGTTGTACCTTACATCTGGGCCAAAAGGAGGGAGGGGGAAGGGCCGAGATGCCAGGATTCTCAGCAAGCCCTGTAGTAGTCATCGCCTTTCCTGATTTTTGTCTGCCTTCAGTATCTTCTTTTTTTCTGGCTCCTTGGGCGTTGGTTGGGTTTTGGTGGGCAGACACCACAACCTTCTAGCCTTAGAACTATACTACGTTACAGGCGAGCACCCCCTGTGGATGCAGAGATTCTTCGAACCATGAAGAAGGTGGGCTTCATTGGCTATGCGCCCAACCCCCGCACCCGGTTGCGCAATCAGGTATGTTCAGAGGAGAGAGGGGCAGCCCCCAGCCATTCTCCTGTCTTGTTTCTTTACTCGTCTGGAGGAGTTTTTGCTTTTAGTCAGTCAGTAAAGGTGTTTTGAGGCCTGCTGAATCAAAGGTACCATGCTAGGTGTGAGGGAGAATTCAGAGATACAGAAGATTGTCTTTACTGTTAAGAAGTTTAGTTTTTAGTTGGTAAAGATAAGACCTGTCTGGAACAAATTATTTATGTTCTCTTGTGAAACACTGAAGGACTGTTACAAACATTTGGTGCCAGGGCTGTTTGGAGGGAAAGTGTTATTCTGGGCCAGAGTAGTCAGGGAAGACCTACTGAAAAAGGTGGATATTGAGCTGGAAAGGTGAAAGATGGGTAAGTAGAAAGTAACATGGGTGCACGTTCAAGATGAGAGATCAGTGTTAGCAAAGGTCTCAAGAAGCATAACTGCAAAAAGCATGTCTGGTGGGGACTGTGACTGGACCAGTCTGGCTATAGTAGTGGTCAGCATTGAGAAATCGCCAGACTTTAAGGTTGGAAGGGGCCCAGTTGTGAAGCCTTGAATATCAAGTGTATAGTGGGAGAAGTGACGTGCTGAAATAGGCTTTTTGGAAGAGTTTGGTAGTGAGATGCCGGACAGAGTGAATGTGCAGATCCTGGTGGGGAAGCCATCATCGTTGTCCAGCTGTGATGAGGTGGAGTGGTGGCCGTGGGAATAAAAAGGAAGCAGTGGCTGCTGAAAACCCCCACGATATCAGAATGTTCAGTGTTGGGATAAAGGTGGGGGGAACCAAAGATAATTAAGACATCCAACAAAATTACCTCTTCTTAAAAATTCTAGATTCCTTACCGACTCAAGGAGTCTGACAGTGAATTTGACAGCTTCAGCCAGGTCACTGAGTCACCAATAGGGCGGGAAGAGGAGCCACATCTCCACATGGTTTCTAAGAAGTACCGCAAGGTGCTGGGGGATACCAAGGAAGGAGCCCTCGGGGACGTGGGGAAAGGTTCCCTGGGAAAAGGGGTCATACGAGAAAGGACTGAAGGACTCAGTTGAGATGCCCTCACCTACCACCTGGACTCGGGAGGGAGGTTCCGGGGAAGGTTATGACTACTCGGAAGATACAGGGGACTCTGAGGATATCTTCATCTTGCTCAGACTATTTCTGCCTCAGGTAACCATCAAATATTCCAAGCTAGGGCTGGAGGACTTTGACTTCAAACACTACAATAAGACCCTGTTTGCTGGATTAGAGCCCCACATCCCCAATGCCTACTGTAACTGCATGATCCAGGTAAGGGTGGGTACGCCTGCGACTTGAACATGCCTACTGCCTTTCTCCTTCTCTGTAGCCCTACACCCACTACTCTTTTTCCAGGCCTCTTCAACCAAGCCCACTTTACCATGGCCTCCGCTACCGTTCTTTCTTGCTCTGCAGCCTTCACATTGCCTCTGCGCATTCCATTCTTCAGTGGCTTCCTGCTTTGTAGTCTTCACCAGCTCCCTTAGCCTTCCCGTCTTTCTCCCCGCACCGGTTGCCTGCATCAGTTCTCTTGCTTTCCCGCCAGGTGCTCTACTTCCTGGAGCCTGTTCGCTGTCTAATCCAGAACCATCTTTGCCAGAAGGAGTTCTGCCTGGCGTGTGAGCTGGGCTTCCTCTTCCACATGTTGGATCTCTCTCGAGGTGACCCTTGTCAGGTCAGTGTCTGGAGATCTGAGACCATAAAAGGGGAAGGGAGGTGGAGAGTAGGGGGGGACATTGCTGTGCAAATGGCCACAAAAGAGAAAATTGTCCCATTTTACCAACATACTTCCTGGATTCCAGGGCAGTAATTTTCTTCGGGCATTCCGCACCATCCCTGAGGCGTCAGCCCTTGGTCTGATCCTGGCTGACTCAGATGAGGCTTCAGGCAAAGGCAATCTGGCCAGGCTTATTCAGAGGTGGAATCGCTTCATTCTCACTCAGCTGCATCAGGATATGCAGGAGCTTGAAGCACCCCAGGCTTATCGAGGTGCTGGAGGCAGGTATGATATCGGGCCGTGAACAGTGAAGGCCCCTTGGTGACTTCACGGGTCTCCTAACTGCCTCCATGTGCATGCATTGCCTTCCCCACTCTTAGCAGCTTTTGCTCATCGGGGGACTCGGTCATCGGGCAGCTGTTCAGCTGTGAGATGGAGAACTGCAGCCTCTGCCGCTGTGGCAGTGAGACCGTGCGAGCCTCATCCACCCTGCTCTTCACGCTCTCCTACCCCGAGGGTAGCACCAGTGGTATACCCTGCAGCTGGGTTGGGAAGCCTCCCCCACGCATCCCGGAACATCAAGGAGAGGGTGTTGGGGGGCTAACAGTGGGCCAAAGGGAGGACGTAGGGTGAAGCATCCAGTTTCCCTGCAGATAAAACCGGGAAGAGCTGTGACTTTGCTCAAGTCCTAAAGCGAAGCATCTGCCTGGAGCAGAATACACAGGCCTGGTGTGACAACTGTGAAAAGTACCAGCCCACGGTGAGCCCTCCGTGCTGGGGACTTGGCTGCGCTCTCCTCTGCCACTGGCTGTGTCAGCACTGCTGTCCAGGGAGCCATAGGGAGTGGGAGGAACCTCAGTTCGAAAGTGCAGGCCCAGGTTTCTGTTCCCGTCCAGGTTCCTTTTGTGTAGGCTCCCTGCCACTCCTTGTTTGTTTTGTCCTCTCAGATTCAGACCCGCAACATCCGCCATCTGCCAGATATTCTCGTCATCAACTGTGAGGTGAACAGCTTGAAAGAAGCTGATTTCTGGAGGATGCAGGCTGAGGTGAGGACCAGGTCTGGAAGCAGGGCTTTAGGTGTACATTTTAGTTTGCTCTCCATTCTGTACTCCATTTGTGATTAATGTTCCTGGGGAATCAGGTTTGGTTTTGTTTTTTTTTTTTTTAAGATTTTATTTACCCATTTGAGGGAGGGAGAGAGAGAGCGCTTGAGCGCAGGGGGAGGAGCAGAGGGAGAGGGACGAACACACTCTGCTGAGTGCAGAGCCTGACACGGGGCTTGATCGCATGACCCTGAGATCATGACCTGAGCTGAAACCAAGAGTTGGACATTTAACCAACTGAGCCAGCCACGCACCCTGGGAATCAGATATTTTTTCTGTGTTCAGGTTGCCTTCAAGATGGCAATAAAGAAGCATGGTGGAGAAATCTCCAAGAACAAGGAGTTTGCTTTGGCTGATTGGTACGTACAGCCTGAGGCAGTAGTCAAAGGATTGAGCTACCCAGTGGCTCCTCTTGTCACTGGCTAGATTTCAGAACAAATTTCTTTTTTTTTTTTTTTTTAAAGATTTTATTTATTTATTCGACAGAGATAGAGACAGCCAGAGAGAGAGGGAACACAAGCAGGGGGAGTGGGAGAGGAAGAAGCAGGCTCATAGTAGAGGAGCCTTGTGGGGCTCGATCCCATAACGCCGGGATCACGCCCTGGGCCGAAGGCAGAAGCTTAACCGCTGTGCCACCCAGGCGCCCCTCAGAACAAATTTCTAATTCTCTTGTCCTAATAGGAAAGAACTGGGAAGTCCAGAGGGCATGCTCATGTGTTCCTCCATTGAGGAGTTGAAGAATGTCTGGCTTCCTTTCTCCATTCGCATGAAGATAACCAAGAACAAAGGGCTGGATGTTTGCAATTGGACTGATGGGGATGAGATACAGGTTGTTGAACAACTGGGAAGAGAAAGGGGAATAAGGGAGAGAAGGTTGGGACAGAAGCAGGGCAAGGGGAAGATGGAACTTAGTATAGGGAAAGGGAAGGGAATAAAGCCGAGTATTTACCAGTTGTGGGCTTTTCCAGAGTGACTCAGTTCAGTATTGAGACTCATAGCTGGGATAGGATGGAGAGAACACACCCTGGTCCCCCATCCCCATACTCCAAACTCCCTGTCCTCTATCCCCATTCCCCTTCCTTCCCCATCCTTAAACTTAGCTTAGCAGCCTGGGTACCCCCTCACAGTGGGGCCCAGCCAGGGCAGAGGAGGAGCATGGTGTCTATGTGTATGACCTGATGGCTACTGTGGTGCACATCCTGGACTCACGCACAGGGGGCAGCCTGGTGGCTCACATCAAAGTTGGAGAGACCTACCACCAGCGTAAGGAGGTAAGTGAGATTATACACGGCAGGGACACTCCTGGTGGTAGCCACCGTGGAATCCCAGGTTTGTCCCTATCTTGAGTCTGAGCCAGAGTGGTCCAGCTGTCACTTTAGCATCCGTCTTTTTTCTGTATCTTCACAGGGTGTTACCCACCAGCAGTGGTATCTTTTCAATGACTTTCTTATTGAACCTATTGATAAGGTTAGTTGTAACACATTCCGTTCTCCCTTTCATCTCCCCCTTTCCTCGCCTTCCCACCCTCATCCTAGAGAATGCCACGCAGATTCGGGAGGCGGGGGGGATCCTTAAGAATAAAAAGTGTTAGCAGAATTAAAAATAGCACCTGAGTTCTATCTTTTGTCTGGCTAGGGAAAAAGGAAAAAGGGGCATATACGTAGGCCATTAAGTGCTTTTTCTTTTATAGCACGAAGCTGTGCAGTTTGACATGAATTGGAAAGTACCTGCTATCCTTTATTACGTCAAAAGGAATCTTAATTCCAAATACAACCTGAACAGTAAGTGGTACAGAGTAGACCAAAGGGTGTGGGCAGTTTAGATTGGTCTTTAGGAAGAGATCTTGTTCAGATTAGGACAGGTAACAGTGTTAATATTTCCAGGGATACTAAAGATAGTCCTGTTCATCAGCCCGTAAATTTAGAACCTGGAGATCCTGAGGTGTAGTGGGGAAGAGCTGATGGGGGGAAATCTGATCAAAATGACTAAGGTTATGATTTTGATTCTAATCATTCTTCCCCCCCCCCCAAGTGAAGCTTTCATCTTCTTTTGGAGATTAACTCCTTATTAAGGCCCTTTTTGGTGCCTTTATTTTTTATTTGTTAAAGATTTTATTTATTTATTTTACAGAGAGAGAGACAGCCAGTGAGAGAGGGAACACAAGCAGGGGGAGTGGGAGAGGAAGAAGCGGGCTCGCAGTAGAGGAGCCTGATGCGGGGCTCAATCCCAGAACGCTGGGATCACGCCCTGAGCTGAAGGCAGACACCTAACGACTGAGCCACCCAGGCACCCCCTTTTTGGTGCCTTTAAACCATAGTTTCCCTGCAACTTTATTTTTCTGGTTTTTTATTTATTTTTTTTTTAAAGATTTTATTTATTTATTTGACAGAGATAGAGACAGCCAGCGAGAGAGGGAACACAAGCAGGGAGAGTAGGAGAGGAAGAAGCAGGCTCATAGCGGAGGAGCCTGATGTGGGGCTCGATCCCATAATGCCGGGATCACGCCCTGAGCCGAAGGCAGACGCTTAACCGCTGTGCCACCCAGGCGCCCCTCTGGTTTTTTAAAGCTAAAGTCCAAAGCTAAAGTCTTACTCTTTCCTCTCTGCTTTTTTGTTTTTTCTTAACATATTTCTTAATAGTTTTCTGATTTGATCTGTTCCATCCATCTGTTCATCAGACATGATCTTTTTACTCACATGCTTTGATGATTGAGGGATCACAGTGTAGACCCAGTCTCTGGTCAGCCATCTGGGTTTCCCTTCTCTGGTTACTTCCCTTTCCCCAGCCATCTGTCTTCTGGACTTTCCCTTCCAGTCAAGAACCCTATTGAGGCAAGTGTCCTGCTGGCTGAAGCCTCACTAGCACGGAAGCAGCGGAAAACACATACTACCTTTATTCCACTGATGCTGAATGAGATGCCACAGGTTGGGGACCTGGTGGGCCTGGATGCTGAGTTTGTCACCCTTAATGAGGTAACAAAGTCCAAAAGGGTGTGGTGGTGGAAAGAACTCTGGAGATAGTAGGAGTCATAAGCAGTTCTCTGATTTCCTTATCAACTCTTCTCACATAGGAGGAAGCAGAGTTACGCAGTGATGGCACCAAGTCTACCATCAAACCAAGCCAGATGTCAGTAGCGAGGATCACCTGTGTTCGGGGCCAGGGACCCAATGAGGGTATTCCCTTCATTGATGACTACATCTCTACCCAGGAGCAGGTATTAGGATATGGAGGTGCAAGTGAAACGGACCTTGTGTGTATGTAGAGTGCTCTAGAACCCAGGGAGGAGTGGTAGAGGGATACTCTGCACCTCACCTCCCAAGCGACTTATCCTTTTCTCTATGCCTAGGTGGTGGATTACTTGACTCAATACTCGGGGATAAAGCCAGGAGACCTAGATGCCAAGATTTCCTCTAAGCACCTCACAACTCTCAAGTCTACCTACTTAAAGCTTCGTTTTCTTATTGACATTGGAGTCAAGTTTGTGGGTCATGGTCTGCAGAAGGACTTCCGGGTCATCAACCTCATGGTTCGGGCAGGGCTCTTTTAGGAGTCTTTGAATGTGGGCCCTTTAGGGTATATGTTGTGCTTTTGGAGAATGGGAAATTACAGATCACCTGCCTTCAGTTTCCCACTCTTTTATCTCTGCCAGGTACCCAAGGACCAAGTCCTTGACACTGTCTATCTCTTTCACATGCCCCGAAAACGAATGATTTCCCTGCGATTCCTTGCTTGGTACTTTCTAGGTGAGTTGGTGTACCTTGTAGGCCCTTGTGGTGCTCAGTAAGCAGAAAAAAATGTTGGAGTTGTCAGAGGAGTAGGGAGGACCCTGAGTTAGTGGTGAGAGTTACTAATGGATTTAAGTAGCTTCAGTATCCCTCTGCACTAGGGATGGTGTTTGGCTCTTTCTCTTGGGGGCGGTCAAGTTTTTTATTGTTTATTGGGAGCTGGAGATGTGAGTAGAGGACATGTTCTTACCTTCCTTTGCTAGGTACCAAACTGTTCCACTTCTAATTCCCCCAGACTTGAAGATTCAAGGGGAAACCCATGACAGTATTGAGGATGCCCGCACAGCTCTTCAGCTCTACCGAAAATATCTGGAGCTAAGCAAAAATGGCACCGAGCCTGAGTCCTTCCACAAAGTGCTCAAGGGTCTTTACGAGAAGGGCCGAAAGATGGACTGGAAGGTGCCTGAACCTGAGGGCCAGACAAGCCCCAAGAGTAAGACCTGAAGTGGGACAAGGGAAACTGGACAGGGCGGGTTTTGATTGCATATGTGAAGATTATACCCACGATGATAATAATGATCATGGTGATGTCAGCAATAGTACCACCCCTACCTTGTATTTGTAAGGCACTCAATAGTTTATAAAGCACTTAATCTTCCCAACATTCGGTGAGATAGATTTTACTACTGAAACTCCATTGATCCTGACCTCCTTTTGTCCAGTTCTAAAATGTTTGGGCAGGTTTGCCCTCTTTTCTCTTGCTTTTTCTACACTCATCTTAAGAGTCAATGCTCTTGGTTTTGTCTCTGACAGATGCAGCTGTCTTCTCCTCAGTGTTGGCGCTCTGACCTCACCATCTCCCAGCGAAGTACCCCTCTCCCTTCAGTGTTCTGTGGCCCCAGAACTGGGAGGTGGCTTCCCAAGTTGGCTATACCTTGTCCGCTTCCAGAATTGGACCTGCTCGGGGTCTACAGATGGTGCTATTAATAGAACTGGAATGCAGCAGAATTGTTGCAAAGGGAAGAGGAGCCAGATTCCTTTTTCATCCTTTGCAAAATAGCAGGCCAGAAAGAGTCTAGAAATGACCCAAATGGAAAGTAATTGGTATTCTCAATAAATATCCTGGTAATTAATATCCAAGCAAACACACACACAACACAACACAACACAACACAACACAACACAACGCTCCTGGAACTAGTACTCTCAGTTCCTACTTGGCTAAGGACTGAAGTCCTGGACAGTGACAGGCTTACAACAGTAGCTCAGGACAGCTCAAATCTCTGACTGCTTGAGGGTTGCCTGGAGGGGCCAGGACATAGAGTATTGGTGGCCCTAGCAGATCAGTGTTGCCAACACCATCATTTCCAAGACGGCCTCTGGGTCCTAGATGACGCTGGGCTGCTGGCTTCACTCCTGCTGACAGCTGAGAAGCATCTGTCTTCCATCCACTCTCCTGTTCCAAGTTTTGTTATTTTTTTAAATTTTGTTTTAAACTGCATGTTTTATAAAATAAAAACAAAAATGTTACTGGCTGTCATCTATGTCATTAGAGACCTGGGAGTGTGGGATGCTTGGACTTAAGCCCTCCTCTACTTTTTGTATTGGCTTTCTCTTACAACTGGAAAAAAACAAAGCTTTCAAATTTCCATCTAGAAATGAAGGTGAAGCTCTGGAGTCCAAAGTTAAAGATGCTGGAGGAATATAATTATGACTTTCCTGCACAATGTTGGGTCTTTGCTGTGGCTGCCTGGTACCCGAAGGTCGGATTCTTTTAAACGTACGGTATGGTTTCCTCCTTAATTGTGCAAAAGGAAAGTTGGGGAAGCTGACAAACTACAGGTTTCAGGTTATCTTGAGACCTGTAGATACTAACAGGATCTCTGTAGTGCTGCGGTGCTTCCTGGGAGATGTAGTTTCCTGACTATCGAAACCAGGACTTCTCACCCCCTAGCCGTGCACCTTTCTTCTGGAAGGTCCTAGCCCACCTAGCCTGCCACGCGCGCGCGCCTGACCGCCTCCTTATGCCACGCTGCGCTCTGTCCTTGCTTCAGGCCACTCCTATTCTTCGGCTGACCCCTGGTGGTCACGTGGAGCTGCTCGCCACGCAAGTCTGGGTCCTTCTGCGATCCACCGGGGTCCTCGCTGCCTGGAAGCCGGTCCTGAGCTGCCTGTTCGCGCGAGAGTTTGGAGGGGCGGGTTTGGGGTCGGTCTCTCGTGTGGGGCTCGCACCGCCGTGCACCGGAGCCCTGCTTAGGCGCCCGCTTAGAGTCGGGGGAGCTGGATCAGGCAGTCGCTGGGGCACCCGTGCCTGCAAAGTGCCGGAGCGCTCTGGAGAAGCCTGGACAGCCCCGCTCCCCAGCAGCCAGGTGCTAGGGTCCGGAGCTAAAGTGAGAGTCCGGCAGTCTTCGAGCGCCTGGGCCACGGCGGCGGCCCTGGGAGCAGAGGTGGGACGGGTGCGAGTGGCCCTAAGTGTCGGGGATGGACTGGAGCGAAGGCCGTGGCGGCGTCCTTAGAAAGGAGGCTGGTCCGCACGGGAAATAGCTTATGGGCTGGAGGTGGGGATGCTGTAATCTAAGGTGGTGGGTCCAAATAGACCCCAGTTACTGAGTGCTCTTCTCCCGCCCACCACCCCGCTGCCTCCTGGCGGGAATCAGCTGCCTCCCTTGCCGGCAGCTCCTCTGTGCCTGCCGTCCTCGCTTAGTGGCCAGCCTCTGTTCCGCAGCTGCCACATAACCCTGTGAGCCTTAGGCAGCCGACGCTGAAGTACCAACATCTGGGGCCTCACCTGTCGACGTAGCGTCTGGGGCTGAGCCCCAAGTCCCTAGCTCGCGCTCTCACCGCCTGAAGAATCCGAGTCCTCAAGCGCTGGGAACAGAGGAGTTCTTTTGTGCCCTGGCCATTTCCTGGAAAGTAGAGCCAGAGTCACAGTGAGGCCTTTGTAGGCCTTGGGATGAGGGATGGGGGGGTGGGGGTAATGGAGCCACCTGTTCACACCTATGTTTTACTCCAACCCAAATCCAGGTGGAGCAACCCCATTCCGCTAAAGATGAAAGGCTGGGGTTGTCTGGCCCTGCTTCTGGGGGCCCTGCTGGGAACTGCCTGGGCTCGAAGGAGCCAGGATCTACACTGTGGAGGTAAGGGTACAAAGAGAAGTGAGAGGAGGAGGGTGGGGAAAACAGAGCCTTGGGAGAGCATGAGATGCAGGGCCTGGGAGAAGGATGAATGGAAACCCCTGGGTATTTCCCTTCTTCCCTCTTCCCTCCTCCTATCTCTCCCCTCACACCAGCTTGCAGGGCTCTGGTGGATGAACTAGAGTGGGAAATTGCCCAGGTGGATCCCAAGAAGACCATTCAGATGGGCTCTTTCCGAATTAATCCGGATGGCAGCCAGTCAGTGGTGGAGGTAACTGTTACTGTTCCCCCAAATAAAGTAGCTCACTCGGACTTTGAATGAGAACTCAACCAATAAAGGACCTTGGTTTAATAGAAATGAAGAAAACATTGACCCAGAGAGATACTAAAAGATTGGGCTGTCTCATTTCTAAGAGGCTGGAGGCTTATACCCTATGCACTTGCTTCCTGGACCCAAATCTTAAGACTTTATTTCTGCTGTAGTTGTTAGCAAACCCTGATCATTCTCCTTCTCCACATCCTTAATTCATGTCACTCATGTTTTCACTATGGCATAATCGTATACATACAAACATTCCTTCAAAAAAGAAGGTCTTATTCTTGTATTTAGGAAATTTATGTTTTAGTTGAAAACGTAACACAAATACACAAAGCTGTATCTGGTGAGCAGTATATAAAGAAAAGTTAAGGCTATGATGTTTGTGAGATGCTTTAATAATTGTTATCCTCAAAGCCTCTACTGCCTCTCTAATGCTTTTATTGACGGTAGGTATTAGTCTACTTAATACAAAGAAAGAAAATCATTAGCTTACACCCATAAGAATTAAGGGAATTCACAGGAAAAGCACACATAGTTAACTAGGATTAATCACAGAGGTCTCTGTTTATCTAGAATTTGGAGCTAATGACACTTTTTATTTCTTCGAATTGTATAGTGAGGCAAAATAAGATCATATATTTGAAAGCATTTTGGAACTATACAGATAAACTATGGTTTTTAATTAGGGAAGGCTTTTTAGAATAGGTTGGTTGAACTAGATTTGGAAGGAAAAGTAAGGCTATAAATTACTAATGTACAGACGTAGAAGAATGTGACCCAAGGCTGAGGACATTTCTAGGTGCCTTATGCTCGCTCAGAGGCCCACCTCACAGAGCTGCTAGAGGAGGTATGTGACCGGATGAAGGAGTATGGGGAACAGATTGACCCTTCCACTCACCGCAAGAACTACGTACGTGTAGTGGGCCGGAATGGAGAATCCAGTGAACTGGACCTACAGGGCATCCGAATTGATTCAGACATCAGTGGCACTCTCAAGTTTGCGGTGAGCTTTGGGAGTGGGTGGCTGGTTTTTGAAAATTCGGGGAGTTATTGGAGCCCAAGTGGCAAGTTGTATCCTCGTCCTCTCTGGAGATGGGGGCAGAAGGCTTCTTCTTGCCACCCCCTCTCACTCATTTCTCCCTTGGATTGACAGTGTGAGAGCATTGTGGAGGAATATGAGGATGAACTCATTGAATTCTTTTCCCGAGAGGCTGACAATGTTAAAGACAAACTTTGTAGTAAGCGAACAGGTAAACTACTCCCACTTTACTGCC
Organism: Ailuropoda melanoleuca; assembly: GCF_002007445.2. Classification (NCBI taxonomy): domain Eukaryota; kingdom Metazoa; phylum Chordata; class Mammalia; order Carnivora; family Ursidae; genus Ailuropoda; species Ailuropoda melanoleuca. The sequence goes on along the minus strand of NC_048232.1, from coordinate 33,630,386 downwards.
TGTCCTCAGAGTCCTTTGGAACCTGGCACGTTCTCCAGCATGTTTCTCCACCCCCCTCCCCCCCCACCATCCTCTGATATTAGCTCAAGACTTGGCTTCTATTACCTGTGACTTAGGGACTTGGGTTCTTCCTCTCCATTCTCTTCCTGTCAGCTTGCAGAATTTGTGGCTCCCTCACCTGAGATACAGGTGAGAGGATAGTGAGAATGTTTTGTCATTTAAAAGGATACGCTCTGAAAAATGGTGGATGGTGCGTGCCAGTTTGGTTTTGGGTATTTTCTCGATAGTGGCTTATATCAGTCTGAGCGTGGCATTTCCCTTCGAACTGTTATGTGCTATTTGCAGATCTATGTGACCATGCCCTGCACATATCGCATGACGAGCTGTGAACCACTGGAGCGGCCCGGGCTGACAGGCTTGATGGATCACCCCCAGGAGGGGAAGAGGGTGGCAATGCCTTTTATATAATGTTTTTACTGAAATGAACTGAAAAATGGTGAAACCAAAAGTATGAACTGTGTTGTCTTTTCATACCCAGAAGCAACCCTTACAGTAGGCTTGAAGATAGGGGATTCCAGATAGGAAAGGAAAGGGAAGGAGGAGCTTTGGAAATGGTGTAGCATGAAGGTAAGAGGAGTCTGAGGCTTTCATTCTTTTGCCATCTGAGATTTCTGCTGTACTCACAGACTAGATAAGCACTTACCAGTGCTTACTCAGTACCATGTGTTTAGAGTCTAATTGTGGAGAGAAGAGGAACCTCTCTGAATAAGCAAGGGAACATAGGTAAGTGTATGGTAGTATGGGATTCTAGAAATTACTTGTATTTATACTGATGAAACATAAAGTAAGACAGAGCTTGGTCTTGGAATAACGGACATGCATTATTCTCCCCTCCCTGCCCTTCCAGATGGAGGGATCAGCAATAGCAGACAGAAAGGGGAAATGGATATGACCAACTCATCTGAAAAGTAAGGGCTTTATCAGATAGGGAGAGATGAGGTAAGGAATGTTATTTCATGAAGGCCCTTGCTTGCTGGCCTGAGCTTTTAGATTTGATGCCAACTGCAACACTAAAGTATACCTTTATCATCTCCATCTGTCACTCTGGACTGTAAGTCTGTCCCCACTTTGTATGTGTAGAGGTTCTGTACTGGGTCCTGGGGCTGAAAACCTAAAGGACACCTTCTCTGAGGAGCTTCTTAAACACCCTGATCCACAGGTGTGCCTGTCTCAGGGTTTGGAATGGAACGTTTGTATCCCAGGAATGCCTCAGGGAAAGAACACCTGAATAAACATTTTGAAGACTTTTTAAATTAAGCGTTTTAGAATCTAAAGAGACCTTGGAGGTCATCTGGTTCACCTCTGCCCATTTTACAGATGAAGAAACTGAGGCCCAGAGATACCGTAGGTCCTGAAGTTCTGTGGTGGCAAAATTGGATCAATAAGCTAATGTTCCCAAGTGTCAATCTGGTCTAATATAGCTGTAAAGTAGCTTCTATTTTATGTCTTTTTTTCTCTTAATATCTTGCACTAAGCCTGGCACACATAGTGAATGGGTTCAGTGAAGCTTTCTTGTACCACAAATCCCTATGAAATATAACACACGAACTAATTCAGAGCAAGTATCCTGATATTAGTTGACAACTAAACTCAGGGTCTAGCGTTAATTCCTTCTTCTCTCATTCAGCCATAAGAAATGCTATATCCTTGCTATATCCTGTCAAGTCCATTGTCCAGACCAGCTGTTACTAACCATTATTTCTTCTGTGATGCACATGAATCATGTTCACATGCTTCATACGCCTGTGAGTATGCCCAGGATTCTGTCCATCGCCTACTTCGTGTCTAAAAACTTACTCTTCCATCAGAAAGCTTATCAGAAAAGTGAGAAAACTCTTAGAAGGAACTCAAAATTGTTTTAATGTACAAAAAAGCAAATTATTTGCAAGTTTTAATAAAATACTGTTAGTTGGTAATACATTACTTGTGATACACCTCACTAGTCTGTCAGGATGCAGCTGTTAAGAACTCTCCTGCCCAAGAGTCTTTGCCATTGCTACCCAGGGGTGTGTCCTACACAGGGAAGAGTGGACGTTATCGTCCTTGACTTGATCCTCAGAAGGATAGGAGGATATAGTTTGCACATCTCTTTATTCACATCAGAGGTCACCACAAGGAATCCACGAATTTATCTGATCCCTTCTGGAGGCTCCCAACAGCAAATTATTCTAGCCCAGTATTTGGGCAGATCAAACAGTAATGTTGCGTATCTGGTTATACCTTAAGCTTTAGATGTCTTCTAAATGAGTTTATCAGAAAATGTTAGAACTTAAACATTCTCAAAGACAGTTTTAAATGAGATCTGGATGTGTGGGGCGCCTGGGTGGCATAGCGGTTAAGCGTCTGCCTTCGGCTCAGGGCGTGATCCTGGCGTTACGGGATCGAGCCCCACATCAGGCTCCTCTGCTGTGAGCCTGCTTCTTCCTCTCCCACTCCCCCTGCTTGTGTTCTCTCTCTCGCTGGCTGTCTCTATCTCTGTCGAATAAATAAATAAAATCTTTAAAAAAAAATGAGATCTGGATGTGACTAAGAAAAATTATTATGTGAAAATCTAGTCCTTTAAAAGTTTTAGGGGCACCTGGGTGGCTCAGTTAAGCATCTGTCTTTGGCTCAGGTCATGATCCCAGGGTCCTGGGTCAAGCCCCACATAGGGCTCCCTGCTCAGTAGGGAGCCTGCTTCTCCCTCTCCCCCTGCTCATGTGCTCTCTCTTTCCCACTTTTTCTCTCAAATAAATAAATAAATAAAATCTTATAAAAAATAAACAAAAATAAGTTTTGAGGGTTTTTATGCTGTTAAAAAGGATTCAGAGTGGGGACAAGATTCCTTTAAATATAGGACAGGGATGAATAGCAAGGGCAAAGGAACTAATACATGGTGACGACTCCTATAACAAGCACATACACCCTATTTAATCTTTCCAAGTCTAAGAAGTAGAGGCTACTCCCATTTTACAGATGAAGAAACTAAGCCCAAAGAGGTGGTGTTCTGGGGAGTCAAGACTTCAAACTTAGTGATCGTCTTATCCCTAGGCCAGTGGTCTTTCTGCCACATCCCGTACCCTGTAATGGAGTCCCAATGTAGTCCCCAGTGGCTGTGCACGCTAGTACTTTTATTTGTTTGAAAACTACCTCCAAGTCTGAACACATGCCCTCTGACTCTAATAATCAGTAGTGAAAAGGCATCATATCCTCCTTTCAGCTATTTCTCCAGACTGATTATTCATTGTAATAAGAAACCCATTCTACCCCCTGGTCACTTTAGGTGCTAAATGTTTGTCTTTCCTAACTTTGTGTATTCTGGGAGGGTCACAATTTATCATGTGTTTCAGGTATGGATGTACAAAGGTTTTACAGAGAGTAAGACTATAGTTCCTTATTTTATAAAATATTTTAAAATATAGAACACACTGAGCTGGTGTGCCCAGGAGACAGTTAACAATGACTCAGAATTGCAGCTGATAATTCACAGTCATCACCATATAAACAATACAGCTTAGCAGTTAAGATACAGCTTCTGGCCAATTAGGTACTATGATCCTCAACAGGATACTTTATCTAAACCTTGGTTTCCTCCTCTGTAGAGATACTATTATCTACATCCCTTAGAGGAGTTGTGAGGATTAATTAAGATAATGTATGTACCACATTTAGATAGTACCTAGAAATTGTAAGTATTCAATAAATTTTAGCTATTACCCATTAAATACAGGACTCTTGATTTACTGAAGTAGGCAGTTTCAACCGATGTTTAGACTGCGTTTTCCCACTTACCCTTAACCACCAGGGGGCACCATTGCCTCTGTCCATTTTAAAGAGGTCCTTCCAAGGTCAAGATGACTTCAATCGTAAGCCTTCTCTCCATTGCCCCCTCTTCTCAGGCACTTAGGTGTATTTGGACCTAAAGCTCATTTGGCTGCTTTATTCATGCCAATCCTCCCTTAACTTTCTTCTCTCCTCCCCAGGTCCCATTCACATTTAGAAAGAGATTCTGGGGGCAACTGGGTGGCTCAGTCGTTACGTGGCTGCCTTCAGCTAGGTCATGATCTCAGTGTTTCTGGGATCAAGCCCCGCATCGCATCCAGCTCCCCACTCAGCGGGAAGCCTGCTTCTCCCTCTCTCACTCCCCCTCTTGTGTTCCCTCTCTCATTGCCTCTCTCTGTGTCAAATAAATAAGAAAATAGGGAGGGAGGGAGGGAGGGAGGAAGGGGAAGGAAGGGAGGGAGGGAGGGAAGGAAGGAAGGAAGGAGATTCTAAGCTAGCTCCTAGGAGGTAACATTTAGTCCTTCTGATCCCTGGGCTTTCCCACTGGAAAACAACTTCAAAACAAGCCCATAAAGACTTCATAACACTAGGCTCCAGGACACAGTGTCAAGGTGCTTAGAGCATTGCTGTTTCCCATCCTCCCTCCAATCATTAGAGCTCCAAAGTAGATTACCCTTATGGCCACCCAATGATTATCTCTTTGGGGGGGGACCTGGCTGGTTCACTAGGTAAAGTGTGTGACTCTTGATCTCATGGTTGTGAGTTTGAGCCCCACACTGGGTGTAGAGATTACTTAAAAATAAACTTTACAACAATAATAAATATGATAATATTGATAATAATAACTATTATTATTTGGTAGCCTTACCCTGAGAATGCCTCCTGTCTTTTGGGGGCACTGGAGTTCAAGCCTCTGGTCAGCTGGTTAGTCTCTGTGGATAATTAACCAGAGAGCAGAAACCAGGTCAGACTATTCTAGGGTTAGGAGGAAATCCTCTGTGAGATGCTAAATTGGGAGCGAATATTGATCAGTGGAGCTTTGAAGTCACCGAGAAGGTAGTTGAGGTCAGCGTTCCTTTGGGGCTCTGCTTGGCTTCTCTTTTTGAAGTTCTTTCCTAAGACCTACCTGTTTGATCCCCAAGCCAAAGGAGTATTGGTTGGTAGGTGTGAAGCCAGGTACAAGGTAACTTGAGAAGAGAAAATGGTGGTTTTCCTTCTCTTTCCCCAACTCAAAGCTATACACTAGTTTCTTTACAAAGTAGGTGTGTTTAAACCTGGGTTGAATGGTACTGAGACTCCTGAATCTTGTTACTGCTATGTGAAGAGATAAAAGGACTGTTCATCTGGGGCTTAGGACTTATAGATAAGGTGTTCTGGTCCTTGCGTCGGTTCTCCTCTGCCCCTAGGTCACTGACAATGATAGGAGGCAGAAAGGTCCTGAGGTCTTGTCTACCTAGAGGAGTTAGTCAAGAGTGATGTGGAAGATTACTTTAGTACCGTGGTTATTTAATGGTCTCTGGGAAGGATAGGATAAGAGTGTATAGAAGACAGCCAAGTAGGAGAAGGGACCCAGAGGCCCTATGGGAGTGATGGGAGTGATGTGACAGAAAAGGGAAGGTGCTTAATGCCTGATTTTGGTTATGGGGCTAGGCTCCAGCTTTTGATCTTATGGCTAGTTGTGGGGTAGGCTGGCTGCTCATGGGGTTATGTGACTGGAGTGGCAGTGAGACTAATGCCCAGGACTCAAAGGTTCTGGCCTATGCTATAAGCCTTCATTTGTTTTGTTTTTTACAATTTTATTTATTTAAGGAATCTCTACACCCAAGGTAGGGCTCCAGCCTACAACCCTGATATCAAAAGTGACATGCTTCACCTACAGAGCCAGCCAGGCGCCCTCTGAAGCCTTCATATTAAGGGCGCATGTCAAAGACTTAGATTTCCCGACACTGGACGCCGAGCTGACAGCCTGCCTTTACTTTCCTTTTCCACATATTGGGGTCTCTTCGTATCTATAATACCATGGCCCCGGCTGACCTCAAATGATCACCAGGCAGCCAACTCTAGCATCATAGCCCGTGTCCACATGGCGTCACCTCTATGGACACTAAGTCATTGACCAAAGACATTCATCACGAAAGCGTGCCAACAGGGTAGGAGGAGCCCGCAATGATCAGTAGCCGTGATAGTATGTTAAGGGATTGGCTTCCGAGGACCTTCTAAGGTCGGACCCCTTGGGGCCTTTTTCTCTCATATTCACATCAGAACAAACCCCAAATGTATTAAGGGCAAGAAGGGAAGCCTAAGAAGGAAGTTAACTGAGTTATCAGGCACATATTTAGTCACCTACACGTCCCCCCGCACCAACCCATCCTTAATTAGCCTAACCCAGGCGATCCAATCCTGCCCTCCACAACTGCTGTCAACGGCTCAGGTCCCGCCCCCCCCCACACACCGGACCAATGGCCGAGCCCGAAGCTAGTCCCCTGAGAGGGGCGGGAGCGAGTTCGGGCAATGGGCGGGGCCTCATTGAGGACCCCGGGCTGGGCGCCGCCGCCGGTTTGTCTACCCTTTCCCTCAGCCACCTCCTTTCAACCTTGTCCACCCGTCGGCGCGGCCTTTGGTGCAGCGGCGGCGGCTCCCGTTCCTGCCGCAGCTCTCTCCCCTCCTGCCCTCCCCACCAGATCCCTGAGTTCGCCCGTCATGGCTTTACTCACTGCGGCAGCCCGGCTCTTCGGAGCCAAGGTGAGCAACTATGGGAGGGAGCGCGCGGCCCCAGGGTGGGGCTGAGGCGACTGCAGGCCCTCCAGCGCCGGGGTCTCCCTCCCCTGCCCATACGCACCCCCGCGAGCCTTAAAGGGGCCCTGCGCTCGGCCGGCTGCCAGCCCTCTGTGGGGCTCTCAGGACCATGTGCTGCGCTGGCCTTCTGCCCCGGGGGGTGAGGAGAGCGCTGCCCGCCCCCGGCATGAGGTCTTGGGCGGGTGGAGAGCTCGGACCTTGCTGTCACCCGCATGTCTAGGGTGCAGGAGCTGCCGGTGGAAAACATAGGTGTTGTGTTCCATTGGATTTAGGGAAAGGGCCTGTTTGGAGGAGGGGGTGCGGAGGTAGGAGAAGTGGCAAGGGTGAACAGATGTGCTCACTGTCCCAGGGCCAGAGCTGGAGCGGTGGCCAGTTGCGGCTTCTGTTTTGTAGGGAAGGCCTGGTCGGTTCCTGAACTGCCTTTTTCCATTTCTCCAACCCAATTTCTGAAGCTTTTAGTGACCAAGCTTTAGCAGTTCCTGCTAGTGGAGTGGGACTCTGGTCCTTTTTGTCCTTGGGACTCTTAGACTTAGTCTTCATATAGGAGGAGCTTGGGTGGGGTGGAGCCCTTCTGTAAAATGTTCTGCATGATTATCACATATGATTGGAGAAAGAACCAGAAAGATTGTTCCTCCAAACTGCAGGCCAATAAGTGAAGATACTGGGCAGGGTATAGTACTGCGAAAGTCACATGACCAACCCTACTACTTGCTCGCTCAGGTTTAGCTATTGCTCTTAAGTCAACCCTGGAGAGTCCTCTCATTCTTTGAGGCCCTAATTTACTTGAATTCTGTTGCCTTTGGATTGTAGGAATCTTGTTGCAGGTAATGGTGTTTTCAATTTCAAATTGCCAGTACTTTTGTCTCTGGGTAACTTAGCTCTTTAAATAGAGAAACTGCTGTGTAGAGGGGGAGTCCCAGTCCTCTAATCCAGGCAGGGACAGTCCCACAAGTGACCTTGACTTCTGCAAAGAATTTATACTTTCTCTTCTGCAGATTAAAGCTGCCAGCACCTGAAGGAAAGGAAAATCTTAGAATGGTTTTGCTGTGTGTTACCTTGCATGGTTGGCAGTTAAGGTGAAGCCTGTAGAATTTACACTGGGGTTCTTCCAGGTACCCAGCAGCAAGGTGGAGACTGATCATTTGGGAGACACTTGTCTTACTTGACTGTTGCTTCTTCTGCTGCCAGGGAACAGGGTAAGGAAGCCTCTTGGGAAATGAAGCAAGTTCTAGATAGTGTTTTGGCAGAATAGGGGACACGACGCTATAATTAGCTCATACCGGTGCTCCTAACCCGGACCAGATAGATAATCTAACCCTTCCATGAATTTGAAAAAGCTTTTAGAATTTACCTTTTGAATATATTTTGTCTTTTAAGCCTCTGGGGAAGCCCAGAAAGCTTTTGAGATGACAGCACTACATAATTGTAGAATCATTATTGTTTTGTTTACTGTTAGGAATGAACCTAAGGATCCCAGAAACCTGTAACTTGGAAGCGGTTTGAAGGCTTTTGACCCTTAAAACTAGCAAAACCCCAAAAATGCAGAAGTGGAAATTTCCTGAGATCTAGGTAGAATGACCAGGATACCAGGAAGCCTGTTCAGTTTGTCAGCATTGCTAGCACCTGCTTGAGGTTTCCAGATGTGCCTGCAGCTTAACTGGTACTCAGTTTTACTTTTGCTATTAAGGTAGGCTTTAAAAGGCAAAAATAAATAGTTTCCTGATCTGGGAGAACTCACCCCTACCACTTTGATTCTCAAGGTCAGATGTAGTTTCACTTTTCTCAGAAGAGATTTTTTTTAACCTTGCTGGGTGACACAAATGCCGGTCGCTGTTGTTCCAACTTACCCACTTTCAGGTAATTTAATGAACACCTGAGTTGAAGAGCGACAAATTCAGAGCCTCCAGATTATTTGACTTCTTGTTTACCCAGATGACTTTATACTAAGCAATAGCCTTAGTATCAGCTCTGGGTGCCTTAGCTTTATGATGTATTATCTTTTCACATGTGATCTGGGTCTGGATTTGGGTTGGGAGTTAGAGTATGGCCACCAATTCACTTCTGGACTCTTAACACCAGTGTGACTTAACAAATCCTAGTTACTTCTTGTACCATTGAGAATTGCTCCTCTAAGCTAGGATGTTCAATGACTTTGAGAAAATCAAGCCAAAAGTGTTTTTATGTTATTTCTAGAACTTTTCAAGAAGGTATTCACTTAAATGAGTACCCATTATTCCTTTATAGTAGACCTACACCACTGAACATCTGTATAAATCCTCGTCTGAAATTGGGTTCAATAAAACTAAGTCAGTTTTTTCTGTGAAATGTTAGTTAGGCTTACAGCCCAGAACTTTAATTTTTATAAACATTTTTTTTAAGTTTACTTAAGTAATCTCTACACCCAGCATAGGGCTTGAACCCACAACCCCAAGATCAAGAGTCACGTGCTCTTCCAACTGAGCCAGCCAGGCACCCTTTACAGCCTAGAACTTTTAAAGGCAAGCACTCAAATCTATGTGCTGTCACTTTGATTATCAGCCTACCCAAAGTGATGTCAGTCCCTTGATGCTTACTAGATGGGCTAAAGATGAAAAACAGAAAGTAAAGCCTCCTCGTGTGCTGATGGTGGGATGCCTGCATTTGTCCTTCCTAGTGGCCTTTAGATTGGTAACAGATGAATACATGGGTGTGAGGAAGCAGTGAGGTGAGCAGTGCTAAAGTAGATCATTAGAAGGGAAGACTGGCATTCCTGTTTCTTAGAATCCAAGTGGGCAGAAGGCAGGAAGCCAGATGTGGATCTCTCTAAAACTACACCGTAATTCTTTTTGCCCTGTTTCAGTGCTTTATGTGATAAAGTTGAGTAGGGCATGAAATTTAAAGCAGTGGTGAAGCAAAGCTAGCAGTAGGTCTTTCTGGCTATTTGACTGTCTTTCAGTTTTTCCCTCAACTGCCCAAATTCTTTTTTTTTTTTTAAGATTTTGTTTATAAACAATCTCTACACCCAACGTGGGGCTCAAACTCATGACCCCAAGATCAAGAGTCGCACACCCTCGACTGAGCCAGTGCTCCTGAACTACCCAGATTCTTTAGGTCCCTGTATTTCGTTTATTTTTTTTTAAAGATTTTATTTATTAATTTGAGAGAGAGTGCAGGGTGAGGGGCAGAGGGAGAAGCAGACTTCCCATTGAGCAAGGAGCCGGACGTGGGGCCCGATCCAGGGACTCCAGGATCATGACCCGAGCTGAAGGCAGATGCCCAACCAGCTGAGCCACCCAGGCGCCCCTAGGTCCCTGTATTTCTTTTAACACATTATCATTTTAAAAGTTCTTGGGGTGCCTGGATGGCTCATTTGTTTAAGCATGTGGCTCTTGATTTTGAGATCAAGCCCTGAGTTGGGCTTAGTACTGGGCGTAGAGCCTGCTTGAGATTCTCTCTGTCTCTCTCCTTCTGCCCCTCACCCCCAAAAGAAATGAAAAATAATAAACAGGGGCACATGGGTGGCTCAGTCAGTTGAGTGTCTGCCTTCGACTCAGGTCATGATTCTGGGATCCCGGGAGTGAGCCCTGTGTTGGGCTCCCTGCTCAGTCTGCTTCTCCCTCTGCCCCTCACCCGGCTCGTGCTCACTCTCTCTCTCTCTCTCTCTTTCTGTCCCTCAAATAAATAAATAATCTAAAATATATTTAAAAGAGAAAAAAATAATAAAAAGGTGAAAGTTCTATAAATGCACAGTGGGCATCATCACCTGGGTTTCTTGTTCACGTTGCAAATTCATGAATCCTGTCTTCAGATTCTGATTCAGCAAAGGTGGGATGAGATCTGGAAACTTTTTTTTTTTCCCCCAAGTACTTCTGTTGATTGATGATGCCTGGTGGTCCCCTTCTGTTGGGCCAGTAAAGCCATATGCAGGCCTTTTTATTTGCAACTTTATTGAATGTATATATGAAATTTTTGAGTATTTGGGCTTTTTTTTTTTAGTTAGTGATTATTTTAAAAATGTACTTCAAAAGTGATTATTCTAAGCAATAGTTCATTTAGGCTATTTTCTCTAGGTTTATCTTCCTAGACCTTTTTTCCAAATGTCTTTAGAAAAGTTTCTTGGGGGGCGCCTGGGTGGCACAACGGTTAAGCGTCTGCCTTCAGCTCAGGGCGTGATCCCGTCGTTATGGGATCGAGCCCCACATCAGGCTCCTACACTTTTAGCCTGCTTCTTCCTCTCCCACTCTCCCTGCTTGTGTTCCCTCTCTCGTTGGCTGTCTCTATCTCTGTCAAATAAATAAAGAAAATCTTTAAAAAAAGAAAAAAGTAAAGTTTCTTGGGATCCCTGGATGGCTCAGGTGGTTCCTGTCCGACTCAGGTCATGATCCCAGGGTCCTGGGATCGAGTACTGCTTTGGGCTCCTTGCTCAGTGAAGAGCCTGCATCTCTGCCAGCCGCTCCTCCTGCTTGTACGCTCACTCTCTCTTTGATAAATAAAATCTTTGGAAGGAAGGAAAGTTTAGAAAGTTTCTTATCAATTTTTGGACCAAAGTGTTAGGCACTAAAATTTGTAAGTACTCCTAGTGGAAGTGAGAACAGTTACTAGTTCCCCAGAAATTAGGATAGCAGATTCTATATACTTCATTCACTAGTGTACACGTAGTATGTGTAGAACTAGTGAGTGTTCAGAAAATATTTGTAAAAGAACTGTAAGGATTTCTGTTGAAAGCAAAATTAGGACTCTTGAGTCTTTTCTGAGGTCTTTGGTGGTCTTCCTTGGAGTGAATCTGGAGGGAAGAGTCTGTTAGAAAATGACAATTAGATAGAATTATTAAGGAAACTCCTGTCAGTATGAAGGGGGTCAATGTATGAAATCTGAAGGTTACTGTGCTCTGGCTATTAAGTGGCCTGACCAAGTAGTGCAGGCTGACTTCCAATATCACCATTGTGAAACAAATGTTAAAAGGCTTTAGTTCTCTGACCTGGTTTTGGGGAGAGAGGAGCCTTTGTCCTATGCGTGTTCTTTTTCCCTTAATGCAAGTTGTTCCTTCTGCATTGGAAGCCTTTGCAGCACAAGATTTTTCCTACCAGTTATTAGTGCATTATGTTTGCTTCATCAACTAAGCCAGTTTTGCTGGGTTGGCAAGCTCTGATGAAGGACAAGGGCTCTATTAAAATCAGGAGCATCTCTCTCAGGCTTTTAATGTTGGAGCTCTTGGATATATTGCAGGACATGTTCTGTATGTGCCTGGGATGGAGGGTCAAATAAAATGGCTTTTCCCCTTTGGAGTAAAGGTCCAAGGTGTGGATCAATGATGATAATAGGCTAAGAGGAGTAAGAGGGAAAGAACCACTTTTTAAAGTGCTTATTCAAATAGGCTTCTTTTGTTCCTAGAATTTTAGGGAAGAGAGAGTAGTTTCAGATGATTTTTGGTGATTCAGCCAATACCCTATTCCAGAAATACCCTAAGTATTATAGGCAAGGCAAGTCTTTGGCATGGCAGAATTTCCTGCATTTACTATTTGTCCTTTTCCTCTCTTGGTCCTTTAAGATAGTGGTTCTTTTAATTATATTGTTCTGTTTTAGCACATTTGAGAACTACAGTGCAGTTCATCAATAATAGCGACCTCACTAGGAGAGTTCTTGCAAGGGGTGGCAGCATTTGAGGTTTGAAGAAAGCCTCTTAGTGATTGTAATACGCCCACCCCCACCCTGCAGAGAATCCTGGCTGTCAAACACGTGAGCCAGGCCCTTGTTTTTGGAAGTAGCTCTCTCCATCTCTCCCCATGAAGGAGCTGACCTATTGAATGAGGTGACTTTCTGATTCACCTGACAGCTGCTGTTCCAGTAGGGTGACTCTACACGTGGCATGCTACCAGAAGGCAAAAGCCTAGTTGCCACACCTCTGGGATTTAGGGGGAGGAGCTGGTAGGTGAAAGTTCAGGGATGACTCAGAGGTTTGTAATCTGCCTGTCCCATCAGTGAGTATAGTCTGAACGTACTATACAAAGCTATTCAGCAGGTTTCTTTGGCAGCTAGGAGGTAGATGAACTGAGGTGCGTAGCCTTGGTATAAGAGTCCTCCAGTATCTCCTTTCTAGTCATTTGTTCTGGGTAGTTAAATTTGTTTCCTCTCCTTGAGACTCCTCCCCTTTTGATCAGGAGGCTTTTAAGGCCCTTAAAAAGGAAATCAGGGCTTTATTTCCTGTTCTACAGGTAGAGGTAATTACCTGTTCACCCCTTCCTCAGGCTTGACTGCCTCTTTCCCGGAATCCAACTCTAGGAGAGAGTAGTGACACTTGACATGGTAGGTAATAGGCCAACACTTTTCTAAGAAACACATATTTATTTATTGAACTCACTTATGTAGAAGGCACTGTTCTAGATGCTTTCATGCAGATTATTTTGTACAGTCTACTTGTCTACCCCAAAATTGGCTTTATTATTATCAATTTAGAGACGTGGAACCTGAGACTTAGAAGTTAGGTCATATAGCCAAGGTAACATGGCAAGATAGTGGCAGAGCCTGGAATTAACACTTGATCTTAATAATTATACATCCCAGGGTCTACGTTCTACCCTTCTGTTCCCTTGCTTAACACTTTAGACTATGTATGTGTCTCAAACTTTATTGTTCATATGAATCACGCAGTGAGCTTCTTAAACTATGGATTTGGATGCAGTAGGTCTGAGGTGAGGCCCAAGATTGTGCATTTCTTTTTTTCTTTTCTTAAGATTTTATTTATTTACTTGACAGAGAGCTAGAGAGCACAAGCTGGGGGAGAGAGAGAAGCAGGCTCCTTGCTGAGCAGGGAGCCCCATGTGGGGCTCGATCCCAGGACACTGGGATCATGACCTGAGCCGAAGGCAGACACTTAACCGACTGAGCCACCCAGGCGCCCCAAGATTCTGAATTTCTTTTTTTTTTTTTTTTAAGATTTTATTTATTCATTTGACAGAGAGAGATACAGCCAGTGAGAGAGGGAACACAAGCAGGAGGAGTGGGAGAGAAAGAAGCAGGCTCCCAGCAGAAGAGCCTGACGTGGGGCTCGATCCCAGAACTCCAGGATCACACTCTGAGCCGAAGGCAGATGCTTAACGACTGAACTACCCAGGCGCCCCAAGATTCTGAATTTCTGACAAGCTCCAAGTAATGCTAATGCTGCTGGCTAGGCAGTCATATACTAAATAGCAAGGCTTTTATGTACCTTTACACATGTCCTTATTAGACTTTACGTATGTCCTTATTAGACTTATCAGACTTTGAGCTAAGTAGCTTGAGTGTTACTCTAAATATGGAGAAGGAAAGGGAAACAATACAGTTGACCCTTGAGCAACATAGCTTGAACTGTGCTGGTCCGCTTATATGTGGATTTTTTACAATATAGTACTGCAAATATATTTTCGTTTCCTTATGATTTTCTTAGTAACATTTTCTCTAGCTTTTTTGTAAGAATACAGTGTGTAGTCTATATAACATACAAGGTAGGTATGAATAGACTATATTATCAGTAAAGCTTCTGGTCAACAGTAGGCTATTAGTAGTTAAGTTTTGGGAGAGTCAAGAGTTATAACCAGATTTTTGACTGCATGGAGGGGGCACCGGTCTGCATCTCTAATTCCTATATTGTTCAAGAGTCAACTGTAGTTAGTTGTTTTGCTTTGGGTGTCTGTTATTTAGTAATGGAGCTGGGCTAGAACCCAGATTTCTTTTCCAAATTCCAAGTTGTGTGCTCTGTCTTCTACATTAGGTAAAATTGTTCTAACTTGAATTTTTCCTATTCTATGCTTTCGAGTGGGTATATCAATGAATTGCTGCCTTTAAAGTCCTTCTAATTTCTTCAGTCCTTCTTTTTCTTTTAAGCTGCAGGGTTAGCTAAAAATATGACTAATCCTGATGCTGAAGGGTCTGAGAAAATGGCCATACTGTTTAATTTTATATATTTATTATATAACAAATGCAGAGTATTTGCTTTAGGCCAGACGTCATTTTAAGAGCTTTGTAAGTGTTGACTTAATTAATCCTCACAGCAATCCTTTGAAATAGTTACTGTTATTGTTCCCATTTTACAGATAAGGAAATGGAGGCATAGAAACATTAAATGACTTGGCTGGAATCACATAGGTAATAAGTGGCAAAAAGGGCAGTAGAAACAGAATATACTAGCTTTATTCTATAGCTACATAGCCACACTATCCACAAACTAGTGTTGCTTTGCAAAGTGGAGATCTGGCTAAGAAGTGTTGCTGATGGAGATCAGGGACAGTTGAGGTCAGCCCTCTAAGTTACTCCTGAAGCTCCTCACATGAAATGGCAAAGACGCTCAGTGCAAAGGTAATGAAGACGTCACTGATGTTGGAAGTGGTGTGATAGTTCAGTTCTAAGTTTCTCTTCCTATGCATTCTTTTAAAGTAACATTCATATAAATAGATCTAAGAAATGACTATAATAAAGCAGCAGTCATGACCCATCTGATTCCTTTAAATGATGTCTCATTCTCACAGCCTTGTTAGGTGATCTGCCATCCTTTTCTTTCTGATTTCCTCTTTTTTGTTGTTTTTTTGTTTGTTTTATCTTGAAGTAAAAGAAAAGGGCAGCTCATTAATTCTAGCAGTTCTCTCTCACAAGTAGGAAAGAAGCTATTTTTGTTTTGTTCATGTTCATATTTGTGAAAGAAAGGCCTCCAAGCTGAGGGAATTCCATTTTCATCTTTTTTTTTTTTTAAGATTTTATTTATTTATTTGAGACAGAGAGAGAGCATGAGCAAGGGGAAGGGGCAGAGGTAGAGGGACAAGCAGACTTCCTGCTGACCGCAGAGCCCAATGTGGGGTTTGATCCCAGGACCCTGAGATCATGACCTGAGCCAAAGTCAGACACTTGACCAACTGAGCCACCCAGGCATCACTCGATTTTTATCTTAATTAAGATCTGGACAGTCACTCTTTGTTGAGCTTGGATAGATTTTTTTATTAAAAATTCTCATTTTACAGATAAGGAAATGGAGGCATAGAGGCATAGAAACATTAAATGACTTGGCTGGAATCACATAGGTAATAAGTGGCAAAAAGGGCAGTAGAAACAGGGCTTGAACTCAACCTCAAGATAAGACTGAGCCAGCAGGGTGTCCCTGCCATTATAGAAACTTAAAGATGATTTAAAAGTGGAAAAATGATCATTATGAAGAGATTTTTAACATCTTTCTTCTCTCAGATGATATGTTCCCCTGTAGCCTTTTTAGAAACCAAACCACCACAACAACCAACCACCCACAATTAAAAGGTCTGCTGCAGGGCTGATATAGTCTCTGGGAGGTGGCCCTTCTATAACAGGGGATCTGTGGGACTGTGGAGCATGGAACAGAACTTACTCGCATGTTTTCTCTTGTACCCTTTTTGGTGACTAGTAAGAAAAGGTAAAATTATTTCTTAGGTGCTAGGTCAAGTTCCCATTTACCCCATGTAGGGTGAAGAGACTAACGGCCTGTTTGTGCTACCTCCTTTTGCCCCAGTGGTCCTCAGTGAGGCAGAAGAGACTCTTTCGGAAGTTAATGAAAGGAATTAAATTCAGGCCTGGTTAACAAGCTGAGGTAGTCCCCCTTTGCTTTAGGGACATAGTAGCTTACTTTGTACTCTCTGAATTTAGCTTTGAACTGATTTTTTTTTTTTTTAAGATTGTATTTGTTTATTTGACAGAAAGAGAGACAGCTAGTGAGAGAGGTAACACAAAAAGGGGGAGTGGGAGAGAAAGAAGCAGGCTCCCAGTGTAGGAGCCTGATGTGGGGCTCAATCCCAGAACGCCGGGATCACGCCCTGAGCCGAAAGCAGATGCTTAACGACTGAGCCACCCAGGCGCCCCTGAATTGATTATTTTTATTTATTTTTTATTTTTCTAATCTTTTTAGTTTTTAAGGATTTTATTTAGAGAGTGTGTGTGCGTGCACGTGGGAGATGGGAGGGAGCAGAGGGAGAGACAGAATCTCAAGCGGTCTTCACACTCTTGATTTTGGCTAAGGTCATAATCTCAGGGTCATGGGATCAAGCTCTGCTTGGCTCCTCACTTGGAGCAGAACCTGCTTAAGATTCTCTCTCCCTCTCCCTTTGCCCCTCCCCCTTCTCTAAAAAACAAAACAAAACAAAAACACTTTTTTTTTTAAAGATTTTATTTATTTATTTGTCAGAGAGAGAGAATACAAGCAGGGGGAGCAGCAGGCAGAGCAGGCAGAGGGAAAAGCAGGCTCCCCGCTGAGCAGGAAGCCCCCATGCGGAACTTAACCCTGGGACCCTGGGATCATGACCTGAGCCAAAGGCAGACATTTAACCAACTGAGCCACCCAGACGTCCCCCTTTTCTGAAGGA
The DNA here is from genome assembly GCF_002007445.2 of Ailuropoda melanoleuca. Lineage (NCBI taxonomy): Eukaryota > Metazoa > Chordata > Mammalia > Carnivora > Ursidae > Ailuropoda > Ailuropoda melanoleuca. Next base: position 33,613,437 of record NC_048232.1, on the reverse strand, counting down.
TCTCATCCCTTTTCAGTTCTCCCTGATGCCCCAACAGAAAGAGGAGTACTAAATTCAAAAAAATCTCCAGCCTTACTGAACTCTCGCCTTAGGCATGTAGTGTTTTGGGAATTTACACAGTACTGTTGCTTCAAATGATTTTCAGCACAATCAGACAGCAATGCAGTAGTTACAAGAAAAGGTGTATCTGGCCTTTTGGCAAAGACAGGAAAGGCTTGGTCTTGCTCATGGATTAGTTTGTATATGTATGTAATCTTTTTAGTTTGCAAAGTGCTTTCACATCATTGTAATTTAATTATCACAAGACAGCCTGTGAGATATGTGGTGGTATTTAACACCAGTTTTATAGCTGAGGCTTACTTTGACTATCTCATTTTATCTTCAAAATAATCTTGTGCAGAAAAGTTAAATCTTGTCAAATTTATAGCTAGTTAGTATAATTGGTTGTCCTTTTCAAAGGCACTGTAGAACTTTCTGTTGCAACTCAGCAATCTTCTCATAGAAAGTAGCTTTTCTTTTGGGGAGAAAAACCTATCTCTAAACATAGAAAACATAGCCTAGCTACACGATTCATTTTTGTAGTGAAGAATAGGCTTGAATCTCAGACCTGTCTTTACGGTTCTCAAGTATATCTTTAAAAATTCCTTTAGTACAGTTGTGTAGGTGATAAGCTCAGCTTTTGTTTATCTGAAATGTCCTTATTTCACCCCCTTTGTTAAGACTTTTTCCTCACCTGGATATACAGCTTTAGCTTAATAATTATTTTCTCTCAGCACTTGAAAGGCAATTTTCCAGTTTTCTAGTTTCCCAGTGTTGTTGTTTGAGTAGTCCGTCAGTTGTTACATTGTAGGTATTCTGTCTTCTCTGTGCTTTTTCCAGGAACCTTTGAAGTAGTGTGGTGAAAGGCTGCCTCTGCCTGTGGGCTCTCTAGACTGGAGAGGTTGAGGTATTGCCAAAAGACTAGGTGCTGGAGAGATCTTACCAGCAGGGTTAAGTAGTTGATCAGTTTCCTCTTTTGCTTTTCTGAGGGCCACTGAGAACTATTGACAGCTAGATTGGGTTGGCCTGGGTACTCTAACAGCTGCCTCTCTGACATTTTCTGTGCCTGACAAAACCCAGCCCGGAAACCCAGGTGATGGGAAAGAGCCTCTCCTCAGGGAATGCTATTAAAGCTATTGGATGCAAGACACAGAGTGAAATCTGCTATTGCCTCCAGACTGGGAACTCCTTCAGAGCTGTTCAGGGCCTTTTACAGCTTTTTTATGTCAGGCTGTCCTTGGAGGTTAAGGTGGAGAGAAAGAGGATGAATCACTATTACTCCTTCTTGTTAATATATAGGAGGGAAGAGTAACTGTTGCATAAGGTTTTGTGTTTTCTTTTCAGAATGCATCTTGTCTTGTTCTTGCTGCTCGGCATGCCAGTGCTTCCTCTACGGTAAGGTTTGGAGAAGAGGACTGAGAATCACTGAGGCAGTCTGATCCTAGGATAGTTGGGTGGGGAGCAGCGGTTGGTTACTACCTGGCCTCTCATCATTATCCTAAGTAACTCTGAGAAGTGTCCATTATTGTTGTTATAACTATTAGTATTACTGCTATTTTAAGAAATAATTTCTTCAGTGGTGTAGTGAGATGGGAATATCAAATATTTTTGCCTAATTTGTTTAAGTTGTGTAAAATAGGCATAACATAAAATTTTCCATTTTAACCGTCTTTAAGTGTATAGTTTAGTGACACTAAGTACATTCACATTGTTGTACAACAATCACCACTGTCCATCTCCAGAACTTTTTCATCTTCCCAAATTGAAATTCTGTACCTATTAAATAATAAACTCTCCATTCCCTTCCCTCTCTGCCTAATTCTTTTACCCTCATCTGTGCAGAGCATCTGTCCAGATTTCTCTGGCAGATAGAGAGAGCCAAATTCTAAAAAGCAGTCTCAATATACCTACTTTGTAGGAAAAATCTAATCAACATTTTGACCATCACTTAACCTCTCTACTTCTCTTTTTAGAATTTGAAAGACATATTGGCCGATCTGATACCTAAGGAGCAGGCCAGAATAAAGACCTTCAGGCAGCAACATGGGAAGACGGTGGTGGGCCAAATCACTGTGGACATGGTAAGATTGTGGGGTTTTGGCTGGAAAAAGTAGCTGGAAAAACAAAAATACCATTCTCTTCACAGACTATTCAGAAGCATCCTGTCCCATACATGGAAATATTGGTGCTTATGATGTTCATTAGAAATTAGACTGTTTTTTTCTGTGAATTTAATAGTTCAGCCTAACCTAATTTACCTATGGGAGGGATGAATGAAGTTTCTATTGTTCTTCCCAACACCTGAGTTTTTGGGGCCAGGACTGTTAGAATTAATGCTGTGCTGGTCATCCATTTATACCACAGCTCTAGCAGGCCGTCTAGAACAGTTTTATTTTATTTTATTTATTTATTTTTTTAAAAGATTTTATTTATTTATTTGACAGAGATATAGCCAGCGAGAGAGGGAACACAAGCAGGGGGAGTGGGAGAGGAAGAAGCAGGCTCATAGGGGAGGAGCCTGATGTGGGACTCGATCCGGTAACGCCGGGATCACGCCCTGAGCCGAAGGCAGGCGCTTAACCGCTGTGCCACCCAGGCGCCCCTAGAACAGTTTTAGGATAGCTTCTTCTCCAGCCTGAAGAGTCTGAGCTGCTCAGATAATTCTACAGCAGTGTTTAGCCTTTAGTCTTCTATCTCCTTTCCCTGTTGTAGATCCCGTTCTTTTTTTTTTTTTCCCTTAAGATTTTACTTACGTATTTGACAGCACAAGCTGGTGGGGAGGGGGGTGTCAGGCAGAGGAAGAGGGAGAAGCAGGCTCCCCACTGAGTAGAGAGCCTGAAGTGGGGCTCAGTCCCAGGACTCTGGGATCATGACCTGAGCCGAAGGCAGTGGCCTTCGTCTGAGCCACCCAGGCGCCCCTGTAGATCCCATTCTGTTGACTTTGGTTGGTGGAAATGAGGGCGTAAGAGTGGGTAGAAGAAAAAATAAAATACAAGAGGGGCGCCTGGGTGGCTCAGTTGGTTGAGTGTCTACCTTTGGCTCGGGTCGTGATCCCAGGGTCCTGGGATCGAGCCCCACATTGGGCTTCCCTCCTCGGCGGGGAGCCTGCTTCTCCCTCTCCTGCCTGCTGCTCCCCCTACTTGCTCTCTCCCTCTCTGTCAAATAAATAAATAAAATCTTTAAAAAAAAATAAAATAAAATACCAGAAGAAAAGGAAGCAAACAGAGGCAGACACATTAAATAAAGATAGCAATTTTTCAACTTAAAAATTTCATTTCCAATGTTAGCAGTCTTTCTTGCAAAGTTTTAAGTTACCTTCTCAGAAATTTTCCCACAAATGACGTCTTGCAAGTCAGAGAATATATTTCCTCTCTCAGATCCCATGAAACACTAACATGCTCTAGCCTGAATTATTCTGACTACTGGTTACATCCTGTCTTTCTTTAGATGTACGGTGGCATGAGAGGCATGAAGGGATTAGTATATGAAACATCAGTTCTTGATCCTGATGAGGTAAGAGACCTTCATGTCAATACTAATAATCACTGAGTTTACTGACTGTTGTGCACACCATGGATTAGACTGGTGAGGGTAAGGAAAACAAAGCATCTGCCTTCATGTTTTGGAAGATGGAAAATAGGTACATATGGAAAAACTGACGAATAAGTCTACATTTTTTTTTTAAAGATTTTATTTATTTATTCGACAAAGATAAAGACAGCCAGCGAGAGAGGGAACACAAGCAGGGGGAGTGGGAGAGGAAGAATCAGGCTCATAGCGGAGGAGCCTGATGTGGGGCTTGATCCCGTAACGCCGGGATCATGCCCTGAGCTGAAGGCAGACGCTTAACCGCTGTGCCACCCAGACGCCCCAGTCTACATTTTCAATATATCAACAAGTAAAACTAAAAGTACCAAACAGAATTAAGTTATGTGAAAATTTAAGCTTTAAAAAAAAAATTTTTTTTTTTTAAGTTTTAGAAATTCTAACTTGTTAAAAGGTGTGATAAGAGTGAGAGTAGTCAGTTATGTAACTTCCAGGCTGATAAATTTAAGATTTGCACCTCTTACTCTTTTCCATCAAGGGCATCCGTTTCCGAGGCTACAGTATCCCTGAATGCCAGAAACTGCTGCCCAAGGCTAAAGGGGGTGAAGAACCCCTGCCGGAGGGCTTATTTTGGTTGCTGGTAACTGGACAAATCCCAACAGAGGAACAGGTAAAGCAGAAGGATATTAGCCCTTCTCATTCTCCTCCTTCTTTGCCTTTCTCTAATCTCAGACACTTAATCCTGATCTGGCTCTGGATGGTGGTTTACAGTGATGTGTAGTGAGGGGAAGGAATCAGAGCAGAGTTCTGCTGTATAAGTGGCCTGGGTTGAATTCTCTTGGATTTTCTTTACTCTGTTGTCACTGTCTTTTTATTTCTCTTCTTTTCCCTTGCCTAGTGTTCTGAGCAATGTTTCCCTTTCCACAGGTGTCTTGGCTCTCAAAAGAATGGGCAAAGAGGGCAGCTCTACCTTCCCATGTGGTCACCATGCTGGACAACTTTCCCACCAATCTACACCCCATGTCTCAGCTCAGTGCAGCCATTACAGCCCTCAACAGTGAAAGTAACTTTGCCCGAGCATATGCAGAGGGTATCAACCGAACCAAGTATTGGGAGGTAGGAAATTTTGATGCAATGATTGACGTGTGGTGGGGATTCAAAGGATTTGAGTGTGAAGGAAGAAAAAGGAATGTAGAATCTTTAGAAGAACTACTTCTCTGAGTTATGCCAGAAGCTCATTTAACAAATTTTTATTTTAGGCTTGCTTTCTTTCAGTACTTGGGATTACATAGATAAATGGAACATGCTTTCTATCACCAAGGTTATTGGTTTGGTTAGGGTGATATACATGTAAAAAATTGCAATTCAGTAATCTTGCTGTAATAGAGGTATTACACAGGGCTGTTGGAACATTGGAAAGGATGTGACTTAACTGCAGGGTCCCTGAGGAAGATTTCGCAGAGTAGTCTTACCCTAGCCCCAGAAAGTCCCTTCTTCTTGTTCTTCAAATAAAGAGAACCTTGAGATGTTAGGTGAATGGCAGCTACGGCAGTTCTAGAGTCTAGGAGGACTAATGCCAATCAGCCACTGTTCTGTACTGTCCGGCTCAAGGTACCTCTCAGGGGCAGAGGGATGGTTGGTATCCTGGAAGTAGGATCCAGACACAAACGAGCTTTATTTTCTGAAAATGAAATGTGACCCTAATAGCTTGAACTGGTCAGAGTATGTAAAGACTATTGTGCCTTGTCCCAGTGCATAGTACATAATTCCTTTCATCCTCTTTCCAGTACCCTACATGGTACTTATGAAACACTGGGTAAAGGACAAGTTATCTGGCTAGGTTTACAGCAGGACATCTCATTTTCTTTTCTTGTTTGGAGACAGATAATATGGGAACAGAATGGTTCCGTTTTGCAAAGCAAGTGCACTAGATGATTTGACCAGGAGAGAGCCCCCACAGAGTTCACCTGATGCATGGCACAGAAGAGCATGCGTAGCCCACTGGGCTGATGCAATCCTCTTGGGGTTTTGGCAAATCCTGCTTCATTTGGTTGGTCAATATTTACTCAGTGCCAACTGTGTATAAAGAATTGTGTTTGCTATTGGGGGAGAGTGCGTTTGAAATTAGTCTGGTTGGCACTGAGAAGGAAGGTATAGGAATGATAGAAAATATACACATTCACAAGCACTTAAAGCATATATAAGGCCATACATGAGCAGGTCCAGAAGTTTGTATAATCTGAACATATTGCTTTCCATTTTCTTTTTTAAATGCTATTCAAGCAGTTCTTACTTGTGTGGGTCACCCTGACAGAAAAGGTTAAATTGAGATCAGCAGTTCTCCTATTTTAAAACTTCTCTTTTAGAAGTTGACCACTCCGATATGCCTGTTAATGCTTCCAGTGCTGTTGTCTTGACTGTCACAAGAGGGGGGAAACAGCTTCTTCGCGCTTTACAGTAAATGCCTGTAAGGTAGTTCCGAGGCATCCAAACATGCTTCGTTGCTGCATACTATCCTTTATCGAATCGTTAAAATCAATCTTGTTTCAGCGTATAGTCATTGATTGTCTTGCCATTACCTGTTCGTGAGATGTCATGTGAGTGTGGTCGTCTTGAGGTGAATGTGCTATATATATTCCAGGACTTTGCCGATCTTTTGGAGAGTATCATATAAGCAGTACTGATGTATTTGTCAGCCTTAGGCTGTGTGTCTGATAAGTTTACACGGCACAAATATTAGCACCAGTAATTGCTTTAGTTTGTTAGAACTTCACGCTCTCTTGCTGTTACACCTCGTATCTCTCTCAAAGGTCAGACACACTATTTCTGTTCAGTTCTCTGCCTTGGTTAATTTAACCATAGGCTACTTAAGTAGAAATTCATGACATCATGAGGCTGGTTATTTCTGTTTACAAATTTATGTTGCGGCGTTTATGTATGACCTGAGTTGTTACTAGAGCCATCAGTTCATACTGTTGTTTTACATCTTCCTCAAGAGGATGATCTTCTGCCTGCAACATTTCTTCCATAACAGAGATACATAGTATAATCTGTTGAGTTGAAGAAGCTAGGTCTCTTGTTGAATGACCTCACTTTGCTCATGACCAAGAGATTGCTGTGATGCAACCAGCTGTTTAATTGTGAAATAGCCTTAAGATGTTGAATTCCGTAAAATTTGCTAAGTAGCTGAGAGATCAGGTTTTGCTGATAATGCCACCTTGGTAAAGCCTATGAATGGTATACATATGTTTTGGATTTTTTATAATAAAATCATCATCCAAACACCTGAAAACTCTTGAAAACATGCCACATATTATGCTTAAATGCTTTATAATCATTATCTGATTTAATCCTCAGAGCAATCCTATGAGGTAGATGTTACTTGTTATTCTCATTTTACTGAATGGGAAAACTGAGGACTAGAGAAGTTAAGTAGCTTGCCCAAGGTCATGCAGCTAATAAGTGATAGAGACCAGATTCAGACTTGAGTTTCTTTCCCTCCAGGGGCTCTTCACCATTATTACTAGCTCTCTTTTTTCTGTGTCTCCTTAATAATGATTGAAAGCTAACTACCTGGCCAGGATTTTACTAGCCGTAGAGATGCTGGCTCACGTTGGTGATTACAGTCAGCTTTGTAACCTTTTTTCCAGGTAATTGTGACGTTGGCATGTCTTAATTGTCTTTTTATTTCCAAGGCTTTATCGATGAAGAATGTGTTGGTACAAATAGCTAATAGCACCTCATTCTTAGCTTATTAAAGAAGAAATAGCAGGAGTTCTCTGTCAGGTTTTGTTTTCTTTGTTTTGTTTTAATCTCTTCTTAACTATACAGCATTGACCGTGACAAAAAGCAGGGTAAGGATCCCACATTGTCATACCTGGTCTGATACATGTTGATTTATAAACTTCATTCTCAGTAGCGGAAATTGACACGATCTCCTTTATGTGTTTTCTTTTTGATGCGGCCATTCATACTTCCCAGATAGTTTTGCAAGTTAGTATATATTCCATAGATAACAGTTTATCTAGCCCAGGATCCTGTTCTTTGCATTATTAATAAGCTAATCAACCCAGGTCTCTTAGAACTGCATTATACTTGATGCAGGCTTCTGGAAGTAACCTACTTCCTTGGGGGATATAAAGGAAGTATACTTAGTAGTATGATTGTCATGTAAGTAATCTCTTGAGAACTTGAAAGTGTTAGGCTGTGTCTTGCTTCAAGTAGCTTTTTAATTTTGGCAGTATTCTTATTGAATCCAGTGGCATTGACAAAATTCGCTGACTGTTCGATACTTTTTAAAAGTTATTTTAAGAAAGAAAACAATACCTAAACCCTGTCTTCTCCCTAAGGAACTTAAAATCCTTTTGAGAAGATAAAATTGAGACATAAGAGTTGAGCAAGCTATTAATATCACAGGCAACTAGATTATATGTTTCTCTTTTTTAAAAAGATTTCATTTTTAAGTAATCTCTTCACCCAGTGTGGGGCTCGAACTTAACAACCCCAAGATCAAGAGTCTCGTGCTCTACCAACTGTGTTTCTCTTTTTTTCTTTTTCTATATTTCTCTTAACAAATGAGCACAACGCTATTTATCAGGTAGTCTTTTTTGTTTTAAGTTTAAATTCCAGTTAACATACAGTGTAATATTAGTTTCAGGTTACAGTACAGTGGTTCAATACTTCCTTACATCACTGTGTGCTCATTCGGGTAGTCTTCCTAAAGAAAAATTGAATCTGAATGTACTCAAGCCTTTAGATCTAACTCTCAGTTTGTAGAAAATACAGTAGACAGAGAAACAGATTTAATGATATCACAGGTATATAAGCAGCAAAATCTAAACTGGGAAATTCTCCAGAATTGTGTGATCCGATTTTCCACGAATGAATTGCGAAGTTGAAAGAAAGAGCGAGCACAAGAGGGAGCTTAACATTGATTGAAAGAGACTTCAGAGACATAAGAGATGATTGCAATGTGGGCTCTTTTCAGTCCTGAATCAAACAAATGAGGTGGAGGGCTTTATAATCAGGGAAATTTGAATACTGAGTAGATATTTAATGATATTGAGGATTTAATTTTTTCCTATGGGATAATGGTTTTGTGATTTTTATTTATCAGTAGCTTTTATCTTTTAGAGATACATGCTTAAATATTTATATGTTGGAATATATAATGTCTGGAATTCACTAACAATAATTTGGGAGGGGAAAGTAAGGGTGTGATGAAACAGGAGTGTCCATGAATTGATTGTTTAAGCTACATGATGCTTATAGCCAAGTGGGTAACTTTGAGCCCGTTACTTGACCTGGCCAAGCCCCAGTTTCTTCATTTATAAAATGAGGGATAGGGGCACCTGGGTGCCTCAGTCGTTAGGCATCTGCCTTCGGCTTGAGTCATGATCCCAGGGTGCTGGGATCGAGCCCTGCGTCGGGCTCCCTGCTCAGCCAGGAGCCTGCTTCTCCCTCTCCCACTTGCCCGGCTTGTGTTCCCTCTCTCGCTGTCTTTCTCTGTCAAATAAATAAATGAAGTCTATAAATAAATAAATAAATAAATAAATAAATAAATAAATAAAGGCTATATTACCTTACAGGACTATTGTGAGAAAAGAAAAAAAATGCAGATAACCTGTCATAGTGCCTGTTATATAGTTAAATGCTTAAAAAATGGAAGCCTTTGTTATTAATTAACAATTGAATGCCAGTCTTTGACCCTTGGCATATATGGTGAATTTTCTTTGAAAGATGGAACATAGAATTAATAGTTAAAACCTGGTATCTTAGCACATTCATTGTGTCATGTACTAGGAAAGATCATGATTAAACATAAAAGTCTTCAAAATCTGACTTTGGGGGCGTCTAGGTAACTAACTTAGTTGGTTAAGCATCTGACTCTTGATTTTGGCTCAGGTGTCATGAGATTGACCCCTGCATGGGATTCCGTGCTCAGTGGAGAGTCTGCTTGAGATTCTCTCCCCCTCTCCCTTTGCCTCTTCCCCCCCAATAAATAAATAAATCTTTTTTAAAAATCTGACTTCTGCATTTAACTGAATGCTCTGAGCTTTAGTTCCCTCATCTTTAAAATAGAGGTCATTATGTAATTCGTTGAGTGGTAAAAATTGGAAATAAATAAATAAAATCTTTTAAAAAATTATTAGAGAGAGAGGGAGCACAAGTACGGGAAGCAGCAGAGGGAGAGGGAGAATCAGGCTCTCCGCTGAGCAGGGAGCCCAATGTGGGTCTTGATCCCAGGACTCTGGGATCATGACCTGAGTCGAAGGCAGACACTTAACCAACTGAGCCACCCAGGCGCCCCAGAAATAATGTTTTAATATACACAAGATATACATGAGGTATTATGTGTGAATCACTTAGTGCAGAGCCTGAGTCATAAAATTATTGAGTTAAATAGTTATTGTTGTTGACCTCCCTATATAACCACTGAGCATAAAACCATCAACCAAATAGCCCAATCCCTGGAGGACAAACAGCATCCTTGCCTAATTCTTTTTTGTTGATAAATCGTTTTCTTTTTTTTCCCCATTTTCCTCCTCTCATCAGTTGATTTACGAAGATTGTATGGATCTGATCGCAAAGCTACCTTGTGTTGCAGCAAAGATCTACCGGAATCTCTACCGGGAGGGCAGCAGTATTGGGGCTATTGACTCTAAGCTGGACTGGTCCCACAATTTCACCAACATGTTAGGCTATACCGATGCTCAGTTCACTGAGCTCATGCGCTTGTACCTCACCATCCACAGGTAAGCTAGACGCAGCAACCATAGCCACCAGATGGCGGCTTGGTAGAAAATTTTAAGAGAAGCTCCTTAACAGTCTCATCTTCTGGGAACAGGTGGTAGGCAACACGGAGATGGAAACACAGCATAAGGGATCACACAAGGCAAGAAAGGAGTCTAGTCAAGGAAGTCCAGAGGTGTAGGGAAATTAACCATAATCATATGAAGAAGAAAGTAATGCTTCTAAGAAGCTGGGGAGAGGTAGTGGTTGCTCACAGTAGGTGATCTTTCAGCTTTCCAGGAGCTCCCTCTTCTGGCCATTGCTATTAAAGCTGGAGTGAGAGTGTGGAAGCTTGGCACACAGGCATCATCAACCAGTGACCTCTCTAGCCCTGTCGATTAGTAAACAAAGGCTGGTAATGAGATTGGGACATCTCTTACCAGAGCTTTTCTCCTTTCTCATTTCCCCCACAGTGACCATGAGGGAGGCAATGTAAGTGCCCATACCAGCCACCTGGTGGGCAGTGCCCTTTCAGACCCCTACCTGTCCTTTGCAGCAGCCATGAACGGGCTAGCAGGGCCCCTGCATGGTTTGGCAAACCAGGTAAGACTCTTCCTTTTCTTTTCCTGCTCCATGTTTTTCTTACTCCCATGCTTTTCTTCAAGAGATTTTGGCATTCTCTGCTGGCATATCTGTTGATACTGTCTTATTCCCCAAACCTTACCCATAGGAAGTACTTGTTTGGTTGACACAACTACAGAAAGAAGTTGGCAAAGATGTGTCAGATGAGAAGTTACGAGACTACATATGGAACACACTGAACTCAGGACGGGTAAGCAGAGATGCTTAACAGCTAGGAAAGAAGCCAAGACCCAAATTGTGCAACTTGGAAGAATTGAGAATAGAATAAAAGAGGTCCCCTAAGTTAGAGAAGACTCCCCCCCCCCCATTTGTCTATCCTGAAGAATTTAGAAAAGACAGGAACTTCTGCTTGAGAATACAACTGGCTTTTTTACCCTCATTCTTTGCAGGTTGTCCCAGGCTATGGCCATGCGGTACTAAGGAAGACTGATCCACGATATACCTGTCAGCGAGAGTTTGCTCTGAAACACCTGCCTCATGACTCCATGTTTAAGCTGGTTGCTCAACTGTACAAGATTGTGCCCAATGTCCTGTTAGAGCAGGGCAAGGCCAAGAATCCTTGGCCCAATGTAGATGCTCACAGTGGGGTGCTGCTCCAGGTGAGTCTTCCCTTCCCTGCTTTCCCTTTAATGTGTGCCAAACCCATGTTCTCTGCCATGCAGGAAGTCACCTTCCTAGTCAGAGCAAGGACTCATGCCTCCTTCCTTATCCTTTTGATAAAGTTGCCTATGGCGGAGGGCAGGTGCAGGCAGGAGGAAAGGAGTGTTCTCTTTTCAGAATCCCGGTTACTGTACTTTTCCTAGTGTCATTTCTATTTAAGGCTGACTCGGTTAAGGTTTCTATCACCCTGGACTTGTGCGTGCCATTACCGCGGGGCGTTTAAACAAAACTTTTTTTCTCTTTTATCTTACAGTACTACGGCATGACAGAGATGAATTACTACACAGTCCTGTTTGGGGTGTCACGGGCACTGGGTGTACTGGCACAGCTCATCTGGAGCCGAGCCCTAGGCTTTCCACTAGAGAGGCCCAAGTCCATGAGCACGGATGGTCTGATGAAGTTTGTGGACTCTAAGTCAGGGTAAAACTGAAGACTGGGGGAAACTACCAGAAAGTGAGGGAGCTTTAAAAAAAAGTATAATTTTGTTTTGTTTCAGGGGGCTTTTTAAGACTTAAGATTAAATTATATCTGAGGCACTGATAATAAGTTTGAGGTTAAAATATAAATTAAGACTTTAAAAGATAAAAAGTAACCCTTTCTTCCCCAACCAGTTCCTTTTTCCTGCCTGGTGAGTTGCCCATCAACTGTAGGGTGACCAGGACTAGTGCATGTGGTATGGGTTAGGTTTGGGCCTCCCCCATCTCTAGAGTGAGAATCGGGCTCTCCTTTGCCTCAGTCAAAGCTGGTTGCAGAGAATCTGCAGTCACTTCAGAGCTTGTCGTTCTACTCTCTCCAGCCCTCCAAAGGTCAGCAAATCAGGACTCTGCCTCTTCTGTTTCCATAGGAATCATGTTGGATTGTCAGCTCTATCAAGCCCCATTGCTCTCTCCCATGCACACAGACACTTCCTAGCAAGACCTGTGGTTAGTTGGACATCTTTGGCATTTTTTTATGCTACCAGGTGACCATAAATGCCATGGCATTTGTTGTGACTGGCACCCAGTGTTCGATTTTTTTAAATTATCCCATGAAAATTAAGATCTGGAGTGTTCTATTCCCCACTACTTTAATACTCCCCTCCTTGCAGATTTTCTATACCTACTGCACCTCAAGCTGAGGGTGCTCTGGACCTCCCCTTCGTGGTCCTTACTAGAGACCTCTTTCAGCAGGTTGTATGCCGCTGTCTAAGCTGTGGTCCTTCCCAGTCATTTGGCTTTTTCAGTGCTTAACATGAACTGAGTTTTCACTTCTGCGGAACATAAGCCACTACCCTCTGACTTTTTCCCCCCTTTATTTTAATATGCCATGGGCCATCAAATAAGGACTTGGGAATGACCAGCATGGTATCTTTATAGTCTGGTTCCAGGGATATGGGTACTTCTTTCTGAGCAGGGAAATTATTTAAGATTGAATGTGGTTTCCTTTGAATATCAGGTCCTGGGGCTGAGAACATTAAAAATAGTAGGCCTCCCTCCTCTTTCCCTGCTACAAGGAAATATCCCTTTATTTATCAAGGTCCTTATCCAGCCCCTTCGCCAAGAGCTCACAGTACAGTGTTTGTTTTTTAGAAGCCCCATTTGCACAGGTTTTCAGTGACTCAGAATGCTCTACTGCCTTTTCTTTAAGAAAGGATTGAAATACACTCCTCCTGTGCCCCTTCCTTCCCTTGCAACTCCTGCCTGTGTTTGTGTGGATCCCTAATCCCAGAACCACGCTGAGATGGACACACTGTCTGTAAACCCCTGGGTAACTGTCAAGTCATGATCCAGACTTCAGGTTGTTCTGTATAAAATGCAAAATAAATGTTTTTATTAACAATGCTTGAGGCTGCTATTAAATAAGGCCTGGAAGAATCTCTGTTATAAGGTAAGGAATCTGGCTAGCAAGATCCTGGACAAAGTGGGTTCTAAGTTATGCTGTACATCCCTTTATCTTTAGGTGGGTTTGACATTCATTTACCCTAATAAGACATGGTCCCTATGAAATTTCCAAAGGAGAGTTATGTTTTTCCTCAGTGTTAGAAGTCCTTGACCTTTAGCTCCCCCATCCTTCCTAATTTTGTTGGAAGATAGAACTTTCAAGGACCATAACTGAGACCTCACAACTGCTCGTGACTAATGCAAGGAAACTGGTGCAGCCCCCTGGGTGAAAAGAACAAACCATACCAAGGGCAAACAGAGGAGGGCTACTAGCTCTGGACCTGAGCCACTAGAGGGCTCTGGTACTGTGTGGAATGCCTATTCTTTGCAGTCTCTCTTAAGGAAGTCCTCAAAATAAGAGGTGGTCCTAAGACCATCAGATATGTGGTAGATCTGAGGCCAGATTATTCTGTCCTGAGACTCCTGCTGCAACTGACCTTCTGAAAAAGTCTATAAATAGGCAAGGGAGTGGGTACTAGGTCCTGGCTTGTAGAATGTGCTACTATAGTTAGCAGGGACACTATGTCCAAGAGGCCTCCTTGCACCTTTACTCCCCTGAGGAAGGAAGCCATGACTTTCTCCTACTCTGCTATAGCTACATCATTCCCCAAGACACAGTATAAAAAAGCCAAATTCACACTGTCACAATTAATTTATTGAAATTTTATAAAAACTCAGCCAAGTAGAAGAAAAAGATACAACCCAAGAGTACAATTCTCTTCAGTGCTTTTTTTCTCCTTGCCCCTGTGGCACTGATGTTAAGACAGCCCCTTGCTCTCCACTAACCAGGCAGCATGGAAATATTCTTGAAGTAAGGTCCTATGGATTTCAAGCTGGGGCCAGGTCTCAGGCATTTCCTGAGGCACCCCAGGCAACAGTTACTGACCACCCAATACCTCTGTCAGAGGAAAAAGCTCAGTTTATTCAGTCCCTAGAAAAGTTGCTATCTTCCCCTGGTCAGACACTAAGGCACCTTGACAGGGTCAAAGACAGCCAACAGTCCTGACTAAAATTCACTGTAAGAAGGCTGCAGACATCAGGCATATGGGGCACTCAAGATGAGCCTGACCATCTCCTAGGTGTGTCTCCTTTTCATAACCTCCTGCCTTTCCACCCCAGCATTTCCAGCCAGCTTATAACCCAATTTCTGGGGAAGTGAGGGGGAGAACATCATTATGAACACAGACTCTTCTCTTAGATTGGAGCAGGAGCCAAATGCAATAAATAAGAGAATTGGGTTGGGAGGGAGAGTAGAGGAGAGGCTAGGGAAAAATCCTGCCTCAAGTCTGGTGCACCTCATGGAACATCAGTTCACGGGGGATGGCTGTTTCTGGACCAAACTTGGTAGCTGCTCGACGCTCGAAGGCAGCGACATTCTGCTTGACAACCTCATCAAAAAACATGGTGGCCAGCTGGGAGTGCAGCAGAGAACGAAATTCAAAGGAAATCTGGGAATAGGTAAGAGACAAAATTCAGGACCATGTTGGATAGTCCCTGGCCAAACACAAGGATACTATTCATTGTCTTTCCCCCCGCCCCACCCCGTTCCTTAGATCCCCTCAAAAGCCCTTACTTAGGACTGAGCACAGAATACAAGTTTGATGTAAGCTCAGACCTGTGGCAATTGACGGGAAATGCTAAGTGCAAGCTATACTTAATAACTTCCATAGTACCTCGCTCAACCCTCACAACCCAGTTGTAGCTCTATGCTACACAGCCTCCTGACTCACCGAAAAGTCCACAGTGCAAGTTCGCGGGTAGGCAGGAATACCAGGGCTGAATCGCCAAATGGTCTCTAAATGGTTGAAGAGCTTGCCATCAGTGCAAACAGCCTAGAAGAGGGCAGTTAGTTAAATAATATTACAATGGGATAAAACCTACAGTAGGTATATAGGAGGGTATAAGAAAGAACTGAAAAATGTTTTCCTTTCCTTCTAATGTTTTATTAGGGAAGTATTTGACACAAGGAGCTAAAATCATTACAAAGAAGGCCAAAATAACCCTTAAATGTAAAAATGCTAGAGAACACAAAAACTTCGCTAATTAATCCCTTCCAGTGCCTCACCTTGACCATGTGAGGTTTGACCATGGAAACAGCAGAGGTATAACGTTCCACAATAGGTGGAAAGCCAACCTCTAACTGGGCCTTCAGGTGACCTTTGCGGCTAGATACCACCAAGGACTTCTTACACCAGGGCACAAACTCACGATACTCCTGGACATTAGACACCACTTCAAACATCTCCTGCATTGAGTACCTAAGGGAAGGAATCAGAGAGAGGCCAAGGAACTGTCAGCTGGGACAGGTTCCTCCCTGTCCTGGGTGCCCTTCCCCACCCCATGCCTCTGCCCACTAACCATTCACCTTCAAGAACTAGAGATCCCAAAGAAGCCTGGATGAATGGCTTCCCAAAAGCAAACATGGAAATTTCCATGATGTTAAAGTTACGTTTCTTTTTTTTTTTTTTTTAAGATTTTATTTATTGATTTGACGGAAAGAGACAGCCAGCTAGAGAGGGAGCACAAGCAGGGGGAGTGGGAGAGGAGGAAGAAGCAGGCTCCCAGCCGACCCCGGATCACGCCCTGAGCCGAAGGCAGACACTTAACGACTGAGCCACCCAGGTGCCCCTAACGTTATGTTTTGCAGTTCACAGAATGCTTTTGCGTTTACTATCTATTTTGATCCTAAGAGGGACCATCCAAGGGAAACAGGCTATTCGTTTTACTGGTGATCACACAAGAACTCAGATCCTACCTTTACAACTTTCTAACAACGTAGTCCTAAGTAAATTACTTGTGCCTCCATTTTCTCATCTGTAAATCAGAGTTAATAATAGTGCCTGATACATAGTCTGTTGAGAGGATCAAATGAGAAAACCTACCTAAAACACTTAAGTAGCCTACCTACTAGCTGTAGCAAGTGTTCAGTGTTAGTCTTATATCTTGCCCACAAATACATTTAAAAGGTCAGCAGGGAAATAATACCCTGTTGTCTTATATTGTCCAATTCTAATCACCTTTCTCTTAATGCACATGCCGGGCAATCAAGAAGGGAAATTAAGGTTGGAAGGCTGGCAGGGAAGGATAAAAGATCAATAAGAATAGCTGGGGAGAGGGATGGCCGAGGATGAATCTTGCCCACTATTGCTTCCCTTACATTCTAGCCTGGATTTAGTCATTTGTTTGGAGGAAGGGAATGTGGAAGGATGCTGGACAGGGGAGGATGCTCACCCCATGATCCTACGCTCAGAGTAAGCTTTTCGCTTGTTGGTGAAAGGGGCAGCAAAGCCCATGAAGGAACGCGTGGGAGGTAAGCCAACATCAGCCACCAAGACTTGGGCAGCCCGAGGCAAGAAAAGGCTGCAGGACATCAGAAATCTAAGGACAAAAGGAAAGGAGAGAGGACGTCACGATTCTTTGTATTCCTCAACCATTCCCAGGTGAAGTGGGGGGGGGGGCATCCCAGAGGAAGGTCATCCGAACAAGCGTTTCCCCCAGCACCTGCTGCAGCCCGCCAGTCTCCCTGGCCAGGCAGTCACGAGTGCGAAAGGTCGAGGGCGGCTAAGGACAGTGGCGGGGGAGGAGATGGGGAAAAGTGGGGTGCATGCGAAGCGCAGCTGCCTTGGAGTGTGGGCTACGATACCGTTAAAAGCTAGGACTCTTCAGAAAGTATCACGGTCTCTGGGGCCTGGCCGAGCTGGGCGTTGCCAGGGCACCCGCAAGGGGCAAGTAGTGGTTGGGCACCCACCCCGGGGACATCCCCTCGCGAATCACTTGGCAAAAGCATTCCCCAAAGCTCTACATTAGACCCGTAGCTAAGACCGCTGCCGCGCCCGCACCGCAGCGCCGCAACCCTACACGACTGAACTTCGGGGCCCTGGACGACCCCCTTTCCAGCCGCGCGGCCGCTCGCGCCTCCCTCTCACCTCATTGGTCGCGGCCGTCGCGGAGGGCCCGGGGGCGGAGCCGGGCGCGCGCCCGGGCGGAGCGCGAAGCCGCCGCAACGCTGGGCCGCCGCGCGCGTCCCGGCTGGGAGCCCCCGCGCGCCCGCCGAGGCCATGCGCGGGACCGACCCTTCCTTGCCCTCTCGGCTCTGACCCCCGCTGCGCCCTCCTCACTCCCGAGGAAAAGCGGCCAGAAGCGGCCGCCGGGCGGGTTCAGGGTCCCCGAGAACAGGAGCGGCTTGGGGCTGCGGCTCCTCTCGCCCCGCTCCCGCCCGGGCGGCGGGGGAGGCTAGAACTGAGGCTGCGACCGCTGCTCCCGCAGCTCCCAGTACCCCCACGTCACGCCGTTGCCATGGCTCGGAACGGGGAGAGGGAGGAAGAAGGGGACAACGCGGCCTTTCGGGAGATGTAGTTTCACACCTCTAGCGAGAAAGGGCGCAGGAGAGAGCGTGTGAGAAGCTGCAGAGATGGCCGGGAGGAACCAAGTCGCCTGGCAAACGACTTGGCGAGTCTGTGGTCACGGAATTGATACATAAGCACAGAGGCGACTTCGGGGGCGTGTCGTAAGCAGACATCTGCTGATCTTCTGAACGTCTCTTTTAGAGCCTTTATTATATTTTTCCTCGTTCATAGTTAGAAGTTCTGTTAATCTTTGTAGCCTCTATCTATGGTGCCTAGTACTATGCTGTACATCTTTGAGGAAGGAAATTAATCTTTCAAGCTCTGGGCTAAGACTTTGCATAGTTTTCTCTTTTAATATTTATAGAAAGAAGTGGGGGGTGGGGGTGAGGGGAAGAACCAGACTTAATTTTAGGGGAGAAAACCGTCTCTGTCTGGAAGTGTGCACTTGAGGAAGGGTGAGACCTCAGGGAGGGAACCCAGGCAAAGAAATGTCACTGTACTGCTTTCCGTTGTGATAACAAGTAGGGGGGAAAATGCTCTTGATAAAAGTGGGAAGAACAAAAGGAAAATAAAAAGAGAGAGATTGGATCTAGATGGGTACAAAAGTCATTGAAATTCTCCCACGGTGGAGTAGAGGAAGGCCATTTTAAGAATGGTGGTGCCTCGTGTGCCTGGGTGGCTCAGTCGTAAAGTGTCTGCCTTCAGCTCAGGTCATGATCCCAGGGTCCTGGGATAGAGCCCTTCCAGGAGTGGGGCTCCCTGCTCAGCAGGGAGCCTGCTTCTCCCTCCCTGCCCCCCCCCCCGCGTGTGCTCTCTCTCTGCCTCTCAAATAAATGAATGGGGAAAATCTTTTTTAAAAAATATTTTATTTGTATTTATTCATGACAGACAGAGAGAGCGGCAGAGGCAGAGGGAGAAGCAGACTCCTGGCTGAGCAGGGACCCCCATGCAGGCTCCATCCCAGAACCCTGGGATCATGACCTGAGCCGAAGGCGGATGCTTAACCAACTGAGCCACCCAGGTGCCCCTAAACAAATAAAATCTTAAAAAAAAAAAAAAAAAAAAAAANAAAAAAAAAAGAATGGTGGTGGCTGCTGTTGCATTTAGAGATATTCATGCTATTATAGTGTGAGCCCTTCCTCTGCTTCTGTTCTAAATCTTTGGTCACATTTCCATACTCAGTAAAGTTTTGTCTGAGTAATGTGTGGAAGATGAAAGGAGGATAAAGTAATTAAAGTAACTGTGTCGCCTTTGGGGTCCAACTGGTGTGGAAGAGAAACAACTTCCCTAGAAATGGGGGCTGGAAGCAGATAGAAATCCTCCCTCTCCCCACTCCTACTTGAGATTGGCATTAATTTTGGGATTTTCATTGCATATGGATTGATTTAATCTTTTTTTAAGATTTTATTTTTTAAGGACGCCTGGGTGGCTCAGTCGGTTAAGCATCTGCCTTCTGCTCCGGTCATGATACCAGGGTCCTGGGATCAAGTCCCACATTGGGCTTTTTGCTCAACGGGGAACCTGCTTCTCTCTCTGCCTGTGGTTGCCCCTGATTGTGCTCTCTCTCTCTCTCTCTCTCTGATAAATAAATAAATAAAATCTTTAAAAAAAAAGATTTTTCTAATTTTTTTTTAAAGATTTTATTTATTTATTCGACAGAGATAGAGACAGCCAGCAAGAGAGGGAACATAAGCATGGGGAGTGGGAGAGGAAGAAGCAGGCTCATAGCAGAGGAGCCTGATGTGGGGCTTGATCCCATAACACCGGGATCACGCCCTGAGCCGAAGGCAGATGCTTAACAGCTGTGCCACCCAGGTGCCCCAAAAGATTTTATTTTTTAAAGTAATCTCTACACCCAACATGGGGCTCGAACTCACAACTCTGAGATCCTCTACAGACTGAACCAGTCAGATACTCCTGGATTGCTTTAAATTTTGAGCCTATTTTATTTGAATGTCAAAGAGCAAGAGCCCTCCCTTTGACTCTGGCTTACATTTAACATTTTTAACGAAGGCATTTTTGGGGAATGCCTGGGTGGCTCAGTTGGTTAAGCATCTGCCTTGGGCTCAGGTCCTGATCCCCAGGTCCTGGAATTAAGTCCCACATTGGGCTTCTTGCTCAGCAGGGAGCCTGCCTGTCACTCCTCCCAGCTTATGCTTGCGTTCTCTCTCTCTGACAAATAAATAACATCTTTTTTAAGAAGGAAGGCATTTGAATCCTTATTTTATATTTATATTATATATATGTAAAGCCCCATATTGGGGAATGATCTCACCTCTTTTTCTCTCCTAATGTTTCTTCTTTTCCCCTCAGCACCCCCAGGATACAGTATCGCTTTCCAGTTCAAAGATGGTACTCTGGAGCCACTCTCAGATGGACATGTGACCTTGAGGGACAGATTTACTCTTTACAACCCTGTTTTCTTGTCCAGACCCACTCCCTCTGACTAAGGGCTTACACATGTGAGACAGCTGCTTAGAGTGAGGAGAAAGGATCTGACTGGAAGAAAGACAGAAATTAACCGGGATACATGACTGAACTGTGACCTCATTAACACTATGCCTTAACCGACTTAACTGCTGCAGAATCCCCAAGGTACAATAGGTCTGCCAAGCCAATTTGCTTGTTGTCCCCCTACTAATTAGATTAGCTAATTACTACCATTTCAACTTTTCCTAGTTCATTCCTCGTACTTGAACAACTAATTTCTTGCCATTTGCCTGTCATTCTACATCAGTAACTTCCTTCAGGTACTAACTCAAAACACATCTAGTCAAGGAAGACCCTCTTTTGACAGAACCCACCCTTGAACATTACCCCAAACACACAATGCCACGTGAAATAGCATGTATCCTGGTGTGCCTGGGTGGGTTAGTTGGTTGAGCATCTGCCTTCAGCTCAGGTCATGACCCACATTGGCACTGGGCTCCCTGCTCAGCTCCCTGCTGCTCTCTCCCCTGCTCCCCCTGCTTGTGCTCTCTCTCTCTCTGCCAAATAAATAAATAAACAAATAAATAAATAAAATCTTTTTAAAAAAATAGCATGTATCCTATATTCTCTAGCTGTTTCATAAGTATATGTATGCTCTTCTAAGTTCCACAAAAATAGACACTATTACTTCTAAGTTTCTACTTCCAAACCAGTTAGTATAGTGCTCTACTATGCATTCTATAATGGTTGAGTCCTCAATCGGCATTTGTTAAAAGAATGGAAACTGAGGCTTAAAAATAGGTGGGTATCTGCCTAGAGGTACCCAAATGTGAATTCAGTAGTTGAATCACAGGACTGTCTTCATAGAAGGGCATTGCAACCACTTCCAGCCTAAATACACCCCCCAACCCCTGTGCATCTCCCTGAACCTTGGAAGTATCTGTGTTAACTACATCATATCCCTTTTTTCCCTACTGGGAAATCCTCTTTCTGTGCTCTAAATAATATTAAAAATAACTCTTTAGCCCTTCCTGCTTCTTCCAGCTGCCCAGAGAACCCGGCTGGCAACCTCGCTTGTTCACTTCTACTCCCACACCAGAACCAGGCACGTGACCCCAGCTCAACCCCTGACTCCAATTCCTCAGGTTACCAAGAGCTATTTCAGGCAATGAAGGCCATGTAGTCCCCTCCTCCCCATCCTCTGGGCCATATCCTAGCTCAGCCCTTCCTGGAAGGTCCAATAGTCAAGTCAACATGTCCCAACACCCATTTCCATCTGATTCCAGCTACCGTTCCTTTCAACCTCTTCAGCCTCATCCATCTCCTCCTAATCAAATGTTAAGTGCCTGTTCCTGCTCTATTAGAGCTGTAAAGAATAACGTATATACCCTTGCTGTAGGAGAGCTCAAAATCCTTTTTTCATAGAAAACAAAACAAACAAAACCAAAGCAAGGTACAGTCCTGTGTTGGATGATTGGCTAAGAAGGAGTTTAAAATCTGTTCTGAAATTTTGGACACTTGTATGTCAAAGATGTAAGATGAAATGAGCAACAAAGGTGTGCGATTTAAACCTGACTGCTACAGTGTAAACTAAATATGTGTTAAGGAAGCCTAACGAAAGGGAAAAAACCCGTTAACCAGGGAAGACTCCTTGGAAGAGGTTAAGTTTTAAGTAATACTGTAAATTTTAGTTTCAATATGGTGAAAGTTCAAAAATTATTAAAGGTATGCAGTGATAGGTATTTTTCCCTCTCATTCCTCATTCCCTGTTCCCCAGTTTCTGTCTCCAGGAAAAAGCACGGGGATCAGTGTCTTGTATATCTTTCTGGTAGGAATCAAGATACCAAAGGCAATGAAGGGCATAAATTGTTAGAGAGCAAAGGAGAGCTTTTATTATATCTATGCCTTGACAGGGGGCCAACTTGCTACACTTCTTCCTAAATGTGTTCCCTCTTAAACACTCATATTGAGTTGCTGAGCTCTAAACAGGACCCTGGATCACCTTTTATAAATTGCACCAATTTTTTAATATCCAGTTTTCTTCCCTCTTTTCCTTTTCTGGGCTGGGATGACCTCCATCCAGATCTTGCCTGATTGGCTGCTCTCTGGCCTCGCCAGTGGAGGAGGGAAAGCACCCCACCCTTTTCTGGGGAGAAGCCATTGAGCCTCTTAAAGTGTAGCCACTGTACCACCTTAGCCTGGCAATGGAGTAATTAGGAATTCGGGAAGTGCCCCTTCTGTTGGCCTTGGAGGCCTTCGTCAGCGGCCAGCTGTCCCAACCTCCTAGTGCGATTTTCTGCAGCTAGAGAGTCCTTTCTGGGATTTCTCTCAGCAGTTTGAGCACTTTCGCTATTTCCTTTCTACCCAACTCATGTCACCGCCACTGGAGATACGCGTCTTCCTTCTCTCTGGGGCTATTGCCATATACAATCCCCGGGTCTCCACGCCCCTGTTTCCCCAAGTCTGTGGCGGATTTGGGGGTATGTAATCGCAGACGGGAGGAGCTCGCTTCGGCGGAGGCATTGCGGTGGGCTGGGGGGTGGGAGGCACCGCGGCGCCAAGGCCCGAGTTGGCGCTCGAGTCTTGGGAGAAACCGCCCCCGCCCCCCCAGCCTCCAGACTGGAGCAGAGAGCACAGCGCGGCCGGCTTGCGGGGCCGGGGAAGCAGCGCGCGAGAGGGGGGGGGCGCCGGGGCCGTTCCGGGCGCCAGGGCGGGGCGGAGGGCGCCAGGCGGGGGCCGCCTGCGCGGCAAGCGC
>NC_048232.1:33532388-33590289 GCF_002007445.2 Ailuropoda melanoleuca | reverse complement strand
GCGCTCTCCCCGCAGCCGCCGCCGCAGCCGCCGCCTGGGCCGCCCCGTGTCCCCGGTGGAGCCGCCGCCGCCGCCGCCGGGAGCTCGATGCGGACGGAGCCCGGGCCGGGCCATGGGGATCCTCAGCATCACGGACCAGGTCAGCCCTCCTGTCCTTGCCCGCTTCCTCCTTCCAGGGTCCGGGGCCGCCGCCACGCGAGCCCGGGGATGTGCGGCCTAGGCTGGGCCCGAGCCCGGGGCTCCCGCGGCTCCCGCCCCGCCCCACGCCGTGCTCCCCTCAACCGAGCCGGTGTCCTTGGGGGCCTGGCGACCGGCCAACATGCCGCGGGAGTCCCCTGCAGCCAGAACCCCAGAGCGGAGCCCCTCCAGCGACGCCCCTCATCAAACCAGGTGTCCCCCCCCGCCCCCCACTCCCGGTTCCGCTCCGGCCCGCTCTCTGAACGCCGGTTCTTCCTGCAGCCGCCCCTGGTCCAGGCCATCTTTAGCCGAGATGTGGAGGAAGTGCGTTCCCTCCTCTCGCAGAAGGAGAACATTAATGTACTGGTGAGTTGGGATCAGGGAGGATGGGGAGTCAGTAATCTGGGCCCTGGTGTTCTGGACCCCTCCCAACCAGTGGGGCGGCTCCGTGGCTCCTTGGCTCGGATGAGGCTGCAGCTCTTTCTACCCAGGGATGGGCGCCTGCTCTACATTTGGAGATGGAGAGCAGGTCAGGCTTGAAGCATAGACCAGTGGAGCTGAGGATGCCCAGAAACGGTGTTCTCTTCCGAACCATCAGTGTCTGCAGCGCCCCCACCCCTCCTGGAAGAAGGAAACTGCCTCACAGCCCCTTGGCCCTGACCCCCTGACTCCCTGACTCCCTGACTCCACCCTCCCTAGGTGCTTGTTTTGACCTAGGACAGACACGTAGAAGGCTGCAGAACCTATGGGAAGAGGTGGGGAAAGGCCTGGAGCTCTAAGAGTTGGGCTAGGGTCCTTTATAGTTCCCCGACCGCCACAGCTGCTGCTCTTTTCTGCCTTCCCAGGACCAAGAGAGGCGGACCCCATTGCATGCTGCTGCCTACGTAGGCGATGTCCCCATCCTCCAGTTGCTACTGATGTCAGGTGAAAGTGGGGAGCTGGAAGGTGTGGCACCTAGGAGGGGACCTGAGGGAAGAGCCTTTTTTTTTTTTTTCCTATATCCAAGAATTTTCTCTGGTACTTGGTCCGGGAGAGGCTTCATCTCTGTCCATATTCCTTAGCCTGATTACTGGCTTCCTTCCTTGCTGTCCACCTCCCACCAAAAGAGGAAATTATATCCCCACAGGTGCTAATGTCAATGCTAAGGACACACTGTGGCTGACCCCTCTTCATCGTGCTGCTGCTTCCCGAAATGAGGTATCGGCCTCCTCTGTCCTTTCACCCTTTCAAAGAGGATGAGTTGGTTAAAGGTGGAAGTTAAGGATTGGAGAGCCTCAGCTGTCTGCGTACAAGCTGGTCTACCCCTAGGTCAGGAGACTAGACCTTGGCCCCTCCCTCCTACCCCTAGAACTGGCTGGTAAGGGGGGGCTGAGTGTTGCCAGCTGATGTGACGTCAGGGGAGAGCTTAACACTGGGCTGGCAGACGGCAGGGGGCCCTGCTGCCAGGCCTGAGTGACTCATCCCTTCCTGGGGGGCCTCCTTGGAGCCTGATCCCCCTCTGGGCACTGAGATTTCTTACCTTGTGATGGAGGGATTGAGGGTAGTGATCTGTTGCGTCCCTGCCCCTCAAGCAGCATGAAAGTTGACAGCCAGAGGTCACACATGCCTCATCAGTTGGGTCCATCAACCTGAGCGGGGGTGGGCGGGGGTTGAGGGAAGGGGGCTAAGGAGACCTCTCTCTTGGTTCGATGGTCAGTTCCCTGGCTCGGACCACCAGGGGGAGGGACTAAGACCATGAGAATGGGGTGGGCTGTGATTAGGAGTAGCCTTTTAGCCTGAGTTTTAGAGAGGAACCAGCATCTGTTTGATTACTGAGGTAATGGTGGAAATGATTTTGGTGCCTATGGAAGGACTGAAGGAGGGTATTCGGGGCATTAAGGTAGCAGGAGTGTGTATTTTTCCTAGTGAAAAGTAGTGAGCGATTGGGATCCTCTATATATATGAATTTGCTTGGTCGTGGCTGCATGTGTGGGTGAAGATTTTCAGGGTCTGGGTTGGGGAGGTGGCTTGAGGAAGAAGAAGGGACCATGCTTTCCTCACCAAGGTAGGGAAGATTTTAAACTCTAAGAAGATCCAGAAGATGGAAAGTAGGCATTGAGCAGCTGTGTATGTTGGAAAAATAAGAGGAGACTCTGTGCTGGGGGGCTGAGGGGATGGGGCCACATGGGCCATGCTGACCTGTTCTTCCCTCCGCTATTTGTTTCACCTCCTGCTTCCCCTCTCTCTTCTGTCTTATCCCCTGCTCCTTAACAGAAGGTGCTGGGACTGCTGCTGGCACATTCAGCAGATGTGAACGCCCGGGACAAGCTGTGGCAGACACCATTGCATGTGGCTGCCGCCAACCGGGCCACGAAGTGTGCTGAGGCCCTGGCACCCCTGTTGAGTAGCCTCAACGTGGCTGACAGGAGTGGGCGCAGTGCCCTGCACCACGCGGTGCATAGTGGGCATCTAGAGGTGAGGACTGCTCCGACCCATACCCAGCCTACTCCTGTTCCTCCCCTCCCCTTCCCTCTCATCCCCACCCAACCCCACTCCGCCCCACCCCACTCACCTTCCTCTGCTTCTGGGCCATCAGGTCTGGAGAGAAGCAACCTGGGTGACTATATAGACAGTTGGGCTCAAGCACCAAATGAATGATTGGGTTAGATTGAAATACTTGACTTGGACTTGAAGTCCAAGGTAAACTCTGAAGTTACGGGGAAAATGTGTGCCTGCATGCCTTCTTCTGAAGCGAGTGTCCGTGTTTTTCAAAATGTTTTAGAAGATTTTTCAAAAGAATTCAAGAACCACCAGATCATATCAGGAGACTCCCTTGAGTTTCCCTCAAACTTCCAGACCTGTATGGGATCTCCTTCTTAGTATCTGCTTCCTCTCTTCCCTCTAGTTCTCCAGATTGTCTGTTTAAGAACAAAGACATTTGGCTGCCTCAGCCTTTTCCGGAGCTGAGGCCTCTGCCCTTAGGGACAGTGAGAGCACGAGCGTGGCTCTGAACAGGTGTTTTTCATGCCCTGATACAGACGGTGAGCCTGCTCCTGAACAAGGGGGCCAGCCTGAATGTCTGCGACAGAAAGGAACGGCAGCCTCTGCACTGGGCGGCTTTTCTAGGTGAGGAAGCGTTCGTGGAAAGAGGAGGAATTTTTTTTTTTTTTAAGATTTTATTTATTTAACAGAGACACAGCGAGAGAGGGAACACAAGCAGGGGGAGTGGGAGAGGGAGAAGTAGGCTTCCTGCTGACCAGGGAGCCCGACGTGGGGCTCAATACCAGGACCCTGGGATCATGACCTGAGCCGAAGGCAGATGCTTAACGACTGAGCCACCCAGGCGTCCCAAGAGGAGGAATTTGACATTTAGGATTTCTGAAGCTGGGATGGGGGTCGCAGCCTTTGGAGAGAGGCACTGGGGGTCTTAGTTCACCCTCCACCCCCTTGAGAGCCGTCTCTTTCTTCCTAGGGCATTTGGAGGTCCTGAAGCTGCTGGTGGCACGGGGAGCGGACCTGGGCTGCAAGGACCGCAAGGGCTATGGGCTGCTCCACACAGCTGCTGCCAGCGGCCAGATCGAAGTGGTGAAGTACCTGCTCCGGATGGGGGCTGAGGTCAGGGTGCCGAGCATGGGGGCTGGCACTAAGGGCAGGGAGGTGCAGGTCAGAGCCCGTGTGCGGAGACGTGAGGGTGCTGGGATTGTGGGAGTGGTTTGGGGAGGTCGGCAGGCTACGGTGGGATGTGACGAATGGCGCTTGCCATAAGGAATAGGCTCAGTTTATTGAGTCAGGATCCTGAGGTGTCTTGGGTGGTTTTTGGAATTCTGGGATTCTCTAGGCTATCTGTGCCGGCGTCCATTTTATTTAAACTGATACCTCCCTGTCTCCTTACCTGCACCCCTGGAAATCCAGATCGACGAGCCCAACGCTTTTGGAAACACAGCTTTGCACATCGCCTGCTACCTGGGCCAGGATGCTGTGGCTATCGAGCTGGTCAATGCGGGAGCCAATGTCAACCAGCCGAATGACAAGGGCTTCACGCCACTGCATGTGGCTGCAGTCTCCACCAATGGCGCTCTCTGCTTGGAGCTGTTGGTCAATAATGGGGCTGATGTCAACTACCAGGTGCCTGAAGGGATGAGGCCGCAGCCTGGCTCTGGGAGTCCTGGGAGAGGAACTTGGCTCTGGGGGTCCTGACCATATCTTCCCCTCTGGATAACTTTGGGGAATCGCCCACTTGCCTCCTGGGTTGTTCAGACCTTGCCAGGGACCCAGGAGAGTGTGGGCTGAGCAGATGTTCACAGGACCAGTCCATCCTCAGAGATGTGTCTTTTTGAAAGGGGAATAGGGCCTTCTCAATGACTTGCATTGAAAAAAAAATTGCTGTATTTTCACAGAGCAAGGAAGGGAAAAGTCCTCTGCACATGGCTGCTATCCATGGTCGTTTCACCCGCTCCCAGATCCTCATCCAGAATGGTACGGACTCGGGAGACTTTGTGCCCTCTTCTCCTTCTCCCCCAGAGAACTCATCCCTAGAAACCGCTTCGTTTCCTTATTCCACCTCCCACACCACCTTCCCGTCAGGGTGGGCACCTATAGCTCTGAGCAAGGCACCTGTGGAAATGGCCCTGGTCTGTATGCCCCGTCCCCTAAGACTTACAAACAACGTAACACATGGGGCAGGCTTAGCCTGGGACGTGGCACGTAACCAGCACTCACGAGGTAGCTGGCTAGTGGGAGCAGTCTGGAGCCGAAGGTCGGCCTGAGTTTGTGCGTATCCCCTCTCAGGCAGCGAGATTGATTGTGCCGACAAATTTGGGAACACGCCACTGCACGTGGCTGCTCGCTACGGACACGAGCTGCTCATCAGCACCCTCATGACCAATGGCGCGGATACCGCCCGGTGAGTCAGGGCCCCTCGGCCCTCCCGCCAAACGTGGAGGCACAAAGAAGCTTGCCCAAAGGAAGCTCGCACCACCTCGCAGTCTCCTGGGCTGGTGGGGGGTGGGGGGCACAGAAAAGAGGTCTACACCTGGTCTCTCCTGGATCTAAGGACTGAGAGTCTCAACTTCTCCCCAGGCGCGGCATTCATGACATGTTCCCTCTGCACTTAGCTGTTCTCTTTGGATTCTCTGACTGTTGCCGTAAGCTTCTTTCCTCAGGTATGTGCTGACTGGGTGGGGGGTTGGCCCTCTCCCCACTCTGCCCGGCGCCCTCAGATGGGATCTGTGGCTGTTCTGGGTCTGCAGGTCAGCTGTACAGCATTGTATCTTCACTCAGCAATGAGCACGTGCTTTCAGCTGGGTTTGACATCAACACGCCTGACAACCTTGGTCGCACCTGTCTTCATGCTGCTGCTTCCGGAGGGTGAGTTCTCTTCTCTCTCTCCCAGGCACTGAGAGGAGATCTGGGCAAGGGTGTGGGCCCTTCTCTGCTGCCCAGATCTCTCCCCAGCTTCACAGCAGAAAGGGCCGTCCAGCGCCGTCCTTCCTCAGCCCCTCCCTGTGCCTGTGGCTGCTCCTTGAGGCTCTCACTCTCTTAGCCCTTGTCCTCTTTCCTTTTAGGAACGTTGAATGTCTTAATTTGCTGTTGAGCAGTGGAGCTGACTTGAGGAGGAGAGACAAATTTGGAAGGTGTGTCGATGTGCAGGAGCAGACGTGGGGAACGCCGGGGAGGAGAGCCGGCGGAGGGCGTGGGAGGGGCTTGGAGACTGAGTGAGGAGGGTGTACAGAGCAGCGTCGGGCTGCTCTCTGCTTGCTGTGCGTCTGTCCTTGGCTCTCGCACCATCCTCCTTCCCCTCCTTTGCCGCAGGACCCCACTGCACTACGCGGCCGCCAATGGCAGCTACCAGTGTGCAGTCACACTGGTGACGGCCGGCGCAGGCGTCAACGAGGCCGACTGTAAAGGCTGCTCTCCCCTGCACTACGCCGCTGCCTCTGACACTTACAGGAGGTGAGAGCCCCGCTTTGGCCTTCTCAGCCCTGCTCACCTCCCTGAGCCTCTCCCGACTTCACTGTCTGTACTCCAGAGCGGAACCCCACTCATCTTCCAGCCACGATGCCGAAGAGGATGAGTCGCTGAAGGAGTCCCGCAGGAAGGAGGCCTTCTTGTGAGTAGCTGAGCACAGCCCCGGGACGCTCTTTCCCAGCAGTGTCAGCTCTGGCCCTGCCGCTCTCCTGCCCCCTCCAAATCCTGCCCCCTCACTTGCGCTGCTCGCAATGCCCGCCTGCAGTGCGTTGGGAGCACTCCGAGCTTAGTCCTGGACAAAGTATTGTGGGTAAAAGCAAAAGCGTGAGACCTAGTTCCTTCCTCAGGGAGCAGATGGTCTTCTTGAGAGAGTCAGAATAGCTAAACATGCCAAATCGTTTATCTATTCTGTAAGAATTAAGTGAGGATTTACTTATTAGGAACTAAGTACTGTGCTAGGTACCAGGGATAAAAGATGAGTTACCCTCGGGGCATCTGGGTGGCTCAGTCAGTTAAGCATCAGACTCTTGATTTCGCTCAGGTCAGGATCTCAGGGTCGTTAGATGCAGCCTGGCGTCAGGCTCTGCACTGGGCTTGGAGGCTGCTTGAGAATCTCTCTCTGCCTCTCCTGCTGCCTTCCCACCTCCCTCTCTCTAAAAAAAAAAACAAAAACAAAAAACCCCTCAAATTTCTGCCCTTTGAAAACTGATAATCTGTTGGGAATGAAGGGACACTTATGCATTCTAATGTAAGATGTTAGCGATAGGGAGAATGGTGCAGAGTACGTGGGAACTCTAGACTGTTTTCACAGTCTTTCTATAAATCTACAAGTGTTCTGAAATGAAAGGGTTGTTTTTTTTTTTAAGAAGGATACTTAAAATCCAAGAACCTCAACTGTGTGACCTTTGACAACTTAACCTCTCTGTGCCTCGATTTCCTTAACCATGGTAGGAATAAGCTAGTCCCATAGGGTCATGATGTGGACTGAGTGATTTCGTACACACGAAGTGCTCAAAACAGTGCTTGACACGTAGTAAGTGCTAACTATTGTTACTACAGCTAGTACTTCTAAGCTGACCCGACTGAGAAGGGTGCCAAGGGAGTACAGAGCACCTCACTGGGAGGGTTGGGGAAGGCCTCACAGAGGAGAGGAGGCTGAGAGCGAGTTTGGGATGAGCAGGACTTCTTCGGATGGGTTGGAAGGGAAGGGCAGTCGAGACAGGGCTCGGCTTGTCTAGAAGTGGGCGGGAAGTGTTGATCAGCATACTGATAGCTGGTAATTGTATTCTGGGTTCTCTAGGAGAGCGTTCCAAGGATCAAGGAAGGCATTGAAGCCAGAGTAGTGCAGGGCTGATGTGAAGGAGGTGGCGGGTCTGGAGCTGGGGTTGAATGGGCCGGAGTTAGCCTATGTAGAGCATAGGATGGGTGTTGGCCAGCTAGGCCTGGAGGGGCTCCCTTGCCCCTCTCCTCTGCTCTTTCCACAACCGGGTCCTCCCCAGCTGGGCCTGTCCCTGCCTCACAGTCTGCCCGTGTTCCCCAGCTGTCTGGAGTTCTTACTGGATAACGGTGCAGATCCCTCCCTGCGGGACAGGCAGGGCTACACAGCTGTGCACTATGCAGCCGCCTACGGCAACAGACAGAACCTCGAACTGGTACGTGTGGGGTCTGGCCTGAAGCAGAGGGAGCAGGAGCAGGGCGCACAGCCACCTTTGTGTTTGTGGATTCTGAAGCCAAGGGGTGGTTGACTCAGATGTGGTCTCTAGCTCTGGGGGCTTAGGGGATTACTGGGTGTGGGGGGGTGGATAACATTTTAGGAGTTTGAGAACCTCAGTCCCTACTTTCCTGTCCATTGCAGCTCTTAGAAATGTCCTTTAACTGCCTGGAGGATGTGGAGAGCACCATTCCAGTCAGCCCTTTGCACTTAGCTGTGAGTCCCTAGTCCTTTCCCCCTCACAGGCGTGAGCACTTGGGAATCTGTCCTGGCTTCTGCCTTCCTGTGGGCATGTGGCAAGGAGGCTGTGGTCTGGGGAGGGTGGGCGTGGTCCAGGTTGAGAGCCCAAGGGGCCCGAGAAGCTCGTGGGGAGGACTGCTACCTGGAGTTTCCCCATGGGGCCCAAGAGCAGAGTGGGGGCGGTGTCCCGAGCTGTACCCAGCAGTTGCCTACCCCGCCCCCCCAGGCCTACAACGGTCACTGTGAAGCCCTGAAGACACTGGCTGAGACGCTGGTGAATCTGGATGTAAGGGACCACAAGGGCCGGACCGCGCTCTTCCTGGCCACCGAGCGAGGCTCTACTGAGTGTGTGGAGGTGCTTACGGCCCATGGCGCCTCTGCACTCATCAAGGAGCGCAAACGCAAGTGGACACCCCTGCACGCTGCTGGTTAGCACGCCCTCCAGGCTCTTCCCTCCCCTTGCCGCACCGGGCCTCGGAGACTGGTCCCCCTGTGAGCCCTCCTGAATGGGGTTAGGGCTGGGAGTGGAGCAGGGCAAGGAGAGTGGAAACTTCAAGTCCTGATTCATGGCTTCCTATCTCCCAAGACTTTGGCCTGCCCCCCAGGTCTTCCCGTAATCTCCACCCTTGAGTCCTTTATGCTTGGCCGGGCTGCCTCCTTGCCCTTGACCGTGCCCTGACACAGACCCTTTCTCCTAGCTGCCTCTGGCCACACTGATTCCCTGCACTTGCTGATCGACAGTGGGGAACGAGCTGACATCACAGATGTCATGGATGCCTATGGACAGTGAGTGTGGGCCAGGGGCAGGATGCAGCTTTTCCTATCCCTGCAGGCCCTCACCTTTCTCCTGCCCCCCTCTGTAGAACCCCACTGATGCTGGCCATCATGAATGGCCACGTGGATTGTGTCCATCTGCTGCTAGAGAAAGGATCCACGGCTGATGCTGCTGACCTCCGGGGCCGCACCGCCCTCCACCGTGGGGTGAGTGACCTCCTGGGTGGGGCTGCTCACAGACAGGGCTGGACATGGGAGCACAGGACCCATCAGCAGTAGGACAGCAGATTGTCTAACAGGTGGGCAGGTATTTTGTGCCCAGGGTCTTGCTGGGCCTTACTGTGTTTGCTCCAGGATGAGTATCTGACGTCCGGAGCGGATCTCCCTGATTCCCTTGCTCTGTAATCTCATACAGCCGCATGCTCACTGCCCACACTCTGCTCCAGGATACCCAGACTCTGGTCCTGGCCCACTGGCTAATGATGCCACTATCTCAGGCCTTCTCCACGATCAGCTGGCCTAAAGCTGTCTCCTCCTCATCCCAGGGGATGCTTCGATCCCTAAGTCCTCATACTCTGCCATTTGTCCCTTACTCCAGAGTGCCAGAATTAACTCTTGCCATCCTGGTTGTCTGTTGGCATAGAGAGGAGGGAGGAAGGAGATGCTGAGTCCTAACATTTAGAGTCGTCGTCGTAAAGACAAGGCTTGTTGCCCTGGAAGTGGCTCTTATTCCGGGGCGAGCTCTGGTGACTGGCTTTCAGACAGGGAGGGGCCCGTCACCCTCCCTCACACCATCACGTCGCCCACAGGCAGTGACTGGCTGTGAGGACTGCCTGGCTGCCCTGCTGGACCACGACGCATTTGTGCTGTGCCGAGACTTCAAGGGCCGCACCCCCATTCACCTGGCCTCCGCCTGTGGCCACACCGCGGTGCTGCGGACCCTGCTGCAGGCTGCCCTCTCCACAGACCCCCTGGATGCCGGCGTGGATTACAGCGGATACTCGCCCATGCACTGGGCCTCCTACACTGGTGCGGGCCCGGGGCCGCGGCGGGCACGGGAGCGGGGGAGCGGCGTGGGGCAGGGCAGACCGGGACAGAGACCGAGGCCCCGTGGGACCCGGGGTAAGCCGGATCTGGCCATGGGGCGTCCGGAGATGGCACTGGGCAGAGGTGGCCATCATCCCTCTCCACCCCGCCGCTCTTGCTTTCTCCTGCTCAGGACATGAAGACTGTCTGGAGTTGCTACTTGAACATAGCCCGTTTTCATACCTGGAGGGAAACCCCTTCACTCCTTTGCACTGTGCAGTGTAAGTCCCTTCCTGCGCCTTAGCCCTGCTCGAGGGTCTGTGACCGGGGCTTAGGACAGGCATTCTATTTCCCTCATCCCTCCTGCTGACCCTTCCTCTTCCCCCAGAATTAATAACCAGGACAGCACCACAGAGATGCTGCTGGGAGCTCTGGGTGCCAAGATTGTGAACAGCCGAGATGCCAAAGGACGGTGAGTAGCGGAAGTCTTCGGGAGAAGCCTCGATCGCCTCTGGCCTCTTTCTGCTCAGGCGAACGAGCCTTCCCTTTTCCCTGCCCTGACCGCCCCGCCCCCCGCAGGACCCCTCTTCACGCCGCTGCCTTCGCGGACAATATATCTGGGCTCCGGATGCTGCTGCAGCATCAAGCCGAGGTGAACGCCACTGACCACACTGGCCGCACCGCGCTCATGACGGCGGCCGAGAACGGCCAGACCGCTGCTGTGGGTGTGTAGGGGCCGTGTGTGGAAGGGAGGAGCTCCCCTGGGGCTTCTGCAGGATGGGGCGGCCCTGTCTGTGGCGGGGCTCAGGAAGCAGGAGGCATGCCTTTGGGTATTTCAGCCTCTGCAGATGGCATGCGAAGTGGACGCAACCGGGAGGGCCAGGAGCCGCGAGGGCTGCCGCTCGGGGGAAGGCGTCAGTCCTCTGCCCCCTTTCTCTTGCAGAGTTTCTGCTGTATCGGGGGAAGGCAGACCTTACTGTGCTGGATGAGAACAAGAACACTGCCCTCCACTTGGCTTGTAGCAAGGTACGGCCCGGATCGGTGGTGGCAAGGGCCGCATCCGGGGCAGGGCTTGATGAGGGGGGTGGGTCGGCGCGGCTGGAGAGCGGCCTGGAGCGGCCATCAGGGTTGTCCAGCCTGTATAGCTCCTTGTCCTCCCGCCAGTCTGCCCGGCTCCCGCTCTGCAGCCTGTCTGCTTCCCCTCCACCTCTGTCCCTTTCCCCCAGGGCCATGAGAAGTGTGCCCTCATGATCCTGGCAGAAACCCAAGACCTTGGCCTTATCAATGCTACCAACAGTGCGCTGCAGATGTGAGTGCCTGGGGACGGGGGCTCCTGGCCGGGGGAGGCAGGCGGGTGAAGAAGGAGCCCCCCTCCTTCCAGGGGTTCTCTGGAACTCGCAGGATTTGTTCAGCACTCGTGCCGTTCCGGCTGGCTGTGGAAGGGCAGCGTGGTACCCCGTGGACTTCTTGCTCCTGTTTCCTTTCTTTCAAGGCCACTCCACATTGCTGCCCGGAACGGTCTAGCTTCTGTGGTGCAGGCCCTGCTGAGTCGTGGGGCCACAGTGCTGGCTGTGGATGAAGAAGGTGGGTGGGGTCCAGAGCCCCCCACCTCTCCCAGGTTTGGGGTCAGGGACAGTCTTCAGGAGGTGACTTCTTAACCTTGCTACAAACTGGGGCTTTTTTTCCCAGGGGAACTCTTCAGAGCAGGGACCCAATACCATACGCTAGAGTTTGTGAGGGCAGTCTGACAGAACTGGTGGAGGCAGCAGGGCCCTTGGGAAGACTTCCGACACACCTCAGCCGCCCAGCCTTGTGTCCCCTGTCCTCCGCCCTTTACCCACACTGTGACAATCTGCCCGTCAGACTACCCCCCCCCCGGCCCTTGTCAGCCTTGAATTCCGGTGGTACTAGCTGCTTGCCTGCCTCGGCTCCCCTCCGCAGATTAGAGCTCGGGGCCCGGGGAGGCGGGTGGGGCCCCGGGGATGCAGGACCCCGTGCCTCAGTGCCCCCTCTGTCTTGCAGGTCACACCCCAGCGCTGGCCTGCGCCCCCAACAAAGATGTGGCCGACTGCCTGGCCTTGATCCTCTCCACCATGAAGCCTTTCCCACCCAAGGACGCCGTCAGTCCCTTCAGCTTCAGCCTGCTCAAGAACTGCGGCATCGCAGCAGCCAAGACGGTGGGTGGCTGCGGCGCCCTGCCCCACGGGGCCTCCTGCCCCTACAGCCAGGAGCGGCATGGCGCCATCGGGTTAGACGGCTGCTACTCGGAGTAGCCCCCCTTCAGTGTCCCTCCCCCTGCCGGTGGCTTGATATCTTATTCTATTTATTTAGAGAAAGTCTATACATTTAGGGCACTTTAAAGGAGAACACGACTGGGTGGGGGGGGACAGAGGGGGGGGAAGCACTGGGGAGCAGCTGCTCACCCCTTTGCCACACCATCCTGGCCTGGCAGGGATCTGGGACCGACAGGGAGCACCCCAGGCCCTTGGCACCCCCAGGGCAACCCCTTCTGCCAAGTGTCCCCAAATGATTGCTAAATGCCTGGCTACCCTCTCTTTTACCCCATCTCTCAGTTCCCCCTTTCTGCTGCCAGCTCCCCCCACCTTTCCCTCTGTCTCTCCTCTCTGTGTCCCCCTCCCCCTGCCCCTACTGCCAGGCAGATCCCTCCTCTTCTTCCATACCCATCACTGCCTCCCTGCTCGGCTGGCCCCTCCATCCCCGCAGCAGTGAGAAGCCTTAATTTCTGGTACTGTGTGAGCACTCTGGGGGTGTCCCCCTCCCCCTTCAGGGGCAGCTAGTGGATGAAGGGGGAGGGTATTTAGCACTGGGGCCTGGAGCTTTTCCCCCACTTCTGTACCCCATCACCCCTAAAGTTCAAATGCAAAACACTTGAAGCAGCAACTACTGTACCTGGGCCCCAATCCTGCACTCTCCCCGGCTCCTCATATGCAAATCAAGGGCTGGTTCTGCCCCCACAGCCTGCTCCTCCCTGACTCCCTTCCACTCCTGGCCTGGCCCCTAACCACGCACTTTAACCTTGCTTCTTTCTTTTAACTTCTTTTGGGAGGGCAGAGCCTGTGGCCATTCCCTCCCTGGCTCCCCTCTCCCTTAACTTTGAGGCTTGTCATGAATTTTTAAGTAAGCATTTTATCCTTTAGGGGAAGAAACAAATTAATTTCCTGCCCATTTCAACACCACAGCCCTAGTATGTCCTGTGTGTTTCAGGCATGTGTTTGCATGCGTGGGGAGGGAAGGACCATGTTCTTCCTCCTGTGCCCCCCAAACCCTTAGTCCCTCTGTGCCCCCACCTTCCGTTATGTCCAAGAGTACCCACCGCCCCCAGTCACTCCTGATCTGAAGCCAAAGATGGTGGGAGGGGCAGGGCAGACTAGGGACCGCGGCTACTCGGGACCCCAGCTTCCCCTCCGGTGTGAGGCTGAAGCTCTGATCTAGGGAGCGACGAACACACGCTGAGGCTCAGTCCCTGCCCTCCCGGCCACAGGGAGAAATGGGATTGAGCTAGGGGCTGCACTGAGAAGATTCCTAAAAGTCGCACCCCAAAAGCCAAACTGGGCCGGAGTGAGGAGGGGGCAGTTTTCTCTCTAAATGTAGCATTGAATTTGGCCCTGGTCCCTTCCAACGCCCTGTCCATCCATCTCCCAGCTAAGCCTCCTGGACAGTTGGACCCACTCCCATAGCCCAGTGTTCCCTTCCTCACACTCAATACCTCAGCCAGGGGCCAAGACACAGAACTTGAATAGAGGTCATGCCCCCTCCACCCCCACAGTGCATCCTTGCCCAGTTTGGCTGCCATCAGTATTGTCCCCTGAGAACTGGACAGGCTTCGTTTACACAGTACAGGGTCTCCCCTGGGGGATCCCTCAGTCTCCTTCCCCCATCCACGCTTGCTTTTTTCACGACCTCACCCACTTTTCAGTTGTGTCCCCTGAAAGTCTTGCCGCCCTCGCCAAGGGGGGGGCTGAGGGGAAAGGGGGGCATCCCAGGGACCCCTCCCTCCCTAACAGATACCCTTAACCATACCTCATGCTGGTTCCCTGAAGCCTGGGGTGTTTGTCCAAGTCCTTATTCTTTTTGTCATGGTCTCTTTTTATCCCCTCTTTTTGTGTCTTGCTTCCCCCAACCCTCAGTTCCTAAACCATTTCAAAGCATCCAAATGACCATTATTGGTGAGAAGGATTGTGCAGCTTTTAGTTTTTAGTTTTGTTTTCAAAGCCAAAGGGCCTTGCAACGCCCCTCTTGCCCATCTCCCTTCACACCCTGTCCTCCCCTATACGACAATCAATGTGACCTCTCTTAAGGGCTGCAGCCCCCCACCCCCAACCCTGCTGGTTCTGCAAAGCTTGCCCCTAACTTCAACTCTCTCTCCTGAAATCTTCCCATTCCACCCCCTCCCTCCCATTTTGGTGCTGGGAATNGGGGGGGGGGGGGGAGGGGGGCAGGGGGAGCAGAGAGATGGGTCCTCCAGAGAAGACTCTCGGGGTATCAGTCATGTTCTCCTTTATCAATGTTTGGCGATGACAGGAAGAAACTGAGTATTTGTCAGGAGCCCCATTGTCTTGCTAGATGAGATTTCTG
This sequence comes from Ailuropoda melanoleuca, assembly GCF_002007445.2. Classification (NCBI taxonomy): domain Eukaryota; kingdom Metazoa; phylum Chordata; class Mammalia; order Carnivora; family Ursidae; genus Ailuropoda; species Ailuropoda melanoleuca. The sequence continues at coordinate 33,575,819 of NC_048232.1, read as the reverse complement.
GAGGCTGCCTGTTCCCCTGCTGCCCCTTCAGCACACCGTCAGCAGTGCTGGGGCAGGTCGTGGGGAGTCCTCTGCCCCTCGTCGTGTGGCTGTGAGGAGGCGTGGAGGACAAGCAGCCTCCTCTCCTTATGCCAAAGGAAATCCCACACCCCACCCCGGGCTCCCCAGCCCCTAGTGTTTTTTGAAGTGTTTTGACCATTCTCATGGCCACTGCATATTTATTTTAATGTTAAGATTTTTTTTTTAAACCTCTTTGACTTAAACGGGTGTGGAGAAGTAAAACAGGCAGAATGCCCCCCAATCTTAAGGGGGTAGGGTGGGGAGGAAACACCTCCTTCCCTTCGCCCTCCCTCTTCCCTCCCCCTCTCCCCACCGCAGCTCTAAAGCACTTGCTTCAAGTAATAAGCACTTTTGAGAAAAGGCCTATTTTTAAGTGAGGACCCTGGGAGCAGCCCCAGGTCCCAGCAAAGGAGACAGAGCGAGGGCTACATAGGAGACAGGGAAACAGGCTTGTGAATCAGAGGGCGAGTTGAAAAGAGCCAGTTTTTAGTTTCTGATTTTGGGGGAGATGTTTCTTATTGGGCGGTGGCTTTGGTAGGGTTGTGTACTATCGTTCAGAAAAACAAATGGCACAAACTGTGGGTCCCAGGATGGGCCAACAGACCCGGGTCACTGCCACTGTCCAACCGAGACTGACGGGCCACCTCCCCCACTGTGGTCCCCTGAGCCATAGGACTGCTGAAAACCACTGAATGTACAGCCCAGGTTGGGGTGGGGAGCAGCCCCTGGGGGAGGGGGCTTCTCCTTCTGTTTGGTGCTGTGGGGGGTGGGAGAGAGGAGACTGAGGGACTGCCACCCCACTTAGACATGTGTTCCTTGGGGTGGAGGGGCTGAGGAGGGCCGCCTCCTTCTCCAACCCCAGCATGGCCCCTCTTCCTTCCTCATCCCTATCCGTTTGACTGTAAGTCCAGCTCACCTTTGCCTTCAATATGTAACCAAAGGAAAACTCAATACTGTTTCCACCGCTGTCTGCCCACCCGAGCACCTTCTTACTCCCCGGACCTAGAAGGGGAGGAAAGGCTAGGGGTGGGGTGGGGGGTGTGGGGCCAGAGCGAACGGTTCTGCAGCTGTACCCCCGGAACCTCCTCTGGGGTCTTGGAAGGGACCCCGAGAGGTGAGGGTGGGGCCTGGCTGGAGGGGCTGGGAGCAGGCCCACTCTGTATCTTGTGCACAGGAGTGTTTCTTCGTCTGAATGACTCCGTGACTGCGCTCCAGCAGGGAGGCCCCTTCCTCCTTCCCTCTCCGCCATTTCTCCCCGTCTCCCCACACCCCGTGTTCATCCCCACCTCCCCTTCCCACCGCAAAGGAAAATAGCCTTACAGACCCTAGCCCAGAAGCCCTCCTCCTGGGGCAAACCAGTATGGGGCCCCATCCCGCCTAGTTTGAACCCTACCTTTTAAGAAGGAGGGATAAGGAGCAAAGCAGCCCCTTCCCCTCTAATTGTGGTGGCTCCAGCCCTCCGCGGCCTTGACCCAGGTTGGCAAGGGCGGAGGCAAGGAATCTTTGAGGACCAAGCCCAGTGGTCTGGGAAGAGGGAGGTAGAGAGGGAAGGGCCTGACTTGGGGACCCCCTCCTCCCAACCCAACCCTAGAGAAGCGACCAAATCCCAGAGATGGGAGGAAGCTGGGGTGGGGAGGGTCTGTTCTATGAATTACTTGAAGGTACTGACTCCGAGGCTGCTGTTGCCCACTTAGGTGTGAGAGGGACACTGTCACTGCATTTGGGAGGGCAGAGGGTGGCGGGTGACGAGAGCATCCGCCCTTGGCCCTCGCTCGCTCCTGCTAGGCCCTTTCCCTGGGGGAGCCTGGCTTTGCCCCCCAGGGAAGTTGGGGAGAGCCTTCCCCTCCCATCTCCATCCCTCACTCTGGGCACCCTCTCCAATTGCACTAAAGTAGCTGTTGTGCCAGTCTTACCCCCACACCAGGGTGGGGTCTCTGCTTCCAGTCCTTTCTCCCCCGACTGCCTCCGCTCCTGTCCCGGACAATCTCCTTGTTCCTCTGTATTCCTGGATAGCTCAGCTTTGTATGTGTGTGTTTGAGGGGTGGGGGTGGGTTCTGGCTGGAGTGGGTTTGGTAGGGGTTTGGGAGGGGCTAGGGGCAAGATGGAGGACAAAGTCTCCTACCCCCTTCCTCAACTCCAAGCCACAGAAGCCTGGGAGGGAGGGTGCCTACTCTCGCTGCCACGTGTCTTGCAGATGTGCCAAAATGGGGGGGGGGTGCCTGGCAGAGCAGCCCCCAGGGTGGCTCTCTCAAAGCAATACAGTTCCTCCTGCCTGGGGGACGGCAAGACAGGGGAGAGGGTTGGGTTGGGGACCTGGGGGTTCCCTGTGTACAGCTGTGTATATTCAGGGGTGTTCTCTGTCTGGTACCCGCTGTGGGCGTCTCCGTGTGTGTGAACCTCCCCTTCCCTGTGCCCTGCATGACCTGTGATGCTGCAGACACCACCATCCTGTGTGCAGGGGTGTGTTGGGGGCACCGGGGGGCATGTTTCATGTCCAGTTGCCCCCTCCACCCTGTGACCCATGTACTCGGTTGTAGGAAGTAAAGAGAACTGAGCACAATTCACTGGATTCTAGTTGAATCTTTCTCTAAGCAATTCTCCCGTTCCCGCCCTTCTCCCTGCCTCGGACCCACCTGTGGTGCTAGCGTTGGGGTCGGGGGTGTTTAATGCTGGTGGGCAGCAATAAAGGGCACACCTGCCCAGATGCCTGTATCCCCAGGGTGCTGAGGGCAGCAGGAAAAAGTGGGGACCTTGCGGTGCATTTGCCCCACCCCTCCCCCTCCTCCCTGGGCTAAAGCACAATGCTCTCCCTGCAGATGGATGCACCCTGCACCCTCCAGGCCCCTGCTCATGCCCTCCCCCACCTGCTTTGAGCCCTCCTCCCGCCACACCCTGGTTTTCTATGCTGTTTTGGTGCAAGTACAACTGTCGTAGTCATGGCTTTGGGATGGGTTCTGTTTATTAAAATCCTATTGCTCCTACTGGCCCTGTGTCCCGCCTCCATTCCTGTGGTTGGGGGGAAGGAAGGGCACCCTGGACGCCTTTCCAGCGGCCCCTATCAGCCCTCAGAGACCAGGGGCCATAGCTGCTCCTCCAGCAGGGCTATGGTGAGCATGAGGCCGCCCCCCAGCAGCAGCCCCAGTCCTTGCAGTAGCACGTGGGGCGCAGGCAGGGGCTCGGGGGGTCGAAGCAGGGCAGGTAGCTGAAAGAAAGGAGGAATGTCAGGGTCCTGGCCTTGCCGCTGCCCCCCGAAGCATGAGAGGGAGGTGTCCGAAAGTACCGGCAGCCCCTCCGAACTCTTCCGGCCCTGGGGTCCAGCAACCTTCCGGGTGGCCAGGCGGGGAGGTGGAGGGACCAGTACTTCCCTCCCTGCCAAACCCACCTCCCCGCTTCCCTAGCTTTCACCGCACCGCCCCACACCTCTCACCATGTCCACAAGGGCCACATAGAGGAAGACCCCAGCAGTGACCCCAAACACCCAGGGAGTGAGGGGGACAGGGCCCAAACTGAGCCCCACCCCCAGGGCTGCACCCCCTAGTCCCAGGGCTCCAGACACCAGGCTCAGCAGCAGCAGGCGCCGGAAGGGCAGCCCAGCCTGGAGCAGCATCGCGAAGTCACCTGTCGGGAAGAGAGGACAGGGTGGGAGGGAATAAGCCAGGGCTGGCCTCTCCTTTCTGGGGCCCACCCCACCCTTCTGCCCTTCCTACCCAGTTCGTGGGGGAGCTCGTGGCAGAAGACGGCTAGGGTGGTGCTGAGGCCACTGGAGAAGCCGTTGGAGAAGGCGGCACCTGGGGTCGGCAGGGTTGGAGGTCGCCAGTCTGGGGGAAAGCTCTCCCCGGGGGGCACGGCCACCACCGTTCCCTCCTCTCCCCTACTTCCTGGGAGCCCCCTTCTAGGCCCTGCCTCCCTCCTTCCCCTCCCCTCGCACCTATGGCCAGCCCGTCAGTGAGGTTGTGCAGACCGTCTCCCAGGAGCACCATCCACGTGATGTTGGCGCCACCGCCACCCTGGGGCCCATGACTGTGGCCTTGGTGCCCAGTAGGGCCCGGGGCTGGTGGGGGCTGGCCGGCCTGCTCCCTGCGGCCCTGAGCTTCCGGCTCTGCAGGAAGGACAAGGACAGTGCGGGTGGCTGCCCGGGAGAGCTGGGAGCTGGGAGTCGAATCTTCATTTTCTCCACTGCTTACCTGGAGCTGCATGTAGGGGCTGAAGGGCCATCCCACCGCCATCCTCCAGGTCCAGGGTCGGTCCTCTGAGAGCCTTTCTTTTTCGCCTGCAGCGTCTCTGAAATGGGAGGGTATCCCTCCTGGTGGAGGAGGCAGCAGAGCCGGGGGCTAAGGAGAGGCCAGGCTGCCGGCTGGGAGACTGAACACCTGGGCTCTATCTAGCACTTGGGGCTGTGTTTTGGCCTCTCCACTCTTCCCAGATTGGCGGCTCCCTCTTTCTTGTTGACTTGAACTTGGGAGAGGGGGCCCTTTGGCCAGAAATCCTGGGTCTATGCGGAGGAGACCCTGACTGCTCACTGTTGGCTGTCAGGTCCTGCCCCCTCAGGCAAACGTCAGAGCGCCAGGAGCACCCTCTGCGCCTCACTTCCCGGCTTGTGTGGCCTGCTCTTGGCCAGAATTCTGGTTTTGGCGGAAGGAGGAGAAAAGGGTATCACTCACTGGCCTGAGCCCTGGACGCCGCAAAAGCCCTAGCATGTTCTCCAGCACAAAGAGCAGGAAGAGACCTCCGAGTACTGACAGTCCTGGTCCCAGGTCCTCCTCCGGTTGTCCGCTAGGTCCAGCGTGCTGCCCTCCTTGTGCCTGCCAGAGAGGGGGTCAGGGCAGACCCCAGAAGCCTGTGCACTGACAACACCCCCTCCTGTGGGGAAGGTGGCAAGCCTTCATTCCCTTTCTACAAGAAGGCTGCTGTGGGCTGCCGCCGGGGCCAGGGAGTGGAAGGGGGAGGGGAACCCTTGGGGACACGGAGGCTGTCCACCACTGCGGGCGGGGCGAGGAAGGGGCTTCACGTACATGTGGCAGCAGGTGGAGCAGCGCGTCCCCACAAAGCGTGCCCACGGCCAGGGCCCCCAGGAAGCCCAGCAGGGGCCGCAATAGACGTGGTCCTAGGAGCCGCAGCAGTAGCAGGGAGAGGGGAGCAGGGAGGCTGAGCAGCAGGACTGCCAGGGCACTATGAACCAGGGCTGGGGAGAATCAGGGACTGAAATTAGGCTAGGGATGGAGGCAGGGTCTCGGAAGCAAGGTGGGGCAGAGATACACTGCAAGGGGAGGCAGCACCCCCAGTGAACCCCCTTGCTTGGCTAAGGGCCCACTCCCTACCAGGATTCAAGGCACCCTGCCACCCACTCTCACCCACTGACCAGACAGAAGATCCCCCGGGGGGGCTGGGGTTGGGGCCTGGATGCAGACGCGGCTGTCGATCTGATAAAGCAGGGCTGGACACAGCAGAGCAAACTGCTGAGGGGTCAGAGGAGCAGCGGGGCTCAGGCCAAAATTGACCAGCAGCTGGGAGCCATTCAGACACTAGGGGAGTTGAGTTGGAGGTCATACATTGGGGCATCGCTGAGAACTGTGACTCAGATCTTTAATGTCTGTCCTTCCGGTGCATGGACTCCTGGGTCTATCCAGGGTCCCCTTTGCTCACCCTGGCACGTGCATCAGGGACTAGGGATAGTTCTGTATGATCAGTGTGTGTTAATTATCAGTGAACATTCAGTCCAGTGCACTGTTCAATTCAATACAGATTGGGTGCTAGTAAACGATGCCACCATCTCCCTCCGTCCCTCCCAAGGCCCTGATGATTTCATTGATTTGGTAATGGAGTTGGTTGGACTGGAGCCCTCCATTGCAGAATCTTAGAAGGGAAAGAACTCGAAATGCCATCCAACCTTCCTCACAACAGCCCTGTCACATATTCATCCAGCCTTGGCTTGAATGCCCCCTGTGACGGGGTGTTCACCCTTGCTTCAGAGTTAGCTTTTGCTGCCCTCTGGTGTGCATGGAACAAGCTCACTTTCCGGCTGAAGACAGCCTTCCACTCGCTGCAGGTTTCCTCTCCAGAGAGCCAGCCCCAAATCCTACCCTGGGCTATTTCTGTGGATTCTCTGCTTTGCCTAGTGTGGTCCCTAAACCAGGTCTTGGAGATTTGGGTGTGGGCTCATGCGCGCCGAGCTCAGAGGAACCGTATTTCACTATTGGAATAACATAACCTAAGATCACACCTGGATTGTTTTTTTTTTTTAATTAATTGTATTAAATTACTCTTTAGGGGTGCCTGGGTGGCTTAGTGAGTTAAGCGTCTGCCTTTGGCTCAGGTCATGATCCCAGGGTCCTGGGATCAAGCCCCGCATGGCTTCCTGCTCAGCGGGGAGCCTGCTTCTCCCTCTCCCTCTCCCCCTTTCTGTCTCTCATGCCCGTGCTCTCGCTCTCTAATAAATAAATAAAACCTTTTTAAAAATAAATGACTCTTTAAACATTTCAGGCCATCTAAATCCCGTGGTCCTTCCCCCACACCTAGAGATCACAAGACTCACATCCTCATTCAGATGGTCAGCCAGTGAATGGTCCAGCAGCAGAAGCCTGTGAAAGAGGTCCAGGCCCGAGGGCGCTGGCCCATGGGGTGATGCTGGGGCCTTTGGCTTCTCTGGGCCACCCCACCCCGAGGGACCCAGAGGCAGCCCCGCCCAGACATCCACACTCAGCTCGGGGTCCTGTGATCTGGAATGGATGGGATAGCAAGTCAGACTGGCTCATGTTCTCTAAGAAACTCCCCTCGAGGAGTGCCTGGGTGGTGCAGTCTGTTAAGCATCGGACTCTTGGTTTCAGCTCAAGTCATGATCTCAGGATCATGAGATCGAGCCCTGAATCGGGCTCTGGGCTCAGCGTGGAGTCCACTTAAGACTCTGCCCCTCCCCCTGCTCTCTTGCGCTCTCTCTCAAATAAATAAATCTTTAAAAAAGAAGAAAGAACACTCCCCTTGAGGCTCCTAGGGCGCTTAGGGGGAAAGGGAGGCACAGGCACTAGCTGGAGTTCCTGGGACCCAGAAACCGTGGAACGTCAGTTCTAGGAGGATTTGAGAATTGTCCATTTATAGGAGGGTCTAGGAATGGGGGGGGGCGTGAGAGTGAGAGACACGGGGGGGGCAGCCAAAAATGCTACAAATTGGGAGCCAAGTCAGCCTGGAGACATTGAGCACTGGGACTAAGAGCAAGAGTTGAGGGCCCAGGGATTTGGCAGAAAGAATTAGAAGGCAGTAGAGGCAAGGGGAGGTGGCACGTGAAGGAACACAGGGAGTCAGATTTTGAAAAATTTGTAATTCCAGGAATCTGATTTTAGGAAGCCAGAGCTAGGCCACTGGAGACTGATGCAAGCCCTGAGAAGAGCAGGGGATGTGGCATTTCGGGGTGGGGGTGGGGGAAGGGGTTAGTACCTGTGCGTGGAATTGTCTCCAGCTGGGGGTGTGGCCCGACCAGCTGGAGGCCCGTGGTGTCCCAGGCGAAGTGCCTGAACTCGGCCTAGCCCCAGGCTGTGGAGAAGCCTCGCTAGGCCCCCTGCGGTCAGTGTCCCGTTCTCCCCATACAGGCCAAACAGCTGGGCCAGGTAATGGTTCTGCTCCTGCTCGGCAGGGCCCAGGTTGGGGGCTGAGCCCCCTACTGAGCCCAAGGTCATCCACACACACAGGCCAGCCAGCAGATGACTCACTGGGGGCCCCATTATTGGGGGGAATGGGTTACAGGCTCTGGTTCTGGCTTCTATTTCCCTTGGAACATCCTGAGGACTGTGCCCTAGAAGAACAAGGAGGAAGGAACTGGGCTTCTGCTCTGCTGTCCAGCTCAGGCCCGGGGGGAACCCTCACTCCTTGTACTGCCCCACCTTGATCCTAGCAGCAGCCCCCACTCTAGCCTCCTTTCTCCCTCCCCATTGCCGCCTTCTGGAACAGCGTCTTATGTGCCAGTTCCTAGAACACCTTCCTTGACCCAGAGTGCCTCCCTCACCTGATCCAGAGCTGACCGGCCATCCTGTCCCCAAAACCCCACCGCTCAATCCTGCCCCACCTGTCTCCCTCAAACCACAGGGCCTCACCCTCTTTGGCAGTGTGAGAGCTGTCTCCTCAGGTCCTGGGCGGCCCTTATTGTAGACGCTAAGAGGTTCCTGAGTCAGGAAGGAGAACAGGGCTCAGCCTCCAGGCGTACAGGTGGAATGGAGGCCACGTCATATAGGAGGCTGGGATGGACACCCCCCCCCAACTCCTAGCCCACCTGCCTAGGGGCGGGGTCAGGGAGGGGAGGGGCCAGTGTGGGAAGGCTCACGTCAGAGAGGAGTTAATGGTTCACTGGTCTCTGGGGTGGGGGTCAAAGGTCAGTCTTGGCTGGGCCCCTGAGTAGGGAGGGGCCACCCTCTGCCCCTGGAAAAGCCACATGGCTAAGGAAAACCTGAGCCTGGCCTTTTCTTCTAAATAATTCACCCCACTATCCCAGTTGGTACCATTTTAGCCTTTCCCTGCATATCCTCCCACCCCCACCACCTTACATCTGGTACTAGGCTTCCTTCATTTCCAACCCCCATTCCCCACATTCCCTAGGACAGTGGGATCCGGGTGTCCCTCAGCTGGAAAGGGGGTGAAGAGGCAGCTAAGTGGCAACCCCAGGTGTGTGGGGAAGAAACCGTTCTTAGCAACTCCTTGTCCCAGCAGAGGAAGAGCCAGAGCTCTGGGAAATGACCAAGAAAGGGGAAGCTCTGGTGGAAAGAGGAAAGAAGTATCTGGGCTCCCCTCAGATGTCTGACTTGGCTTAAGATCAGGGAAGCACAGTCTGATTAGGGCAAATGTCCAGGGGGTTGAGGTTAGCGTTACCTGACAGCGAGAGACTGGAAGGACGCCCAGAGGAAGGGGGACACAGCCTTCTTGGTTCCAGCTGTGGGGGGGGTAGGCAGGCAGGCGGGCAAGGGTCACCTGCAGGGAGGGGGCAGGGGAGGGAACTACCTTAAAGGGGCAGGCCTGCTTTGCCTAAGCCTCGTTACCGGACCGTGTCTTCCTTCCACCGCCCAGGGATAGCACACTTTCCCAAACGTCCGACCGCTAACCTCTTCATTTGCCCACAAAAAGCAAAGGAGTCCAGTACAGAGTGATAACGTTTATTAGGAAGGAGGGATTCAATTCAACTTCCACATCACACACACCAGAAACATCCTGTGACTGTCATTTCTAAGAGGATGGAGGGCGGGCAGAAGGCCTTGAGCTCCAGGGGACAGGCAGCTTCAGCTGGGCAAGGCAGGGAGTACGGGCTTAGGGTGGGTTAAGGCCACTGCTCACCACCCCTCCAGTAAAATTTAGTGGCTAAAATACTACCCCCCCCCACTAAAATACCTACCCACCCCCACCCCCCGAAAGCCAACAGCCTCATTGAAGGCTGTGTGCTCCAGGAGATACTGGGGTTATGGTGGGTGGCGGGGAGGGAGAAGAACGTCTTGCTATCTCTTGCTGCTCCTTCGGGTTTCTTTGCCGTTACTGACAGGGTTGCTGGAGGGGCCAGGAGGGCCGGCAGGTGTGTGGTTCGGCTGGCTTCGGGTAATTCGGGTGCTGGGGGGATGCGAGGGTGCGTGAGGGGGGTGCGGGCCACCACCAGGACCTGGTGGGGCACTCAATCCATTCCCGTTCTGGTTCTCAGAGGCTAGCAGTGGGAGAAGGGGAAGAAACACAGGAATTAGAAAACTAAGGTAGGACAGAGGTCCATCCTCAAGGCCTCGCTCCAGGTCCCAGAGAGAAGCACAGTCTTCATCAAACACAGCTGCACATTCCTGCCAACCTGACCAACAGCGAGGAGTGGAGGTTGTATGAATGGAGCCCCAGAGAAGCCTCAAGCAGTCATTTGGGAAGTTGCTACCTGAACCCTAGTGTGGTATTTTTCTTTTTTATTCATCTTTGTATCAGGGAGGTCAGACCTAGAATTTGCTGTTTAGTTCTAGACTCAAGGACCTCTGACAAAATGCCCCTTTGTCAAAAGACTTTGTAAAACTGGAGAAGCATGGGTACAGGCAGGGCCCAAAGTTTCTGTATTAAAATGTAAGAAGGATCTTTAAAAAAAAGAAAGGGCGGTGGATATCACGATGATACATACGTTTTCATCTTGGAAAATCTAGGTAAGAGTGAGCAAAATAGTGACTACTCACAGCCCCCAAATAATAAGCAGCATTTTCGTGCGCAGCTTGCATGTTTGATGGGAGCCGGGTGTGTGAGATGATTTTCCTGAGCGCCCACAATGGTGCATATTTCTAACCTTGCTGCTCCCACAGTGTTACCGTATGTAGGACTACCTCCTTCACAGGCTGCAGGCTCCTAAAGGTCGGCGCTGTGTTTTATTCCTTGGCCTTCCTCCTCTAGACATGCTTGTTAAGTGAAGACAGCGGCCTCCCTCGCCTGTACAGAGGGCACTATGAACCCTAACTGGGGTAGAAGTCATAGGCTAGTGGTTCTCCAACCACATCCCCACTCAGACCCGGCTGCTCCAGACTAAGTTACCTGCAGCCAAAATGGAAAAATAATGCCTTTTCCTCAATTACAAAAAGTGTTAGGAGAGTATATAGAAAGTTCTTCTGTTAAGTTTTTATGCCATGCATGTTTTTTGTTAAGCCTTTTGTACCTGTCAGATAACCAAGTGAATAAATATCTGCTAGATGCACACGAGGGACCAACAGGCTTAAAGGTACCTTATTTAAAACACTTCTTACAAATTATGGGTTATGGAGACCTGAAAATACGCAACAGTCATATTTTCCATTGAAACCATGGATGTTGGGGCGCCTGGGTGGCTCAGCTGGTAAAGCGACTGCCTTCACCTCAGGTCATGATCCCAGGGTCCTGCTCCTCGGGGAGCCTGCTTCTCCCTCTCCCTCAGCCTGCCTCTCCCCCTGCTTGTGCTCTCTCTCTGTCAAATAAATAAATAAAATCTTAAAAAAAAAAAAAAAAGAAAAGAAAAGAAAGAAAGAAAAGGAAGCATGGATGTTGGGATGCCTGGACCTTCAGCGCAGGTCATGATCCCAGGGTCCTGGGATCGAGTCCCACACTGGGCTCCTTGCTGGCGGGAAGCCTGCTTCTCCTTCTGCCTGCTGCTCCCCCTGCTTGGGCTCTCTCCCCCTGCCCTCTGATAAATAAATAAATAAAACCTTAAAGCTTATTAAAAAGAAAAAAAAAGGAAAGAAAACACGCGGATTTTTGTGGTGGAATTAAATGTTATTTCGTGATGTGCAAAAAGCCCCATGACCCTAGTGGTTCTGACAAACAATGCTGAAAACCATGGCAACTGGGGATGTAGACACAGACCGAGGAAGGGCAGATGCAGCCCAAAGCCTAGTGTCACAGGGAGAAACCTAACGCACAGATCAGAGGCAAGAGAGAGCCAAGGGAGCCAGGGCTCTCCCTAGAGCCAGGGAGTACTCGGGTGAGCTGGGAGAGGACCCAGAAGGAGAAAAAGAGCAGTAAAGACCCAGTTCCTAAGGAAGAGCGAGGGGATGAAGGAGATGATGTTGGTGAGTGAGTCCAATCAAAAGCAAGAGGTCAAAAAGTATAGGCTTGAAGTATAGGAGTGAAAGAATCATAATCCTGAGGTCCAAGGCGCAGAAGAAGGGTCTTTGGTTTCAAGAAGAGTGATGACCCTAAAAGGGAACTACTTGGTGCTCTAAAGCTACGAAGTGTGGACTCCATGTTAAGTCCCATACATCCATATCAGGACCATGGAATGAACTGAAAGGGCAAGGGGAAAAGGGCAAGCACCTGCCCAAGAAGCAGAGAGAAACAGGCTCGAAGGAAGGAGTGCAGTCTCTGCGGAGAAACTGTTCTCATTTGTGTCCTTGAGCCATAGTGGCACAGGAGTATCAGAACTCTATCAGTGATAGAAACAGGTCCCCAAATCTTTTACCCACAAGGACTTGCAAAAGAACTGGGAGAAGGACTGGGTGGAAGGAATACATTGAGAGAAGAGAAAATTGGGAAAAGGGATGAAGGCAATGCGTCTTTTCAGGCTGGGGAGAGAAGGGGAGCTAGGAGAACCAGTGGCTGGAAGGGAACAGGTGTACCTGGAGAAACGGCGGGGGGGCCGGTGGTAGGCTGGGGAGCCGTAGGGCTGCTGTCGTTCTGCACCTGAAGGCACAAAGTACATACTCAGACCTTGCTTCCCACCATGTTTCTTGGCCTGGCCTGCCCTCCTTCCCCACACGGAGGCCATGGGACTCACCGTCTTGTTGGGTGCCTGCTGGGCGCTGTACTCTGGGTTTGGCTCACTGAAGTTAGGAACCTCAGAATAAACCATACAGAATCTGCGAGGGGAGAAACTGGCTAAAGCCTCAGGCCCAGCCCCTGGGCCACTGCTAGAGGCCTCAGAAAGGTCCAGCTACAAGACATGGGCTGTACACCCTTACACTGCCTCCTTGTAAAGCTTCAACGTACACCTCCGGCCTGCTGCTTCTACCTCCCAATCCCCAAGACACTTACTCTCCAATCTTTTGCAGATCACCCCCACGTCCAGTGTATAGTGTCAGACAACCTTTGAACACTGAAGCGTACCTGTGAGGGCACAACAAAGTAGGATTCAGAATACTCAGAAGAGTTACAGGGGCTGTTAACTCGTAACTCGACCCCTCTTGGCTGTGACTGCCCTGGGATAACAGGAGTAAGCAGGAATTACCCTTTGGTGAGCCGAATGATGTCTCCAGGTTGAATCAGGTTGCCCACGTCGTCCCAGACAGAGATATTGATGCTGCCTGTTTTGTCTGCCACTTTGCAGGTCCGAACCTCGTGCCCGTCCTTTGTCTTGGTCACTCGGCCTGGAGGGAAGAGATATATATTGGGACAGGTGGGAGGAAGAAATGGTCAGAGGGATGAGATCTAGATCCTGGTGGGGTGAGGGGGAGTGGAGGGACAGCACCATGGAGAGGGCCCTAAGTGGAAAGAGGCCTGAGTGGTGCTGGAAGCTTGGATCTTGCAAGTTCCATCTACCCTACACTTGACTACAACTCTCCAGGCCAGGGTCTAGGAGAGACTGGGTGTGAGCAGTTTCTTGGGGTGTGCCTTGGCATCCGGGTAGCTAGTTAAGTATGGAGGTGGTGTTCTCCCCCTCCGACCCCCACCCCCACCCAGAAAACCCGTGCAGGGGGCCCACCACCCCAGAATACTCACCCGTCTCCAGCACAATGAAGATGAGGTTCAGATTCTTGAGCCCGGGCTTGATATCCTTCACGAAGGTCTCCGTCGTCATGCTGCCCGTGCCTCGGCACTACACAGAAGGGGGAAAGGGGAATGAACCTCGAGGCTTGGAGTCTTTAACCCCCATGCTCCACTTCCCAAGGCCTACCTACCACACTAGGCTGGAGTCAGGCAGCCGCAAATCCTCTAATTCTTCTAAAAGGCTAGAAACGAACTTCCCCAGGAGCTTCCAACTTCAAGATCAGAATTTGAGGGTCGCTGGATAGGCTGCTTCGGGGCTGGAAGGCCCCGTCCCGGGATGCTCTTTCAGTCTCAAGCCCCGAAGTCGGGGAGCTGACGGAGACGGGGGTAGGGAAACTGGTGCAGATCCAAGGAATGGAATCTTATTCGCCAAACCTTCCCGAACCCTCATCGGGACAACCCAGGACTCGGTCCATCCCCTCCCCCACCCACAGACCACCACCCGCCACCCAACCAGCCAGCGGGCCGGACAGCGCGCGCCACAGAGCCGCCCGCAGGGGGAGCCACAGGCCCCGCCGCCGCCGGATGCAGCGCGATGGAACGCGGGAGTGCGGACATTCCCGGAAGTTTCCGGCTGGCCTGCTCTGACCAATCAGCACTGTCCCGACGCACCCCCGCGCGCCGCCGCCGGCCCCCACTCAGCCAATCGGGATCCGAGATTCACGCGCCGCGACAGGGGCGGATTTCAAGTATTAAAGGAGCCCCGCAGATGGTTGGCTCCACGAGAAAGATGGACCACCAGGGGGCGCCTCCAGTCCAATTTTCCTTACTTGCCTGGGAGCCTATACCTAGGCTCCAAGATTTTATTTCTAAGACGTGGCCCCTGGAAAAAGGGCCAGGGGTTTTGGAATACGGCGGACAAAAGTCTGAAACAGGCTCAGCACTTCACTTATTTTCTCGACAATTCTTAAATATGGTATTCCCTTTTGCAGACAAGAGAACGTAAGTTATAGAAAAAACAGCGCTTAGCACACAGCAGGTACAGTTTCTTCTTCTCCCACTGCTATAACCCTCATCTTCATTCCTGATTTGGGTTCCTCATCTTTCATGCACTACCCAGCTTCGTCAGGGTTTTGGAAAAAGTAGCCTTCACACGAGAGGCTGACGCACCCTTTTAGGAAGAATGGAATCCCGGGCACAGAGAACAGCATTTGCATTAGTCCCTCTCAGAGTGTGATAGGCACCTTTTCCTAATGCATATATCTCCCTAAATCCCAGGGTCTCCCCCGCCCCCAGAGGATTTAACAGAGGAGGCCTGAACCTTTAGTTCCCCTTGGGACTTGTTAGAAAATCAACAAAAGCTTCTAGCTCTGTAATGTTGTGTATAAACCAGTTACATATATACAAACCGCAATCATTTGTTTAGCGAATATCCATAAAAAATACTATTTAATATCAGATTAGCCTAACAGGTCATGTAATTGTAATGTCTTGGCTTATTTCCTTACCTTCTGGAGCGCTTTAGGCTCCGCCTTGACTTTCCTCGGATCCCAGGTTCTCTCCCGCCCACACCCCCAACTACGGTGCTGTATCCTAAGGAAATCAGAGCATAATGTAGGAAGAGGGACATCTTATCTCCTCTCCCCTTAGGTGTTTCAGGGAACTCTAGGAGTATCCGGAGAGCCAACGTAGATACAGCAGGAGTGCGGCTAGGAGAGAGGCAGGCAACCCCTTGGGCGCCCTAGATCAAAGCTTTGTGGTTGGACACTCCCCCATCCTCCACCCAGTGGTCGCACTGTAGACTACAGTATCCACTCCCAAGACTATGAGTCATAGGGTCGGGAGGCTACGGGACGCTGACCACCGCTCTGGAAACAGGAGATGGCAGGTCACACTGCAAGCCAGCCTCCTCGCAATGATCTCGCATTTCCCCGCATCAACCTTCGGAGACGGGACTAGTACGCCCTTCCAAAGCGAAGTCTAGCCCTCCTGGCAGTCAGCCTCGGGAAGAACATAGAGTTCACGCCGGGAAGAACATAGAGTTCTCCCTCCCAAATGGCTATATAGTCCCCGTTGGGATCAGAAAGATTTCCGGTGTAGAGAGGAAGCCCGGGTCTCTCTCCTCGTTGGTCGCTCCGGGCTTCTAGGCTAGATCCGAGTTAAACAAAGAGGCGGAGTCTGGTGACGAGCTTCCGCCGGGTTGCGTAGCAGCGGTGGGCGGGGCAAGGGGCCCATCTCACACGGCGACGAGCGGTTGGAACCTACCCTCTCCTTCCCCTTCCCCTTCCCCTTCCCCTCCCGGGATAGGCTGGGACCCGGCACCGGAGCTATCCCGTGGCCGCTGCGGCCTCAGCTCCAGTCGGGCCGGGGTACGGAGAGTCCAGACCGCTTCCAGGGCGGTGCGTACTGCGCCTGCGCCGGCTCCCACCTAAAAAAAGGGTGTGGGACGGGAGGGGGCGATGTCCCACGGGGATTGGGGCGGGGGTTCAAGATATTGGAGGTCAGGAGAAGGGATAGGAGTAAAGATGAAAAATGGAGGAAGGGAAGAGGAATAGGGAGGAGTCCGGAGGTGAGAAAGGGGCGCTGGAGGGTGGGTTGTTGGGGAGGTGCATTGGAGTAGGGGGAGTCTTAAGTGCGGGAGGGGTTCTGGACTGACTGGAGGACAGGGAGGAGGGGACCGGGGGTTACAACGTGGTGTTTAAATGGGCAGTTACGACGGGCTGGAAGGGGAGGGAGGGAACGTTCTGGGGGCTAGCCTGGGCAGGGGCGGCGGAATCTGAACCCCCGCCCTCGAAGCGCCATAGCTGGCTCCTCTCCCGTGCCTTGTCTTTGGCAGCCTTGTCTTTCCTCCTCCATTCCTTTCCCCCCTCCCCCTCTCACCCCTCCTTGAAGGAATCTCACATTCCTTACATCCCTTCCTTGGCTTTGCAGCCAGGTCCTTTCACAGGCTTCACACACCGGAAAGCCTTCCCCCAACCCAGAACTCGGCGAAATTGGGGAATGGGGAGGAGAGGGCTGGAGAAGGAGCAGAAAGCTGAGAGAGGTGAGAGTGTTTTGTTCGAGGGACTGACAAGACATCTTCCCCATTCAGAAACTGACTTCATTCTTCCTAATAACATCTGTGGCAGTTGAAGGAGTCACTGTTCATGGGGACCAAGCTGTGATAGTGATAGTTTAACCACTTCCTAAACAGGTGGTTTTAGAGTCTGACAGTAGGGCAAGAAGCTGATAGTGTTGCTGGTGGATAGTTTTTCCCCAGATGGGAATAGGGAATCTGAGTGATGTGATAGTGTTACTACTCGGTGTGTCCAGCTGATTGTGTGTGGGCCTGGTTCCCGGTAATTGAAAAGCAACAGGCTCCTTTCAAGCATTTCCTCACTAGCCTTCAGTACTCTACATTTATTTTGCATTCTAGTACAAATACCTTACCTAAAACATAGCTGTATTGAGTATATTTTCACATTTATTATGTCTTTGACTTTCCAGGACAAGATATAAGGTAGGTAAAGGCAGGTGTCTTCCCTACTCGTCAGGTGAAGACATTGAAAACTAGAGAAGAGATACATGGCTTGTTTAAAGTCCTACAGTTGGCAGAGCTGGGACCAGAACCCAAGTCTCCTGACTCCTGGTCCTCCTCTCAGTTGAAAAAAATCCTGTTTTCTTCTGGCTAAGGGAACATCCCAGCATGGGCAAGATTCTGAGTCTGGAGCTTGTCACTAGAAGACTCAGCATAACCAGCAGCAGTGGTTCCTGGAAGCATTTCGTGAAGTACAGGTGCCTATGCCAGGCTGTTGGGAAATAGGGTGTTGTCAAAATGGAAACAGCATTATACTCAGCTCTGTGTTATGGATGAGGGAGAAACAACTTCCTCGCTACCCCCGCAAGGGAAAGCGTGTCTGACATTGCACCTTTATTTCTCTGGTTAGTTTAAAAATACTACACTAAATGTGTTGTGACTGATGCGCGTAGGAAACTAATGAGCATGTGTACTGAACTCAGAAGATGATCTGGTCTCAGTTTTATGTGTAAAAATTATCACCATCCTATTGCTTTGTAACACAGCCCTTAATCTGTTGATAGCCATGTGACGGGGAGGAAAGGAGTTTGAATAGTTACTATTCTCCTGTGTAGTATCGAGTAGATCTCACAGCATCCTTCATCTGAAGCCTTGTTCCCCTTTACTTGGTCCCATTTTTTAGTAATGATAGTTTAGTCAGCCTAATCATACCTCTAGTCTTCCTAGTCGCCCACTCAGGAGTAATTTCCCATTTCACTGCCTCCTCCACTACTTCTTCTTTTTTCTTTTAAAAGGATGATCCCCTCAGGAATATTTTCTGATTTGGGAAATAGAATCACACCTGTACGAATTCTTGAGTATCTTCCCCTTATGAAATAGTATTTTCCAATTGGAGGGTAGGATTAGAATTCTTTTTACATGACTAAAGTAATTTATGTGAAAGCATTTCGGAAACATTAAAGCATCGTACTGTGCACGTAAGCTATCACTGATCTCTGCATTGTATAGTCACAGATCTGGAATCATTGACATTACCTGTGGTTGTGTGCACTGAATAAGAGAATCTTTTTCTGTCTCAAACAGTCTTCTTCTTTACCTTTTTTCTTGTGCCTTTCTCTGCTCTCAGCTATGGTTGAATCTCCTGGACTGTGTGTGTATGCGATTCCTTAGCCAGTGATCTCGATCTTTAGAAGGCAGTCCTGTGTCCCCAGCCCTGAAACCTGTTGCCCTTAATGGAATCATCTCATCCTCCTCAACCAACCTCCAGATCCAAGTCTGTGTAGTCTCACTGCCAGGTGAGGGTAGTTCCCCTGACTCACCTTTTTCTTCCTTGTTCCTATCAATAGAGTGCTCCTGATTGTGACATCAAATCCATCCCCTTGGCGATGGAGCTTGTCACTAGGAAGGAAGACTCAGTCGGACAGTAGCCAACAAGATGGGTTACTGGGAGCATCTCCTGAGTGGCACTGAGTGGAGGCCTCAGGGGGTTGGAGCCTTGTGAACAGGGAACCTACCCCCCAACACTTGGAAGGTAAAGAGCCTTGATTCAGAATCCCATTCCATGCTTCAGGTCTTTTCTCAGCCTATCTGGATTCCCTCTGCTTTTGAAAACCTGATTCTTAAGATTCTTCTGCATAAAGCTTTCTGTGATTAACCCAACCCATATCAGTCTGTTCTTCTTTGCATACTTATGTCTGACAGTAACTATTAACTTTTATTTGTTGGTAAATTGCTCAGTCAATTTTATGTCTTTTTATGTGTTTTATATCTTGTATACTCATTGGGCTCAAGCCTCCACCTTAGTTTGAGGACGAGGATTATGTTTCCTGTATCTTTCACATGTCTCTACTGGCAAAGGGACTGTGTGTAGACGATGAAGTTGATGTTTGGGGCAACCACACAAATAGTGCTTGGAGTTGTTCACTAAGTGGGAGGTCCTTGCTGACCTTAGGGGCCTGGTAGGCCTCACTTCAAGTGTTAAATGAGTTCTTGAGGAATTGTGTGCCTTCTGGATTCTTTTGTAAATTGAACCAATTAAAATGTACTGAAGAATTGAATTCAATTTTTTTTAATTTTAAAATTTATTTTTTACGAGAGAGAGAGAGAGCATGCGTGGGGGGGGAGGGGCAGAGAGAGAGCGAGAGAGTGAGAATTCCAAGCAAGCTCCATGCTCAGCTTGTGGGGGCTTCATCCCACCACCACCAGATCATGACCTGAGTCAAAGCCAAGAGTCAGACGATTAACCAACTGAGCCACCCAGGTGCCCCCTAAAGAATTTTAATTTTAAAAACCCCTGTGGTGGGGCACATGGCTGGCTCAGTCAGTAGACCATGGGACTCTTGATTTCAGGGGACTCTTGATCTCAGGGTCATGAGTTCAAGCCCCATATTGGGTGTAAGAGCTTACTAAATCAGTCAGTCAATTAATCAGTCACTCCCTTATGGTAAATCCAGTATGGATCACAGAATTCTAGAATTAAACAGAATCTTTGGGGTGATGTAGCCCACCCCCTCATCTCATGAGTGAGGAAACTGAATTCCTCAGAAGTCCTTTCTCTAAGAGAAGGAGTGAGTTCAGTGTAAGGACTCTACTGCTTAAATAAAAAGACCACTTCTTTTCTAAGATTTTATTTATTTATTTAACACAGAGCAAGAGAGAGAGGGAGAGAACAAGCACAAGCAGGGGGAATGGCAAAGGGAGAGGGAGAAGACTCCCTGATCAAGCCCCAATGCAAGGCTTGATCCCAGGCCCAGACCTGAGCCAAAGGCAGATGCTTAACGACTGAGCCACCCACCCAGGTGCCCCAAGACCACTTCCTTTCACTTAAAAAAGTTGAGTTTCACTTAAAAAAGAGAGTCACCTAAAGAGAACAAGGTCAGTTAGTAGTAAAGCCAGGGCATCTTCTATAAGGTAATTACTCTCTAATTTAGCTATTTTTGTTTTATATGCTGAATCTCAGAATCCTGCAACTTGTCGAGCACCTCAGAATGTATGTAGTCCAAGATGCTTCACTTCTTGTGTGGTAATGGAACTGAGGCCCAGAGCAATTAGTAACTTGCCCAAGGTCACACATTTGGTCAGTAATAGAACTAGAACTGGGTCTCAAGTTTCTGGATTCCCAACTCAGTTTCCTTTCTTTTTTTTCTTCATACCTGTTACTTCTTTGGGAGATTTGCAATGAAATGTGAGACCCTTCACCAGTTAATTTCTTCACTATGTTGAAATTCCTAGAAGTCTCCTGTTTCCTTACATTGGAGCAGGTTATAGGATTGAGCCCTGCATCAGGCTTCCTGCTCAGCGGGGAGTCTGCTTCTCCCTCTGCCTCTGCCCCTCCCCCAGCTTGTACTCTCTCTCCCCCTCTCTCTCTCTGGCTCTCTCAAATAAATAAATAAAATCTTTAAAATTAAAAAAAGAGAGAAAGACAGGGTGCATGGTTTGCACATCCGTAGCTGGGTTCGAGAAACCCTGAATAAAGGAGGATAAATGTTCAGGTTCCTTTAGGAACAATCTGTTTTGAATTCCTGGCCCTCTGTAGACCAGAGAATGCAACTTCAGCAGCAAGTTAAAAGGGTATAGAAAGGGATCTGAGAGAGCTTTTGCATTTTATGATAATAGTGATGACGAGAACTATATAGAGAGACCCCAGTGTGACAGTAAGGGAATAAAATGCTTGAGCTCTGGCTGACAGAAAAGAAGGCTGGGAATGCAGTCTTCAGGTTGGGTTTGGGATGTTCAAATCAGGAAGGCTGGCAGAACAGCCTGAAGGGACACCTCAGTGCCACTTTAGTTCAGCTCCCCAATTTGAGTGAAACCTTCGAAGACCTTTTTTTCTAGTCCACAGCTCAAGGAGAATATCCAGGAAACTGTGCTTCCAGTGGTTATGGTCACTGGCTGTGACTCGTGAGGTCCCTGTGGTTTCAGTTTTATTAAAGCTTCTACCCCCAGGGCAGTAAGCAGTTGAGTTCTTTTTTTTTTTTTTTAGATTTTATTTATTTGACCGAGAGAGGGACAGCCAGCAAGAGAGGTAACACAAGCAGGGGGAGTGGGAGAGGAAGAAGCAGACTCCCAGCGGAGGAGCCCGATGCAGTGCTGGATCCCAGGACCCTGGGATCAGGCCCTGAGGCCAAGGCAGACGCTTAAAAAACGACTGAGCCACGCAGGTGCTCTGAGCAGTTGAGTTCTTGTGAGGCATCCCACTTGGAATGATAACCTGCTCCTGTGACAGCCCCTGAGCAGTGTTGAGAGTCCCAGGGAACAGAAGGAATAATCGAGGAGCCTAGCCCCTCAGGTTGACTATCTGCCTGGGGGCAGGGCAAGGCAGGGCAGAGAGCTGGCTTCCAAGGTTGTATATGACGTTTGTTTCCCATAGATGACAAATAGGGAATACGCTAATCAGATTATAAATCTAAATTTCCCCTTAATTCTTGAGGCCGCACCTGTGAAGGAATGCAGTTGTGCAAGAGTGGATAAAAAGTAGAATCTCTAATCTGATAAAGGAGGTTTTGATTTAGAAAGAACAATGCCAGGGTGCCTGGCTGGCTGGGTTGGAGGAGCCTGTGACTCTTGATCTCTGGGTTGTGAGTTTGAGCTCCCCATTTTGTGTAGAAATTACTATAAATGAATGAATGAATGAATGAATGAAACTAGAAGGAACAATGCCTGGTGTCTCTGGAGTTTTGTAAATGCTGACTTTATGGTGGGAACCTTACAGCTGTTAACCCTTACTAGTGGCTTCCTACCCCCTCTGATCATCTCTTTGCCAACAGAGACAAGTTCTCTGCTATTTATTTTGGAAAATGGGATCTCCTGAGACCCCATTAAGATCCGTTTCAGAATTTGTATTCCTCCTTAAGAAAATATTATTAGCATTGATATAAAATGAAAGTGCAGGGGCGCCTGGGTGACTCAGTTGGTTGTGTCTGACTCTTGATCTCAGCTCGTGTCTTGATCTCAGGGTCATGAATTCAAGCCTCATGTTGGGTATGCCCAGCATGGAGCCTACTTTAAAATAAAATAAAATGAAATGAAAGTGCTAAATAAATAAATAATAATTAAAAAAAAAAAAAAGTACAAGGGCGCCTGGCTGGCTCAGTCTGTAGAGCATGGACTCTTGATCTTGGGATCATGAGTTTGAGCCCCATGTTGGGTATAGAAATTACTTAAAAAAAATAAAATACAGGGAGACCTGGGCAGCTCAGGTCATGATCCCAGGGTCCTGGGATCGAGTCCCACGTCGGGTTCCTTGCTCGGTGGGGAGCCTGCTTCTCCCTCTGCCTCCTGCTCCCCCTGCTTCTGCTCTCTCTCTGACAAATAAATAAAAAATATAAATATAAATGAAATGAAATGAAAGTGCAGTGAAGCAGAGTATAAACTCTAGGCCTGCTTTCTGTATTGCCCGATAGCAACAAGGGGGAAAAGGGAAATGTTATTTCAATTTTTGTCCTTTGCTCTAAGGATAACTAATTTTTTTAAAAACGCAAAATCTTGCAGAATATATAACCTGATCAAAAGTAAAATCTTAGTGAGGCACCTGGCTGGCTCAGGTAGAGCACGCAACTCTTAAACTCTGTCGTGAATTCAAGCCCCACGTTGGGTGTAGAGCCTATTTAAAGTAAAGGTTTTTGAAAAAAAAAAAGAAGTGAAATTTTAGTGTCTAGATATTTTGAAAATTTATTTGAGGTAGAACGAGGGAGAGAGAGAGAGGGAGGAACGAGCAGGGGGTAGGGCAGAGGGAGAGGGAGAAGGTGAGCCGAAGGCAGCTGTTTAACCGACTGAGCCGCCCGGGCCCTTAGTGTCTAGATTTTTTTAATGTATACAATACACATAGTAATTTTTATTTATTTCTTTTAAAGATTTTATTTTTAAGTAATCTCTGAGCCAGTCATCCCTTTTTTTTTTTTTTTTTTAAGATTTTATTTATTAGACTGAGCAGAGGGAGGAGCAAAAGGAGGGGGACAAGCAGATTCTGCACTGAGTGCGGAGCCTGATACAGGGCTTGATCCCTTGACCCAGAGATGATGACCTGAGCCAAAATCAAGAGTCTGATGCCTAACCAACCGAGCCACCCAGGCGCCTCCAGGCACCCCTCATTTTTATTTTTTAAATTGTTCTTATGAAAGTGGGACCATACTATTCATACAACATGCCTTTTGCAGCTTTCATTTTTTCAAATGGAGAGGTGGGTTAGCATGGTGGTTAGAGCTTGGGCTCTGCAGCCCGTCGGCCTGGGTTTGAATCTGGCTCCACCACTTGTGAGCTATATGATTTTAGACAAGCTTTTTAACCTTTGTGCATCTGTTACTCATCTGTAAAATGTGGATAATGACAGTCCAGACCTCATAGAGTAACTTATAGAGTTGTAAGAATTAGATGAGTTAATGTACAAGAAATGCTTAGAATAGTGCCTAGCATATAGAAATGCTCTATGAATGTTGACTTCATTGTTATTATTTTTGACTTCATTATTATTTTAATTGTATAACTAAAACATGATCATTATAGAAAAATTGGGAAAAATACCAATAAAGCAAAACTGAGTGAAATTAAAAGTACTAAAAGCAGGAGTGCCTGGCTGGCTCAGTTGGTAGAGAATGCGACTGTTGATCTTGGGGTTGTGAGTTCGAATCCTACATTGGGTGTTAGAGATTACTGAAAAATAAAATCTTCTTTTTTTCTGGGGCGCCTGGGTGGCACAGCGGTTAAGCATCTGCCTTTGGCTCAGGGCGTGATCCCGGCGTTATGGGATCGAGCCCCACATCAGGCTCTTCTGCTATGAGCCTGCTTCTTCCTCTCCCATTCCCCCTGCTCGTGTTCCCTCTCTCGCTAGCTGTCTCTATCTCTGTCGAATAAATAAATAAAATCTTTAAAAAAAAATCTTCTTTTTTTCTTTTTTAAGATTTTATTTATTTCTTTGAGAGAGAGACAGAGATAGTGAGAGAGAGCAGGAGCTAGGAGGAGAGGGTTCAGAAGCAGACTCCCCACTGAGCAGGGAGCCCCACGCAGGGCTCGATCCCAGGACCCTGGGAACATGACCTGAGCCGGAGGCAGATGCTTAATCCACTGAGCCACCCAGGTGCCCCATTGTTGTTCTTTTTAAAACATTTTTTTATTAGTGAAGTATAGTTGACATATGGTGTTATATTTTCATATGTATAATATAGTGATTTGATAATTCTATACATTCTTTACTCAGTGCTCACAGTACACCATGCAACATTATTGCAGTATTGTTGACTATATTCCCTATGCTGTACTTATATCCCATTGACTTATTTATAACTGGAAGTCTGTGACTTACTTAGTTTATAACCAGAAGTTTGTACCTTTTAATCCCCTTCACCTATTTTACCCATCCACCATGCCCCCCCCTTTACTGCTTCTTTTGTTGTGATTCAATATGATCAGCTTTTTCTTGCTAGAGTACCTTTTTTCCAGACTTTGCTATAGAATATGACAGCTGTGGGGTGCCTGGGTCACTCGGTTAAGCGTCTGCCTTCGGGTCAGGTCACGATCCCAGGAGGGTCCTGGGATCGAGTCCCGCGTCAGGCTCCTTGCTCATCAGGGAGTCTGCTTCTCCCTGTCCCTTTGGTGCTCCCCCTGCTTGTGCTCTCTCCCTCTGTCAAATAAATAAAATAAAATCTTTTTAAAAAAAAAAAGGAGGGGCGCCTGGGTGGCACAGCGGTTAAGCGTCTGCCTTCGGCTCAGGGCGTGATCCCAGTGTTATGGGATCAAGCCCCACATCAGGCTCTTTCTATGAGCCTGCTTCTTCCTCTCCCACTCCCCCTGCTTGTGTTCCCTCTCTCTCTGGCTGTCTCTATCTCTGTCAAATAAATAAATAAAAAATTTAAAAAAAAAAATTTAAAAAAAAATAAAAAATAAAAAATAAAGGAATATGACAGGTTATGTGTGTGTATCATATGTTATATGGCATAAGATATGTATAGTGTATGACCCCTTTAGTGAATGTTCTGGACATGTTTTAACTTTAATACTTTACTTTCATAATTTAGGATAGTTATAGACATATCTTTACTTGAATATTAGATACACAGAAAACAGGTTTTTAAACTATTTATTTAAGTAATCTCTACACTCGGCGTGGGGCTTGAACCCACGACTCCAAGATCAAGAGTTGCCTGCTCTTCCAGCTGAGCCAGCCAGGCGCCCCAAGGAAATCTTTTTCGAAGGTTCAAGGGAATAATTCAAGAAATTAAAATATATCCTCCCATTCCTGTTCCTTAGTTACCTCTCCTCAGCAGCAGGCACTGTTGGCGATTTCCTATGTATCCTTCTGGGGAGTTCCATGCATACATAAGCATATAATACATACATGTTGGGTTTTTTTACTCATGGTGGCATACGTTACATATACTGTTGTGTACCTTAGTTTTTTTCTCTTAACAGTGTATCTTGGCGGTCTTCTCACACCTGGTGCGTTGAAGGCAGCAATGCTTTTTTTTTTTTCTTTTTTTTTTTCCCTTCTGATGAATGTTATAGCTATGGTAGAGGTACCAAATTATAATTTATTTAATTGAGGTAGAAATTGTAAAGTCAGCAGTTGAACAGATGACTTACGGCTATTTAGTGATATTTTTGCTATCCTATAGAAGCCACCTCAGATAGCTCCTCTTCTTGACTTTTTCTCTTCCCTTCCACTTCCTCCCACCCCTGTGTGTGGGTCTGGTTGGCAGTAGCTATCATCCAGAATAGACTAACCATTCTTAGGTTGCATTAATTGAAGTAGAGAGGAAAGGTGGTAATAATTCTGCTGTGTCCATATTGGTCAGTCCGCATGTGGAACTCTGGGTACCCTGTTTTAGAGGGACATAGGCATTCTAGAATACTATGAGAGAAATGAGTCTGGGCTAGATAGATATTTGTCATCCGTGCTCTTGCTGCACCCTTGACCTTTCCCAAGAGTGTCTAAGCACAGGGTGACTGACTGTTGGGTGCTGTGGAGAGGATTCCTGCCCTGCGTGTTAAACCACATGGTCTCTTACAGTCCATTCTAATTCCAAAGGCAAACATAAGATTCTTAACCAGGTCCATGGGAGACACTTCCAGACACTTCTTTTATTACTGTCCTTCAAAAGTAAAAGCATTCTGGGTTTTTTTTTATTCTCGAGTAGTTTCTAAATTTAAAAAGCACATATTTTTTCATAATGTGGAAGACTGTTTAAAGTTGAATTATGACTTTTAAAAAAATGTACATACTAAAGTTTTTGGTAACCAAAAGTAGAAAAAAACCACCTTTATCTTATACCCAAATAAAACCACTGGTAACATTTTGGTCATTCTTTCTGGTCTCCTTATGTATGGATTATTTATAAATATACGATGTTTTTAAACAGCTCGGTATTCAATTTTGTGTCCTTCTGTCTTCACCTTCCGTTATTCTATTGCATATTCCTCATAAGCGTCATTTATTTATTTATTTATTTTTAAACATTTTATTTATTTATTTGACAGAGAGAGAGACAGCCAGGGAGAGAGGGAACACAAGCAGGGGGAGTAGGAGAGGAAGAAGCAGGCTCATTGCGGAAGAGCCTGATGTGGGGCTCGATCCCACAACGCCGGGATCACGCCCTGAGCCGAAGGCAGACGCTTAACTGCTGTGCCACCCAGGCGCCCCCATAAGCGCATTTAAAATAGATACATTATTCCATCATATGGGCTTACATTACCATATCACTCAACTATATACTTTGCTGGTCATGTAAATGAATAAGGGGTCATCTGATTTTTTTTTAAGGTTTACTGACATGATTTTTGAAAACCTGTCTGGACTGCTTTTAGTACCATTCTTCCTTCCTGCTTCAGAGGTGTCCCTCTTCTGTTTAACATCATTCCAGATCTCCTTCCCACGGCTGCCTCAGTGACCCCCCTTCACTGGCACTTTCCTCTCTGTACATTAGCATCCTGGGACCTTTCTCATTGGAAGGAAGTTACCCCCACACAACACACTTCCACAACCCCCTGTCCTTCTCAGGGTAGTTCTCTTTTCCTTCCTTTGAAATCAAGCTTTGGACAGAATTCTCTGCAGCCCCTGCCCCTCTGCCTCCCGTCTTGTTCACTCGGGACCCATGAGGTCTGGTTCCACTCCCAGGCTCCACTCTAGCTGCCCTTCACGGCACCTCCCTGCTGCAGGCAGCCACACTCTGCCCTGGTGTCTGCTCCCACAACGTGGCCATTTTTTTTTTTTTTTTTAAATCAGACTTCACTGCAGCTTTTGACACTTCCCTCCCCTCCTTCAAGCATTCCACTTCCTTGACTTTTTTTATTGTGGTAAAAAACACGTAACATAGAGTTTGCCATCTTAACCATTTTTGAGTGTACAGTTCAGAATGTTAAGTATGTTCACATGGTTGTGAAACATCTCCAGAGCTTTTTTATCTTACAAAACTGAAACTCCGTACCCATTAAACAAAAAGTCCCCTTCCTCCAACTCCCTTGACTTTTATGAGCCTCTTCAGGATTTTCTCTCATCTCTGATCAATCTTTATCAGTTTTTTTTTTTTTTTAAAGACTCTACCCATCTGTTTATCTGAGAGAGAACTTGTGGCAGTGAGCAGGGGTGGGGGTGGGGTGGGGAGGTGGAGGGACAAGCAGACTCCCTGCTGAGCAGAGAGCAGAAGCCAGCTTGATCCCAAGACCCAGAGATCACGACCTGAGCCAAAGTCAGGTGCTTAATCCACGGAGCCACCCAGGCCCCTCTCAGTCTTTTTTTTTTTTTGGGGGGGGGCTCTTTTTTTTTCTTTCCTTTTAAATGTCTTTGCTAAAGTATTCTCATGCAGTCCTAGTGGTGTCTAAATTGAAAAGGCCTTTCCAGAGGATAGTATAGAAGTATATTATCTAGAAAAATAAAGAGTAGGCACACCATTCAACCCAGCAGTTCCTCCTGTAGGTATCCATCTTAGGAGAGAGATCTGATTTCTGTTCCAAAAAAATCTTGTTACCAGGATGTTAATTGCAACATGATTTGTTTCAGGGGGAAAAATGACAACCAGGAAAACTGAAATCCTGAGGCGAATGGCAAAATACACTGTAATCAAGATTTAGACTGGTAGATTGGAAAATTTTTTTTAAATATTTAGTTGTTTATTTTTAGAGAGAGCATGAGTGAGAGGGACAGAGGGAGAGTGAGGGAGATTCTCAAGCAGACTCTGCTGAGCGCAGAGCCCGACATGGGGCTCCATCCCAGGACCCTGAGATCAGGACCTGAGCCCAAACCAAGAGTTGGACCCTTAAATCGACTGTGCCACCCGGGCACCCCTGGAAATTTTTTTTTTTTTAAGATTTTATCTTTAAGTAATCTCTACACCCAACATGGGGCTCAAACTCATAACCCCGAGATCAAGAGTCACACGCCCCACCGACTGAGCCAGCCAGATGCCCCTGGAAATTTTTATCGCTAGAGTATAAACTACATGAGAGCAGGGACCTTGTCTGTCTTGTCCATACATGACTCTATGTATGGCAACGAAGGTGAATTGAAAGAATGGGGGAGAGAAAAGTGGGAAGAGAGGCTAGTAGTTACATTCTCTCAGTCTTTTTTAAAATGAGAATGCAGTCATATATTACTTGTGAAAAAAGGAAGGCTTAGAAATAAAGCAAAGCAGGGCACCTGGGTGGCTCAGTTGGTTAAGTGGCTGCCTTCGGCTCTGGGCATGATCCCAGGGTCCTGAAATCGAGCCCCAGGTCGGGCTCCTTGCTCCGCGGGAGTCTGCTTCTCCCTCTCCCTCTGCCCCTCCCCCCTGCTTGTTCTCTCTCTAATAAATAAATAAAATCTTAAAGAAGATTAGTAACTCTACATTAGAGAAACCTTTCCAGCAGCACTTAACCAAAGGATCAGAGTTATGTCACCGGCCGGGAAAGGTGCAAATCAACATGTGCTCCTGGTGTGATATATTAAGAATACAGTATTACTTTGTGACATTTTCCCCCATTTGAAACCTGAATTTAATCATGAGGAAACATCAGACAAACCCACACTGAGAGACCTTCTCATTATACTGGCCTGTATTCTTTTTTTTTTTTAATAAATTTCTGGGTTTTTTAAATATGTTATTTATTTATTTGACAGAGAGAGAGGGAGAGAGCACAAGCAGGGCATAGGGGTAGAGAGAGAGAAGGAGAAGCAGACTCCCCACTGAGCAGGGAGCCTGATAGGAGACTCAGTCCCTCCTGAGATCGTGACCTGAGCTGAAAGCAGATGCCCAGCTGACTGAGCCATCCAGGCGCCTGTATACTGGCCTGTATTCTTAAAAAATACCAAGGCGGGGCACCTGCGTGGCCCACTCGGTTGAGTCTCTGCTCTCGTGATCCCAGGGTCCTGGGATTGAGCTCCGTGTTGGGCTCCATGGGGACCCTGCTTCTTCCTCTCCCTCTGCCTTCTGCTTCCCCCTGCTTATGCTCTTTCTCTCTCTGTCAAATAGATAAATCTTTAAAACGTAAATTAAAAAAAAATCAAGGTCATGAAAGACCCAAAAGCATTAGTAATTTTTTCAGATTAAAAGAGTTTAAATGGGGGGCGCCTGGGTGGCACAGCGGTTAAGCGTCTGCCTTCGGCTCAGGGCGTGATCCCAGTGTTATGGGATTGAGCCCCACATCAAGGCTCTTCTGCTAGGAGCCTGCTTCTTCCTCTCCCACTCCCCCTGCTTGTGTTCCCTCTCTCGCTGACTGTCTCTATCTCTGTCGAATAAAGAAATAAAATCTTTAAAAAAAAAAAAAAAAGTTTAAATGGGCTCCTAGGTGGCTCAGTTGGTTGAGCGTCCAACTCTTGATTTCCGCTCAGGTCATGATCCCAGGGTCAGGGCCATGAGAGTGATCCGTGCATGGGAGTCCATGCTCAGCAGGGAGTCTGCTTGAGATTCTCTCCCTCTGCCACCCTCCCCTGCTCCCACGTTCTCTCTTTCAAATAAATAAAATCTTTAAAAAAATAAAGGTTTAAAGAAGCTTGGCAACTCAGTGCAACACATAGTCTTGAATGTTCTTTTGCTGAAGGAGATTATTGGGACAAGCGGCAAAATTGGAAGAGGGTTTGTAAATAATAGTATTATGTCAATGTTAATATCTTGATTTCTATAACTTTACTATTATTATATAAGAATTTTTTGTTTTTTTAAAGATTTATTTGACACAGGTCGGGGGGGGGCGGAGAGAGCCAGCATAACCAGGGGGAGCGGCAGGCAGAGGGAAAAGGCAGACTCCACACTGAGCAAGCCCTGATGTGGGGCTCGATCCCAGGACTCTAGGATCACTACCCGAGCCGAAGGCAGATGCTTAACCGACTGATCCCCCCAGGTGCCCCAGAGAATGTTCTTTTTAGGGAATAATAAAGTTATTTAGGGATAAGGGCATCCAAGGTATAATTTTTTCTCAGGAGTTCAGAGAGTTTTTATCTATTCATGTATATAGAGAGGGATTATAAAAAATGTGGTAAAACGTTAACATTTAGGGAATCTAGATGAAGGGTATATGGGATCCTTTTACTATTTGTGGAACTCTTCTGAGAGTCTGAAAGTGTCAAAATAAAAGATTTTTTAAAAAAGATTGTTTATTTGAGGGAGAACGAGAATGAGAGAGAGCACAAGCAGGGCAGCGGGGTAGAGGGAGAGCGGGAGAAGCAGATCCCTGCTGAACAGGAAGCCCGATGAAGGACTCGATCCCAGGACCTTGGGATCATGACTGAGCGGAAGGCAGACACTTAACCAACACTTAACCAACTGAGCCACCCAGGCACCCAAAGTAAAAGATTAAAGTGTATAAATGTATGTCAACAAAGGAAATCCTTCAGGTACTCCCATAGCTTTCAGGTTAATTCTGAGTCTAGTGGGCCTTCCGTGCTTGGCTCCTGCTGGCCTCTCTGTGCACATCTTCCAGCATTATCTCTGCACCAACCCTTAGTTGACTTCTTGCTTCTTGCTTCATGCTATTTTATCTACCTAGAAGACCTGTGCCCTGTTCCATGGTGCTAACTCCTCATTTTTTAAACCAGTGGTTCTCAGCCGGGGATGATTTCATACCACCGAGGATATATGCCAATGTCTGGAGACATTTTGGGTGTCACAGCTGGAGAACTGCTACCAGCTTCTAGTGGGTGGAGGCCAGGGATGCTGCTAAACCTTCTTCAGTGCGCAGGCCAGCCCCCCCCCAAGGAACTTTCTAGCCCAGATGACTCCAGTGCTGTGGTTGTGAACCTTTGTTCTAAACCCGTTGTGAGAGCCATTTCCAGGAAGTCTTTCTGACCATCCCCAGTCTGATTTAGAACTCCCTCTTTTTTTTTTTTAAATTTAAATTCAAGTTAGTTAACATATAGCGTAGTCTTGGTTTCAGGAGTACAATTTAGTGATTCATCACTTACGTATAACACCCAGTGCTCATCACATCAAGTGCCCTCCTTAATGCCCATCACCCAGTTAGCCCATCCCCTACCCACCTCCGCTCCAGCAACCCTCAGTGTGTTCTCTATAGTTAAGAGTCACTTACGGTTTGCCTCCTGCTCTGTTTTTATCTTATTTTCTTTTTCCTTCCCTTCTCCTATGTTCATGTGTTTGGTTTCTTAAATTCCACATGTATGTGAAATCATATGATTTTTGTCTTTCTCTGACTTATTTTGCTTACCATAATACACTCTAGTTCCGTCCACATCGTTGCAGATGGCAAGATTTCATTCTTTTTGATGGTAGAACTCCCTCTTCTGTGTTGCTCTAATACCTTGTGCTTGTCTCCTCATCACTTGTCTCACAGGGACTAGGTTTTATTAGGCTTATTGATGGATAGCTAGTACTCAGGAAATGTCTTTTAAATGAATGCTGTGTAGATTGTTTTACAGTACGGTTTTTTGACTAAACTTTTATTTTTCTTAAGATTTTATTTATTTATTTGACAGAGGTAGAGACAGCCAGCGAGAGAGGGAACACAAGCAGGGGGAGTGGGAGAGGAAGAAGCAGGCTCATAGCAGAGGAGCCTGATGTGGGGCTCGATCCCATAATGCCGGGATCACGCCCTGAGCCATAGGCAGATGCTTAACAACTGCGCCACCCAGGCACCCCTTGACTAAACTTTTAAAAACCAGGTTTAAGGGGCACCTGGGTGGCTCAGTTGGTTGAGCATCAGCCTTTGGCTCAAGTCATGATCCCAGGGTCTTAGTATCGAGCCCCTCGTTGGGCTCCCCGCTCTGTGGGGAGCCTGCTTCCCCCTCTGCCCCTCCCCCACTCATGCTTTTTCTCTCTCTCTCAAATAAATACAATCTTAAAAAAAATTAAAAGTAATAATGAAATAAAATAAAAACCAGGCTTAAGATTAAAGGAAAACATTGATCTTAATTTGTCCTTCACTGTCTGACTTCTGATATTAATATGCTATTTCTTTGCTGCTGTAGAAGCCAGGATTCTTTTGGTTGTAAGGTAGAGAAACCCAGTTCGAAGTAGCATAAGCAAAAAGAGGATACTAAGGTGTTTCACAGAAACTAAAGACAGGAAGGCCTTGGGAACAAACCAGGCACTTGAAGCCTCAGGACTCTTTCCATCTCTCATCTGAGACTTTCTCACTGTGTCTGTTCCAAGCTTTTCTTTCCATCTGTAGATTTTTGTCTTCCTCAGTCCACATGACAACCAGAAAAAGAACGACTTAACTTTCTTGGTGTTCAGCTCAAATAAATTCTCGGGGATAGGATCCGTTGGCCCCACTTGGATAGGATAACCCTTTGCCCAATCAGTTGTGGCAAGTACTAGTGGGGCAACTCCCACTGGAGCCATGTGGATGAGAGAGAAAGGAGCATAAGCGCTGGAATGTCGCCACTGGGGGACCAGTGCCATGGGGCCCTCTGCAGCTCTCAATAATTACAGTACACAGAACAAAGACACCGAGGGGTGCTCTCATTCTCTTACCACTATTCTCATTGTTCAGTTCAGTGCGGTCCGACAAGGAGAATCACAGGGACCTTAGTTCTGGGTTTTATATTTTCTCGTGTTATTGCTTCAATATTATTATTCACGTTCTCACTGTTGATAGATCCAGGAGAATTACACCCTTTGCTTCCATTTTTTTCCCTATTATGTTGGTCTTGGAACAAATCAGTGGTCTGAGGGGAGACATGTACATGGTAGGTATCCCCCTCCCCACCCCATTTTATAGGCGATAGTCTGGCCAAGGTGGTTTACAGTGACAATTTCAGAGGATTGTTTATAAGCTTTAGGCCCTAGAAAAGGAGGAACAAGTATATAGAGAAATGGTCGTGATAGAGGTCAGTATAAATGAAGCAGCATCATGGGGTATCATTGTTCCTGTATAAAATGGGTAAAGAAAGATTTCTTGTATCTGTTAGCCTTGTGGGGTTTTTTGGTTTGGTTTGGGTTGGGTTTGTTTGTTTTTTTGTTTCTTAAGTAATTCCACACCCGTTGTGGGGCTTGTACTCACAACCCCAAGATCAGCAGTTGTATCCTCTACCAACTGAGCCAGCCAGGGATCGCCAGGATTTTTCTCAATCCAAAGAGACAAAAACACAGCTCAAACTAGCCTACACGTAATATGAGAATTTGTTGGTTCGTGTAACTGATGTTCAAAAGGTGATTGTGGCTTCAGGGATCGCTGAATCCAGGACCTCAAATGATCTCATCTGAATTGTCTCTCAGCTCTGCTTGCTTTTTTTTTTTTTTTTTTTTTTTTTTTTTTTTTTTTAAAGATTTTATTTATTCATTTGACAGAGAGAGAGAGAGGGAGCACAAGCAGGGGAAGCGGTAGAGGGAGAAACAGGCTCTCCATTGAGTAGGGAGCCCCATGTGGGGCTTGATCCCAGGACCCTGGCATCATGACCTGAGCCAAAGGCAGATGCTTAACCGACTGAGCCACCCAGGTGCCCCTCAGCTCTGCTTTCTTCATCAGGCTTTCCTCATTAATGGCAGAAATGATCTCTGACCACTCTGGGTTGTACATTCTGCCAGCTGTGCAGCCCTAGGGGAAAGAGCCACCCTTGAGAGCTCCATGGAAGTGCCAGGCATCACTCTCACTGTCCTGGGTGGGTCACATGTCCACAAGGAAGCCAGCTATGATTCCTAAAGGAAAACTGGTGCTATTTACAGAAAATGGGATGTTAGGTGAAATAGGAGACGTCCACTGTGTCCTCACTGCTAGAAGCTCCTACTGAAAGCAACATTTTTTTTAAAATTTTTTTAATTTTTTAAAGATTTTTATTTATTTATTCGACAGAGAGAGGGACAGGGAGAGAGGGAACACAAGCAGGGGGAGTGGGAGAGGAAGAAGCAGGCTCATAGCGGAAGAGCCTGATGTGGGGCTCGATCCCATGACGCCAGGATCACGCCCTGAGCCGAAGGCAGACGCTTAACCGCTGTGCCACCCAGGAGCCCCTGAAAGCAACATTTGTTTTTGTTTTTGTTTTTTTTTTTAAAGATGTTACTTATTCAACAGAGACAGCCAGTGAGAGAGGAAACACAAGCAGGGGGAATGAGAGAGGAAGAAGCAGGCTCATAGCAGAGGAGCCTGATGTGGGACTCGATCCCACAACACCGGGATCACGCCCTGAGCCGAAGGCAGACGCTTTAACCGCTGAGCCACCCAGGCGCCCCTGAAAGCAACATTTGAACACACCAAACGTTTTATTGATTCGTAAGGACCTATGCTTGGTACGTTGGATGCAGAAGCTAAGTTTCTGCTCTTAAGGAATTTTTATTTTTATTTATTTATTTGTTTATTTTTAAGTTTTAATTTATTTATTCATTTTAAGTAATCTCTGCACCCAACGTGGGGCTCGAACTCATGACTCTGAGATCACGAGTCGCATGCTCTACTGACTGAGCCGGCCAGGGGCCCCTGCTCTTAAGGAATTTTTAATCAAGTAGTAGAAATTAAACATATATATAGGGGCGCCTGGGTGGCACAGCGGTTAAGCGCCTGCCTTCGGCTCAGGGCGTGATCCCGGCGATTGGGATCGAGCCCCACATCAGGCTCCTTGACTATGAGCCTGCTTCTTCCTCTCCCACTCCCCCTGCTTGTGCTCCCTCTCTCTCTCGCTGGCTGTCTCTGTCTCTTTCGAATAAATAAATAAAATCTTTAAAAAAAAAAAAAAGAAATTAAACATATATATAAATAGTGATTACTCTCATGTGTTGAGTGCCTACTATAGGCCAGTAGGCACTTTGCTAAATGTGTGTTTTGTTTTGTTAAGATTTATTTGTATATTTTAGAGAGAGCACGAGCTAGCAGGGGGAGGGGCAAAGGGAGAGAGAGAAGGAGAGGAGCAGACCTCCTGCTGAGCTTGGAGCCCAACTCAGGGTTATCTCATGACCTGGAGACCATGATCTGAGCCGAAATTGAGAGTCAGACCCTCAACTGACTGAGCCATCCAAGCGGCCCTAAATGTTTTATATACATTAGCTCTTTGTGGATAACTCTGTGAAAGTTGCTTCTATTATTATTTATACCCATTTTATCTATTTAAAAAAAATAAACAGGCTTAGGAAGTTGATGTAGCCTGTCCAAGGTCACATAGCTAGTAAATAATAGCCGGTGAATCCAGTCAGTTCTGACTCAATCCAGGGCTGTACTTTAGGTTGCACTGACCTAGCAAGACCTTTCTGCATCCCATTCTTTCTACCCTTTTAAGTCAGACAGCATGATTCTAAATTCCTGAGAACTATCCGACGTAGCTCATCTTTTCTAGGACCTCACTCACAGTTGATGGTTGGTCTGTGGTGTGGCCGCCCTTGAATTAGGTGTCCATCCTCAATCCAGTTAGCACACCAATTGGAAATCCACAGGAGGGTTTCAGTCACTGTTCAGCGACTTCTTTGGGTTTGACGCTTAGAAAGCCAAAGAAGAGGCCTGGCAGCCTCACTACTCTGAGTCCTTGTTCTCCTGAACTTCTCTTCTTATCCTCATCACCACCACCTTAGTTCAGACTGTCACCATCTCTCTCCTGCCTACGCGCTCTTCCTGTCTCTAATCTCACCGCTGTTGACAGGGTGAAGAGCATTTTTATTGCATCATTGCTTTGAAGTCTTTCAGTGGTTTCCCATAGACTTGAGGATAAAGCCCAGACTCCTTACATAAGACTTCACATGGCCTGACCCTTGCTTGCCTCTCTAGCCACTCCCTCCTTCAGATCCTTCAGATTAGCCTTTTTCTGAAGCATTCAGAGTACTTGAACCTATCATATGTCCTCTTACTTCTGGGCTTTTAAATGTACAGTTTCATGTGCCTAAAGCCCTAATGCTAATGCCCCACCCTGCCCCCTCCCCAACACCTAGCTCCTCTTGCTTGTCCTGTTGATGACACCTACTCCTGTAAGACTTCTCAGGATCTCCCTCTCTCAGCCTGGGTCAGGTATCCACATCTTTTGCCCTCATGATGCCCTGTCAAGGCATTTATCATTTCGTATTTTAAATGTATGCTTATGTAGTATCTTCTCCCATTAGAATTAAGTTTCTTGAGTCAGATTTTTTCCCCCCAAATAAGTAACACATACCAGGCGCTCAATAAATAGTTGTTGAACAAATGAATGGATCTTGGTAGTGAGTTCAGATTGGCACATATTTGTGGCTTCTTTTGAACTGGCTGCTTTTTTTTTCCTCTTGCTCCTTCCAGGACCTGGGTTTCAGTGATGAGACATGGGGTATGATGTAACCCGTTTCCAGGGGGATGTTGACGAAGACCTTATCTGTCCTATTTGCAGTGGAGTCTTGGAGGAGCCAGTCCAGGTGAGTTGGTGTGATGGCAGCTTTGGTGGGGGCCGTAGACGACAGTGGAGCTAATGGAAAATATTCATAGGTGATGGGACCAGTGGGGAAGTCGCTGTGTTCTGGCTCCCCTCCCCCACCGCCTTGGCGCCACACTTACACAGACTAGAGGATTGGTGCAGAGGAGCAGTGGTGGCTACAAAAGGAATAGGGCCTTCCAGAGTCTGTCTAGACGTAGATGCCACAGGAGTCCGGTGCTTCCGATTTTCTTCTGAGGTTGCGCCGAGATTTTTCTGCTGTAAAATGGTCACCTTTTTTCTCCCTTCTGACAGTAGCTCAGGAACTTCCTTTCCTCTGCAGGGGCTCTGACGAGGTTCCATCTTCCTAGCTATGATTGAACTTCTGGACTTTCCTGATGAGTTCTCTCTCTGTGATGATGTAATGTTTCAGTTAATCACCGGGTCTGCCCGCAGGCCTTTTCAGCCTGCTTGCTAACTAACAAACAGGGAGTGGGAGCTGTATGTATTGTCCTGTTTTCTTCCTGGGATTTCTTAGAAAAACCAATTTTTGATGCAGCCGTGTACCCTGCATGTTGATACGAAAGCTGCGACCTTCAGTAGGTCGTTTCTGTACGAGCCTTGCCAGACCAGAGTCGGTTGTATCTTCCTGGGGCAAGTATGAGGAGAAACTCATGATTAACAGGCAAGTGTCATGAGCGAGATGAATTCTTAGCCGTGGTATTCATGGACATCGTCCTGCATGGATCTTACTGCCCGCCCTCTGTAAATACCAGTTAATGCTCTGGCACTCCTGGCTAGCCAGACCTAATCCATTTTCAAACCAGGCCACTAGTCAGTGAGGTCTCGTGGCCCTTCCCCCACTCACTGCTTCTACAGCTCCCAGGGGGCTCCTCTTGATCCTTTGAGTTTATTCTTACTCCAGTTTTCAACCACCCAAAGGAGTGCAGATGCCTGAGCTGACTGAACACCAGACTGCATTCCAACGGCAGCTAGCCCTGGACCTAGCCCCCGTCTGGGCCTTCGCAGCCTACTGCCATTAGAAGCAGATTGGCTGGGGGTGGAGCACGCTCTCCCAGTGGTGTCAACAGGTCATGGGCTGTGTCAGTTCCTTCCCTCCCCTGGCACTGTCATTTGAGGTGAGTCACGTGTGGAGAAGTCAGTGTTGGTTGGTGACAGTCTAAGTCAGGAGCCGCCCCCCACCCCCGCCTTCTGAGGAGCAGGTCTGGCAGACCTCAGGATCCCAGGTCACCAGATACATATCTGAGGGTGGAAGGCACCTGCTAGGAATGCTGATTTCCCTACATCATTTTTTTTTTCTAAAGTAATCTCTGCCCCCAATATGGGGCTCAGACTCACGACTCAGATCAAGAGTTGCACACTCCTCTGAGTCAGCCAGGTGCCCCCTACATCATAATTAATTTCTGAAGAGGGCAATAAATTCATTTGCTTCAGAAATCAAGACAGTATAAAAAGGCATACAGCGAGAACTCTTTTTCCATCTTCGTCCCAGCCCACGCAGTCCCCCCGATAGTTAACTCTTTATAGTAGTTTATTTGTCTAACTTTTCTTACACAGAACGTAGCACATTCTGTATATTTTTGCAGGAGTGGCAGGATCAGGATCGGATGGGATGGTCATGAGAGAGGTGACAGTTGGGATGAGATCTGAATAATAAGGGGACGTTCATGCTGAGCTTTAGAGGAAGAGCATTTCAGGCAAGGAAGAGCAGCAGAAGCCAAGGCCCTGAGGCAGGAGTGAGCTGGATGTAAACAAAGAACAGAAAGGAGGCCAGACTGGCCTGAACACAGTGCTGGGAGCGCGGCGTGAGGTGAGGAGAGGTCAGAGGCACAGGGCCAGATCAGCAGAATTTTCTAGGTTCCGAGTAGGAGTTTGGATTTATTTTAAGTACAGTGGGAAGCCATTGTAAATTTTAAGCAGGGGAGTGATAAGATCTAGTTTTCATTTTGAAGTGATCACTCTGGCTGATGAAGGTAGACTGAATTATAAAGGGGTGGGGTAGAAGTAGGAAGGCCAGCTAGAAGACACACTTAATAATGTAGGTGAGAGATGATAGCTTGAACTGGGTTAGTGGCAGGACAGATGGGGAAAAGTGGACAGATTTCAGGGTTTTGTGTTTTTTTTGAGATAGGGTCTGTAAAGATTTTTTTTTTAAGATTTTATTTATTTGATAGCACAAATAGGGGGAACAGCAGGCAGAGGGAGAAGCCTCTGGGAGACCCTGGGATCATGACCTGAGCCGAAGGCAGACGCTTAACCGACTGAGCCACCCAGGCACCCTGAGAATGAATTCTTCCCTTACGAGGCCTTTCTGTGTTTCCAGTCTTTAG
Source organism: Ailuropoda melanoleuca (assembly GCF_002007445.2). Classification (NCBI taxonomy): domain Eukaryota; kingdom Metazoa; phylum Chordata; class Mammalia; order Carnivora; family Ursidae; genus Ailuropoda; species Ailuropoda melanoleuca. Next base: position 33,537,025 of record NC_048232.1, on the reverse strand, counting down.
TGTCTGTGAACATCTCGAAGGCAGAACCTGTCTTTTGTATCTTAAGCACCTAGCAGAGTGTTTGGGACATAGTATGCCATTTATTCATCAACTGCTAAGTGCCTACTGTGTTTCTCCCATGCCAGAAGCCAGATGGTGTCTCCACAGAAGCCTGGGAATCCTCTCACTTTGAGGGATTAACTTTAGAGGTTATCTGAGTTATCAAGGAAGTAAGCTGAAATATGATCTTTATGAAACTGAAAAGAATGTGATTCTGTGAGAAAATGGCCTTGTTTTGGAGGATAGGCCTTGCTATTAGGATTCAGGACAATGCTTCAGGTCACCCCTCGTAAGATAGGAACTTAGGCCCCTACAGAGAGGACTTTGAACCTCTAACCAGAGTTCCAGGCTTTTGTTTTGCTTTGCTTTGCTTTCTTACATTGCATTTTTGCCAGTAAATCTCTTCCCTGTGTTCTCTCTACTAATCCTTCAAGACCCATATCAAATTCTGTCCTCTCCATAAATACCTGCCCTCACTGACCTAGCCTAGAAAGATCTCATCCTCCTCTGGACTTTGGCAGTTACCGTGTATGCAGTCCAGTTGGCAGTTAATAATCGACTGCCTTATGTCATTCCTCCTATTGTCCTGGAATATTATTTATACCTCTTATTGTTATATAACTTTTTACTTGTTTGTCTTATGTCACAATCCATTTGGAATCTTGAGCACAGGAAATCTCTCTGAACCCTGTCCCTGCACAATGCCTTGTCCATGGCGCATCTGTACTTTGCCGTGACCCCAGGGACCTCTGGTCTCGGAAGCTGCTCAGAGGCTTGAGTGGCTTTGCAGGGTTATCGTATTCAGGCTCTTAGCTCCTGCTAATTCTCTTGTGCCCCCTTTACCCTGCTTTTCCTTCTAGGCACCTCACTGTGAGCATGCTTTCTGCAATGCCTGCATCACCCAGTGGTTCTCTCAGCAGCAGACGTGTCCAGTGGACCGTAGCGTGGTGACGGTCGCCCACCTGCGCCCAGTACCTCGGATCATGCGGAACATGTTGTCAAAGCTGCAGATTGCCTGCGACAACGCTGTGTTTGGCTGTAGTGCTGTTGTCCGGCTTGACAACCTCATGTCTCACCTCAGCGACTGTGAGCACAACCCAAAACGGCCTGTGACCTGTGAACAGGGCTGCGGGTGAGATTGCTTCCCTTCCTCTGCCCTGCACAGATAAGGGCCTTCCGGTGTATGACCCCCACACCCCCCATACTCCCCGTTCCCACTCCCCCGTCTCCGGATCCCCTGCTCACCAGCTCAGGAGGTCTCCTCTGAATGTACGCAAGGAGTGTCCTTGGCCTCCCTGGCTCCCCTCCCCAAGATCTTACTTCCGTGTTGCTTTTCAACTATGGTCTTTTTGCTTGTGCTTTAATAAAAGAAGGGAGGCAACAATTCCTAGTCTGTGTGCTAATACTAAGGACTGATTGCCTTTATTCTTCCCTGTCAGCCTGGTACTCCTTTCTCTTTGTCAGATTGACTGCTCTAATTTCTAGGCTTCTCGTATTTCCTCCTGCCCTGGCTTTTTTCTTTCTTTGGGGTGTGAAGTATTTGATTAAATGCTGCTAGCAAGGGCTGTCAATGTAGGGTGTCTTAGAAGGAATGAGTGCACAGGCAGAATCTGTAGGAAGAAAAGAGCCATGTGGTAGATGAAAACACTGTCTTGGAAAGAGGCCCGGAGAAAGTAGAGAGCAAAGGAGTAGGGATAGGGGTGGGAGGGGGGGGCTGGGGAGAAGGAAGTGAAGGGAATAAAGAAGGGGGGGGCCCGAATATTCTAAATAGGGGCTAGAAGAAAGCCCCTTGGGCAATTTCCTGCCTTCGCCCACATGTCCCATTGAACGGTCCTGTTCTGCTTTTCTCCCACCCTGGGTGGCAGCCTGGAGATGCCCAAAGATGAGCTGCCAAACCACAACTGCATTAAGCACCTGCGCTCGGTGGTGCAGCAGCAGCAGACGCGCATCGCAGAGCTGGAGAAGAGCTCGGCCGAGCACAAGCACCAGCTGGCGGAGCAGGTAGGCCCCAGAGAGCACAGGACAGGACCCGTCCCTATGCAGAGAGGTGCAGAGAACAGCTGTGGAACTGCCTGTGTGTGTGCGTGCGTGCGTGCCCACGCACCTGGGTGTGTGGATACTCTGCCTGTGGCTTGGTAGGGAATCAGATTGGAGGTCTTCTCCCTTTCCTTCAGTGTCATTCATTGACCTAACAGTTATTAAGTGCCTCCTCTAAGAAGGTACTCTGCTAAGCACTAGGGATACAGCTGTGAATGAGACAGTTACATCCCCATCTTCGTGAAATTTACAGGTCTGGGTGTTCCCCAGATCCCTCAGTTGCCCTCCTTCGAAGACAAACTTTTGTTTTTCATTTGTTGTCTGCCCTGACCATCATCCCTGATGATTCTTCGCTCCCACAGAAGCGAGATATCCAGCTGCTAAAGGCATACATGCGTGCAATCCGCAGTGTCAACCCCAACCTTCAGAACCTGGAGGAGACAATTGAATACAATGAGATCCTAGAGTGAGTGTCACTCAGGACAGGAGTCACTTTGCTCCACGTCCTGGCACTGAGCCCTGAAAGGAAGAGGAGCAGGGGGTGGTAGAAGGGGGGTGATAAGAGGGCTGGGCTGGGGCCACCGCTTTTCAGACATTAGGATAAGGGACAGGGACAGAGAAGAGGATGAGTGTCAGCCCCACTGTAGGCTCTCTTATTCTTTTGGGTGGATGGAAGGGAAAGCTTTCCTAAGTCTGCAGTTGATCCAAACTTAAGTGAGTACCCACATGTGCAAAGCCCTGTATTAAAGGCTGTGGAGTGCCAGGAGGGCCAAGAAGAAAGAGATTGTCTCCGTCGTCAGGTAGCTTACAATCCAGAGAAGAGAGTGAGTGCAAATCCAGGAGAGTGATCTAAAATGCAGCATCAAGAAGCAAAGTCTAAAATCCCTTTCCGTGATGGAGTCCTGTACAATTCACAGACTAAGTGTGAATCAGGATATATAGTGCAAACAGTGCTGCATGGGACCCAGTGCAGAGGAACAATTGCTTCATCCAGTACACGTTTGTTGAGCACTTAGTATGTGCCAGGCACTGTATGTGCTAAGTATTGGGATTTTTCAGAAAAATGACAGAAACTCTTCACTTGGAGAGTTTAATCTGGTGACTTGTAGTGACTCACATGGGACCAACTAGGGAAAGATTTGGAATTTCTGAACCAGGGGTGGAAAAAGGAAGATGGAAGATCCAGGGTTAAGCCGAGCGCAGAGCGGGTGGTCACTCCTAATTGGAGAAAAAGCCAGTGCAGAAAAGGGGGATGAGCTGGAAATGACCATCTCCCACCCGCTCCACACAGGTGGGTGAACTCCCTGCAGCCCGCAAGAGTGACCCGCTGGGGAGGGATGATCTCGACCCCAGATGCCGTACTCCAGGCTGTAATCAAGCGCTCCCTGGTGGAGAGTGGCTGTCCGGCCTCTATTGTCAACGAGCTGATTGAAAATGCCCACGAGCGGAGCTGGCCCCAGGGTCTGGCCACCCTGGAGACAAGACAGATGAACCGGCGCTACTACGAGAACTACGTGGCCAAGCGCATCCCCGGCAAGCAGGCCGTCGTCGTGATGGCCTGCGAGAACCAGCACATGGGCGATGACATGGTGCAGGAGCCGGGGCTTGTCATGATCTTCGCGCATGGCGTGGAAGAGATATAGGAGTCTCGACGGGCTCGCGGGAAGGGACGGCGAGCAGAAAACCCATCACTCCAGCAGCTGGCCCCTGAGTCCTCCGTCCTCTCCACAGTACCGTGGCCTACACGTGGGCTGCACGTTTCCCTCCTCTTCTGGCCCTGAAGGGCCCAGGGCACTTTGCTCAGCCTTTCAGGTGGGAAACCCAGATTCCTTCCTTTTGCCTCATTTCTTCCCCTAAGATGTCTATAAATTTTCAGTCAGTTTGGGGAAAGTCCCCACCTCTATATCTGTTTTCCTGCCTAGGGTCCCTGGTTCTAGATATTTTTAGAAAGCACAAAGAATTCGTTTTCTCTAGAGGATCGGTGGAGCGAGGACTGTCTGATCGTTCCCCCTCCTCCAAAACCAGGGAATCGGAGCGGGCAGGCGTGTTGACACTAAACAGCATGAGAGGGCAGCTCTGGGGAGCAGACATCCTGAAGAAATGGTAAGGGTGGAGTCAAAAAACCCTAGACATAAGCAGTGAGGCTAGTAACTGGCCCTGAGGGGAACTGATGGCCCTGAGGGGAAGACTGCACCTCCGTGCCAAGCAGTACCCTGTCCAGCCCATCTCGCGGGTGCAGGCCCCTGCTGGTTCTGCGGGTGTGCAGGTTGGGATGCCGAAATTTTCCAGATGAGCCCTGCTTTCCTACGTTTTCTCATAATTAGGGAATGACAGGTTTGGGGGTAGGGGATTAGTCTGTTGGGGTGGATGTGCTCAGCAAAAAGCAGCTCTCTCTGGCTTTTGCTGAGATCAGGTAGGCACTGCTTCTGGCAGATGGGCCGTGATAGTTCCATAGACCCCTCTCCAGCCCTGTGATTGTAACTAGTTATTTTGATAATTTCCTTTGGCCATTGTTGTTTGTTTGTATTTCTTTCCCTCCCACTTTTTTTTTTTTTTTTTTT
>NC_048232.1:33522023-33532158 GCF_002007445.2 Ailuropoda melanoleuca | reverse complement strand
GCCCTTTTTTTTTTTTTTTTTTTTTTTCCCCCCCCCTTTTTTTTTTTTTTTTTTTTAGAGTGGCCTGGTTATGGCTACCCCATTTTTCCAGCCCAGCCACATTGTTGGCAATCTAATTTATTTACTTTTTTTTTTTTTTAAGAAAGAAAAAAGAAAAAAAAAATTAACAAAGCTCAAAACTTTCTTTTTGATGTTCCTGTTGTGGGGATTCTGGATAGGACGGGACAGGGATGGGGGATCTCTTTTATATTTTTCCTTTTCAGCACAACCTTTGGCTTTAATATAGGAAAGGCCAAGGGAGTCCTCGGCTGAACCTATGTCCGCCCCAACCCTCCATTACCCCACCTGAGATGAGGTGCTTCCTCTGTTCCAGTGATGGATGCGACAGTCCAGCATTGATGCCTGTGCCCTCTGGAGAACTTTGCTCCCAGTCCTTCCACGGGTCTCCTTGTAAAACTCTGTATTTATAGAGTATTAATTTTGAAGACATTTCCACCTCCCAATCCCCAGTTTCCTTGGAGATCCAGAATTGGATTCTAAGCTTCACCAGACCAGGGGGGGAGAGACATGATGTCTCTGTGTCTCTGAGTACAGGCTGTGCTCTGGTCTCACCCATGTGCTCTGAGGACTTCAGCTCCATTTTCGGCTACCCAGCATTCCTTGATCCCTGGGGTGGCTGGTAGAGTAAGAGAAGCGGCAGGATAGAGGGTGTGATTATTTTAATAGGCAGGTGGGAGTGGGGTGGAAGAGATCTGGCCATATAACAGCTTCTCTCTTTGGAGTTTTAACCAGGCCAGCTTGTTGTAGGTCTGGGGAGTTGGGTCAGGGCTCCACTGGGAATGGGGAGGAGGGATACAGCTTGAAGGGAGTAGGGAACAGTCCTGTGTTCCAGCTCCAGGACACTGTGCTCAGGAATTTGAAAACGCTGCTATACTTAGTCTGGTTACTACATTTCTTCCACTCCCCTTTGCCCCTGCCTGCCTTACCAAGGCCCATACCCTCCTGTCATCACCCGCCGACGGAGCCAGGAAGCTCAGTCAGGGCTTCCCTCCCCTTTGTACTAGTGTCTCTGCGGGTTGCTGGTTGTGTTATATGTGCTGGTCCATGGTGTTAACTGCACTAATAATAAACCTTTTACTCAACTCTCAGTTCTTAATCCAACATCACTCCCTTTCTTGTGAAGCTTTCTCCTCTGCTTTGGCCTTTCTCTCACCTTGATTCCCCTTGTTTCTTGCTTTATAACCTACCCCTGTCTCAGAACTAACCTCTGTTTTAGCAGGATGTCTGTCTGGGAGTGTGCACCTCACTTTTTTGCCCTTTGTGCCCTCCTACCACCTTCCCTCCTGTCCCGTGTTCTATAGCAGCCGACATGTTCTTGCCAGTGATCTGAACTGTGTTCTTTCCAGAGTTTGCCTTTGCCCCAAATTCCATGTCTTCCCTAAGTGCTCCTGGAGTTTTAGGACCGTTTCTACAGAAGATACGCATGCACCCTTCTCCTTGTCCAACAAGCACCTTTGTTTTGGAATCTGGGATTCCATTGCCCAGTGTCTCCTAACTAAGAAAGTAAACACAAGGAAGGGAGCCTGGGGTGACTACACTGCTCTGGTGGTCAAATCTCGATAAAGCCTTACGTGGGCAGTCGCTGCCACCTGCTCCTCGGTCATGAGAAAAAGGAAATCTTTTCCCCCAGTAGTATATTTTAAATTGTTGATCATTTATGATGCACTTAATGTAAATTCATTAGCACTCTAGGTACTCTAGTGGGGCTAAAAAAAGCAAAAGGGCATGAGGACATTCCTGTGCCCACTGAGTCTGTTACACTGGCATGCACACAAGGTCTGATTCTAAAATACTAGGGAACATCACACTGCAGAGCGTAAGAGGCAATGTGCATAGTATCCAGTATATATATAGTATCTAGAGATACCAGGAGTGTGCTTTTTTCCCTTGAAGCTCCTTCAGAATTACTTTCAGAACCTGCTGCTCGTTCTTTTAAATATCACAAATGGTGCCAAATCTTTCTTTTGGGGTAGATTTGGTTTTGGAGAACATTATTCATTGAATATCTTCCGCAAGGAACTCAGGTGGGGATGGGTGTCGTGTAGCACGGTGGCACCTACTTTGAAAGAACTTATTCCATAGGGAGATAAATAAAAGAATAAGACGTGGTAATAAATGTGGTAAGTAGATCTACAAGCAATATGTGAGCAGAGGGAAGATAAAAGCACTGACTCATGGGTACGAGGCAGGACTTGTTTCAGAGACGACATATCTTTTCTGGATCGGAGGTTGGCAAACTAGAGCTCGAATCCTGCCGCCCGCTTTTGTAAACAATGTTTTCCTGGAACACAGCCATGCCCGTTTCCCTCTGTATTGTCTGTGGCTGCTTTTAGATTACAGCAGCAGAGCGGAGTAGTTCCACAGAACTATGACCCATAAAGTCTAAAATATTTGCTGCTTGGCTCTGTAGAAAGTTTGCCAACCCATTCTAGACTTTAACTTTGGGAGAATGGGCGGGGGAAGTATGAAGTTTGTTTTGATTTACTTCAGTATTTTAATTTGAAGAATCAGAACATTTTTCTACGTTGCTACCATGACAAATCTTAAAATGAATCTGTATTCACATTTCTCCATTTGTCTCAAGATAAGTAATTTAATTAATTAATTTATTTATTAGTTTATTTGCCAGAGAGCACACAAGTGGGGAGGGGCAGAGGGGGAGGGAGAAGCAGGCTCCCCGCTGAGTAGGGAGCCTAATGTGGGGCTCAATCCCAGGACCCTGAGATCATGACCTGAGCCAAAGGCAGACACTTAACTGACTGAGCCACCCGGGAGCCCAAGAAAAGTACTTTTAGAGCTAACTTTTGTCCAGCCCTGGATCTAGTCCAGGAAGCATGCATTACACCAGGTTATGTGTCTTAACTATCTTTTATACTTAAAAAAAAAAAAAAAAGATTTATTTGAGAGAGAGAGAGCGAGCAAGAGAGCACAAGTGGGGAGAAGAGGGAAAAGCAGGCTTCCCACTGAGCAGAGAGCCCGATGTGGGACTCGATCCCAGGACCCTGAGATCATGACCTGAGCCAAAGGCAGATGCTTAACCAACTGAGTCACCCAGGCACCCCACTTTTATACTTTCTTAAAAAGATTTGATTTATTGAGGGACACCTGGGTGGCTCATTTGGTTGGACGTCTGCCTTTGGCTCGGGTCATAATCCCAGAGTCCTGGGATTGAGTCCCGCATCAGGCTCCTTGCTCAGTGGGGAGCCTGCCGCCTCTGCCTCTCCCCCTGCTTGTGCTCTCTCTCTCTGATAAATAAATAAAATCTTTAAAAAAATTTAAAAAGACTCATTAAAAAAAATCTTATTTATTGAGAGAAAGCATGTGTAAGTTGGGGTGAGGGGCAGAGGGAGTGGGAGAGAATCCCAAACAGACTTTGCGCTGAGCGTGGAGCCTGACGGGCTCCATCTCAGGACCCTGAGATCATGACCTGAGCTGAAATCAATAGTCCAATGCTTAACTGACTGAGCTGCCCAGGTGCCCCATTTATACTCTCAATCTAGATTCCTGGAACAACCTTTTTTGTAACAGTTATCTGTTGAAGACATTGGGCCCGTTGTCCTAGAGAGTGGTCTTTGGATTTGATTGATTGCTTCTTCGCAGTGCCCCTTAACTTCCTCTACCCCTATTTTTACTAAGCAGAATTAGATCTAGTATCTGAGAGATGGAAGTTAGGCAGTTCTGGGGATAGAAGACATCACAGGAGAGATGTTCGTTATGTTATGTAACATCAGGAGATAGGTCCAGATGTCCCACCATCAGCCTGATTTCTTCATTTACACTAGGATTGTTGGGAGGTTTTTTAAAAGCTGGCTAAGTGCCCTGAGAAGGGGGCAGCTAGCAGTGCAGCTCAGGTGGGTTGCACAGAAGAACAGGGGCCCCACATTGCCCAATCTTATTTTTCAAGAACCATTGGCCATCCTAATTTTAAATGTTAGCTCAATTAAAAAAAATAACTTGTGGCTGCCCCCAAAAATCTAGGGTCCATCAGTTTGCAGCCTCCGCTTTAGGTTTAGATCATAGCACGAATAAAAACAAGCGGGGTGAAGGATATGTCAAAGAAGGGAGAGACTAGTGTCATCTGGAGCATTGAATTTGCTGAAGGAAATAATGGGAAATAAGCGTAGGTAAGACTAGGAAATTATTCTGGGGCCAATTCCTGGAGGGCTTTGAATACAAGGCAGGGAATTTGGACTTCGATTATAATTTTACAAGTAAATTTTTGACAAGGGGAGTAACTTCCAGCTTATGATTCTGGTGGCAATATTAAATAAGCTTTGCCCTAATTCATGCAATAGGTTTAGAGCTTGAAAGAGCAGGAGGACAAGAGACATCAGGGAAGAAAATAGGCCTTAGTAAGTGACTAGACTGACTCAACCAACATTTATAGCATACCTGTCCTGTGTCACATGTGCTAGGCATAGAAGATACACAAGTCATTGAGAAGTCTTTAAAGGAATTTGCGGTTTAGTAGGTGACATGCACTTGAACAAGGAATGGGAAATACAGAACGATACATTGCTAATAAGGATTCCGTACGACGGGACAATGAGGAGGAAAGGGGTCAGCTACCTACTACCAATGGTGAGATGCTGCTCAGAAGAATCACTGAACTGAGTTCTGAACAGGTTCAGATACTGGCAGTGAGGAAAGGGGGTTGAGCATTTACTGTGAGTCGGGCACTATTTTAAGTATCAAACATTTCAACTTCCCAACAATTTTATTAAAAGGCGCTATCGCCATCTCCATTTTCTGTGTGGGGAAGTAGGCAATAAAATTCACACGGGTAAGGATCAGAGCTGGGATTTGAACCCAGAAAGTCATCGCAGAGCCTGAGTTCCTATCCGCTGCACGTAACAAGAGGCACATAACCAGAGATGAATCACAGATAAAGGCTCAGATTTCTGTTCTGTGAGAATGAAGACAGGGTCATTACTAACCTGAACAGGGAGGAGAGGATGAGCAGGTTTCGGGGTGAAGTAATGAGCTCATGTGGGGAACTTCGGGGTTAAAGATGCTCCCACATAAAGATGTTTAGCCAGTAAATGGAAACGTGGATGTGGAGCTTCAAAGCAACAAGTTAGGGTTAAAGATGTGGCTTTGGGAGTTATCTGCCGAAAGGTGATCAAGAAATTCTAGGTAGGAATGCAAACGCTAAGAGGATAGGAGGAAGGCTAAGAATGGGACTTTGGGGGAATTCCAGAAGTAACCTGGAACAAAATCTGAAAAATAGATGAATGATAAAGATGGCAAATGCCTCAGCTTTTTTTTTTTTTAAAGATTTTATTTATTTATTTGACAGAGATAGAGACAGCCAGCGAGAGAGGGAACACAAGCAGGGGGAGTGGGAGAGGAAGAAGCAGGCTCACAGCAGAGGAGCCTGACGTGGGGCTAGATCCCATAACGCCGGGATCACGCCCTGAGCTGAAGGCAGACGCTTAACCGCTGTGCCACCCAGGCTCCCCTCAGCTTTTTTTAATAAAGGTAATTTTGAAGGAATGATTTGTATGATACTAGGATTATGGTGTGTGTGTTTTGAGTACAGTTGACAAGTAATGAATCATTTAAATGTGGCTCATAAACTAGCCATGAAGGAGTTCCAGAAATGTTTTGTGCAATGACCACATTCCTAAGATAAGTGTAGGTTGAGATAATTTCAGTTGAAGTCCTCTAATGATCACTGGATAAACTACAGAGATCCAGGCCTCTTAACATTTGGAACAAGTCAGCAACGTGGAAGGGGACAATAAGTTCTTGTGTGCCAGATGTCCCCACATTAGCATTTTAGTCACATAAAAGCAATTTTGGTTAAGGTCTAAGAATTTGTTGCTGAAAAGATCAGTATAGGTTGGCAATAGCTACTCGGCTATAAGGTGAAGGAGCTGCATGAGAGAAGGAATTAAGCTGTCACGTGGAGATGCTCAGCCTGAATAGATTGGGGGTATCTTGCTGGAAAGAATTGAGGATTTTTAAAAATGGGTGATTTAGACAGAGTGCATTGCTCAGAGGAGCATGTGTGTGATAAGATGGGGCGTTGAAGTCCCTGGGCAGGGGAACATGATGAAAGCAGTGTTGTAGAGCTCAGTGTGGTGAAACTGGGGCATCTGGAAGGCCATTGTAACAAATTAGATGATGTGGTGGAAGAAGCAATGATTGATGAATATGGGGCATGGGAGAAAGAAGAATGCCAGATTAATTCTTAAGGTTGGAAACAATGGAATTGCAAGAACAGCATTAACAGAAGTGGGAAGAGTCAAGAATGTCATTCTGGGAAGGGAAGTTTTGTTTGCATTTTAGGTGATGTATAGGTAGCTGGAGGTATAGGACCACAGTTTGGCTTTGGATTTTTGTCTTGGGAGGAGGGAAAAGAATGAAGCTTTTGGCAGAATTCCACAGAAGGAGGGAGAAAACAAATGAGATGGAGAAACAGTGTTCTAAGAGGAAAATGAGAGTACAGTGTCTCTGAAGTCCAGTAAGAAATCAATGGTTCCAAACATAGCAAAGGTTTTTACAACAGGATATTAAGATAGTGTGAAGCTGGATGCCAAGAGTATACATTTTATTCAAAAAATAGAAGGAAGTAGGGGTTCCTGGCTGGCTTAGTGGAGCGTGGGACTCTTGATTTTGGGGTTGTAAATTCGAGCCCCAAGTTGAGTGTAGAGATTACTTTAGAATCTAAAGAAAAAAATGGAAGTAGAAAACAAGGTGATCATTTGGAATTGTCAAGTGAGGGTGTAATTTAGTTCTGATTTAATGGATTGATTCAGTGGGATAGAATTTGAACATGTCATGGAAGGATGTTAATGGAAGTTTCCTTAGGAGGTTGAAATGAGTAGGATCACAAGCCTAAGTGAAGGTAGCTGTCGGGCAGATGAGCAAAGTCAAACACCGAACCAGAAACTAAGGAATGCCTGGGGGTACCTTATCATAAAAGCCAGGGAAATACATGAGGATAGAGGATTTGTTGAGATGGGAGAGGAAAGGTAAAGAAATTGGGGAGTTCTGGTGGGCTGTGGGGATGGTAGAAATTTGAAATTATCTATTGTACATTAAGGTTTGAAGCCTTGGACTCTCATCTATGACAGTTACAAAGGAAGCATTTGAGAGCGAAAGGTAGGATCTCCAAGTACCCAACAACCTCTGCCAGGTCCTCCATTTTGTAAGCCACAGTGCCGCCTTCCTTTCGCAACACAGTTGTTGGTTGCCCTCTGCTGGTCAGTTTTGGTCTTGCCTCTCCAGACATTTAAGTCTGAGAGCATGCGCAAAATGGCACTTGGTAGGAAGCTGAGTACTGAGCCTGTTAAGAGTCTGTTCATTCAGTACTTACTCGATCACATCTGCGTATAAAGGCCTAGTAAAGGAAATACGGAACAAAAACAAAATACACAGTACTAACTGTCAAGAAGCTTATAGTCCAGTCCGAAGATTAAAATATGCATCCATAACTACTGTAAAAAATCCATTTACTCAACAAAGTTTGTTTATTTATTTATTTAATTGATTGATTGGCTTGTATTGTGCCAAGAGTTGATGTTCTACTGGGGAAGAAAGACTTCACAAAACATGATTAGGGTATGGTGGGTGACGAAGGGTTAGAGATGACTTACCAGGAGAACCAACACTGATGTGGAGGCTGAGTAGAAGGTGAGGATGGGAAAGATTGATTCAGGCAGAGAACAGCATGAACACAGACAAATACTATACCAGGAACTAAAAGAATGCCATTGGTTGGAAAGTAGTGAATAGGAAAGAATGATGAGTGAAAAGGGACCAGGTCATGAGACACACAAAGCAGTCACGTAAGGGTTTAAGGTCTCTGGCTACAATTGGATGCTTTACAACCTCCTTTCCTAATGACTCCAGTAAGTGGTTGGTCTGGCCTGCATGTACCCTGAGAAACGCGAACAGATCTAAGATCTATTTAGGAAGCAGAATAAATATTACTTTTATTTTAGTTAGTTCTTACAGAGGGGTGTCAAAGATGTCTTGCATGCAACCAAGTCGATGGTGGTGGTAGAATGACTCCAGCTGGAGTAATCAAGAGCCTCAAAGAGGAAGGATAAAAGGATGTGCAGGATGGGAAGTTATAAATGATGGGAGTGCTGGGTGGGAAGGAGACAGTGGTGGGGATGATCTCAGAAAGAAGAGCATGATAAAGGGTACAAAGACGGGAAACTGCAAAGTAGAAATGTGTAGAAAGCTCTGTGAATTACTCTTGAACTCCCTGCCCTATGGGAGATCCTTCTTGGAGAAAATGATGCTGTGTAAGATAACGAAATACAAAAAAAAAACATCCTCAACAAGTATCCTACATATTCCCCGTGATCAGAAACTGGGGGATTGGGGCGCCTGGGTAGCGCAGTCGTTAAGCGTCTGCCTTTGGCTCAGGGCGTGATTCCGGCATTCCGGGATGGAGTCCTAACATCAGGCTCCTCCGCTGGGAGCCTGTTTCTTCCTCTCCCACTCCCCTGCTGTGTTCCCTCTCTCGCTGGCTGTCTCTCTGTCACATAAGTAAAATCTAAAAAAAAAAAAAAAAAAAAAAAAAAAAAAAAAAAAAAAAAAAGAAAAGAAAGAAAGAAATTGGGGGATAGGAAGAACCAGATAAGGTGAGTACAGGAGGGTTGGAGGTTAAAGAAGGAATTAATTCCCTAGCTTGGTTAATACACAGAGACTTTAGAACAGTACTTGGCACCTAATGAGCATTCAGTAAAAAGTATTATCTCCCCACACTCCAGCTAGATGTGTAGTGTTTACGTTTCAACAGGCTATTTCCTCCTAGCCCAGTGATAGCCGAGATGAGCCGCCTCAAAGAAATACAAATGAGAGAAATGCCTTTTCGTGGGGTCTCAATTATAATCACACTCCGGTCATGAAATCCAGAGGTGCCCCCTTTCCTGGAAACTCTAATTTTGACTATTATAGCACAACAGGCATTCAAATTTCCCAAAACCTATCCTTCTTCCACCAAATCCTTTGACATTCCCTTCCCCAAGAAGGAAACGTGTGCCAAAGCTCTAACAAACCTGAAGTTACAGAATTCGGAAAGTGCCTCGTGTCCTGGCCGCCAGTTGTGTCCAATCCAGTTGTGTACGAGTAAGCTGCCCACGATCACCTCCATCCCTCCCAATCCAGAGGTGAGACCTCTCGGCTTCTATTTCTGAGACAGAAAGGGAAGTGCACGAAAGACACGTGCGCGGGGCGGGGGGGAGGGTCCCCTTTACGTATCCTGAAGGAGGGGAAAAAAAGCGGCCGTCACGAACAGGATTCGAACCTGTGCGGGGAAACCCCATTGGATTTCGAGTCCAACGCCTTAACCACTCGGCCACCGTGACTTCCAAAACCACGTTTGGCCGCGTGCTTACAGAAGGGGTCCGCATTGCGACCACGGACGGAGTGCGGCAATGAGAGGCCGGCCCCGACCCCATACACACACACCCTGTGACCCCCGCCCTCCGACCCTTACCCCGCCTCTACGCCACTCAAAGGAACAGGCGGGTGGACTCGGGGGGGGGGGGGTCCTCCCGCCCAGACAAGTTTGGGGTCTCAAAGAGCGCAAAGCTATTTAGAAGGCGAAGGCGAGGCCTGCAGAGTAATCAGTTGGAGGGAAGGGGCTGGGCCCCAGGGTGGCGGCTAGAGGACTTCTCGGGTTAAGGAGTGACAGGGGGTGCTGAGGCAAGGTGTTAGGAGTGAGGGAGACTCAGGAAGAGTTGAAAAGGGGAAGTCCTGGGGATGGATGAAAGAAAGGAACTTGCTGGGAAAGGGGTTTGGGGCTCCTTGGGATTAAGGGCTCCGTGGGGTTGGAAATGTGCAAGGTAAGGACCACTCGGAACTATGAGCTGGGGGTTCCTCCAGCGACGGACGTCGGCTTGGGGTAGGCTAGAGACGTACCCCACTCCCAGGGCTGAGCGGCAGAGGGAGGAAAGGCTTCGCGTCGGGTAGAGAACGATCTCAGGGGAGTGGGCGCCCCCTCCAGGAAGCAGCCGCCTTCCCAACGCTCCCGCGGCCACCACCGCCGCCGCCGGGGAGGCCGCCAGGGTGGGTCCCGAGCCGGGAGCTTGGCCGCCGCCGTGCCCGACCG
>NC_048232.1:33473174-33521668 GCF_002007445.2 Ailuropoda melanoleuca | reverse complement strand
CCCCCAGCGTGCCCGCCACGGCGCCCGCCAGAGCTCCCCACCGAGCCAGGTACCGGCAGGGCTGAGGCCTCCCTAATGCTTTGTGTATGTTCGGGAGATGATGAAAGCAGAAGGGTAAACAGCCACAGAGCAGGCCCTTGGCTGCTCATCAGCCTGAAGAAACCCCCCCCCACCTGTCTCTATCGCACGTCCCCCACCTCCATCCGAGGGGCAACAGAACCCTTGGGGGCCAGGTTATAGCAGTTCCTGGGCAGCAACCTCTTAACCATTCCTCAGCTTCACAGTGAAGTCACCTGTCCACCTGGCCTTGCATTGCCTTTGGTTTGGGGTTCAGAGGCTAAGACACACTTTATATCTCCAGCCCCCCAGCCCGTAACTGGAGATAATAAGGTAGTGAACAAAGGGTTCAAAAAGCCTTACCTGACTTTTCTATCAAACCTCTTCCTGGTGTTGTCTTTGTCTTTAGGCCTGGTTGAAAGGAACATCTATCTATACATGGGGTTTTTCTGTGGAGATGGTTTGCCTCTTCCTTTTCACTACCCCCAGTTAGAGGTTCTCTTTCTGGCTTTCCTTTAGCTCCCCAGTTCTTCCTGCCCAGCTTTGCAGCCTGTCAGAAGTGTGATGGGTGGCTGAGGAGTACACCCCTCTGATCCTGGTTCTGGCCATCTCGGAGGTTTCTCTGAGTGTCAGAACCCTGACAAACAGCTGTTGGGTCTGTGGTTTGCCTGTACCCCAGGGTGAGGCTCTGGTTCCCAGGCCTCCACCTTTGACCTTTTGGAAGGGAGATCAGTCTAGGGGCTTAGTCTCTGGCCCTGGGGGGATTGACAGCCTGTGAGCTTTCAAATTCAGCTTTCAGTTCTTAGCTCTTTGTCGTTACCTTTTCCTTCAAGGCTTTCTTCACATCTCCCACTGAGAGGAGCACTTTTCTCTGTGATTAGGGTTGAGGAAACAGGGGTCAAAAGGTAAAGAGAAAGTTAGCCTCCTGGCTCAGATTTAAATTAGAACAGGAGGCTAGGATACTAGGTAGCATAACATGGAAATGTGTAAGAGGGCCCAGGTTGCTTGTCTCAGATACAGTTTCTTCAGAAAGCATGGATGTTTTCTTGCTCTTTCTCACCAGGCTGGGTAGTAGCTGGTCCTTGCCATCTAGGAGAGCCTACAAAGACATTTGTGCCCAGTTGCTATCAGAAGCAGAATGCGCAAGCTCACTCTCTCAGTCTGTTTGCCGTGCCTCACTTCTTCGCACCTTTCTTATTAGGCTACGTTATAGGGGGAATTACCCTTCAGAATTTTACCGCCCTCAGTGCTGTTGGCTAGAAATCAGGGTCCTACAACTCCAATTTCAGAGAACAGCTGAGAAGGAGGAGGAAGCCCCACTTGCCTCCAGTACCCAATGATGGCAGGCTCGGTTGGGAGTTAGCAGAATTTCAACTTCCTGTGAGGGGCTTAGAGGGCTTCCCTTCTGCCATTTTCTTTATAGAAACTAGACATATGGGAGAAGACACTATTTTTTCTACCCCAGATGCTTCCAGAGCCCCCTAGGAAGAAATAAGGGAGATAGTGGACAGTTTATCTAGGGTCTACTTTTCTTCCCTTTGCCTCTGTTTCCCCAGTATATACAAGCTGAACCACCTACCAACAAGTCCTTGTCTAGCCTGGTTGTACAGTTGCTACAATTTCAGGAAGAAGTTTTTGGCAAACATGTCAGCAACGCACCGCTCACTAAACTGCCGGTGAGTGCAAACGCAAGGGGATGAATCCTCCAAACTGGAGAGGGAGTCGTGGGGTTTTTGTAAATTTCATACCTTTTGAGATTTGGGTAATTGCCTATTACCCCCATTCCTGGTTAGGGCATTACTGGCTTGCCCTAGTCCCCAATTTACCACTCCCTTTGTCTTAGTAATATTTTGTGCAACAAGGGCCACCTGGCTGACTGAGTCCATGGAGCGTGTGATTCTTGATCTGGGGGTTGTAAGTTCGAACCCCACTTTGGGTGTAGAGGTTGCTGAAGATCTTTAAAAAATAAAAATAAATAAATAAAATAAAATATTTCATTCAACAGGTTATCTGAGAGTGTCTAAGCTCATATATGAAACTCCCATAGCACGGTTAAAGGGGTATGAGATTTGGTTTTGCATAGGCTTGTGTTCACATCCTAGCTCTGCCACTTAGTATCTCTGTGATCTTAGGCAAGCCATTTAAGCCTTTTGAGTGTCTGTTCCTTCATCTCTGGATGGGATTAATATCTCTACCTTATAGGGTTTCTGTAGTGGTCGATGAGGTAACCCAGTAAGTACAGGGCACAAGGTGGGGCTTTGTGAATACTGGTTTCTTTCTCCCCCCCTTCTTCTGGACCAAGTGATACCGTTGCATAGGGGTTAAGGAATTCCAACTTTGGGGGCACCTGAGTGGCTAAGTCGTTTGAGCCTCCAACTCTTGATTTTGGCTCAGGCTGTGATCTCAGGGTCTTGGGATCGAGCCCTGCATCAGGCTCCGTGCTCAGCAAGGAGTCTGCTTAAGACTCTCTCTCCCTCTCCTNAAAAAAAAAAAAAAAAAAATTTTTTCCCCCCCTCAAAAAAAAAAAATTTAAAAAAAAAAAAAAAAAAAAAAAATTCCAGCTTTGAGAGAGAGGTTAGTTCAGCATGGGATTTTGTGAAAGGATTGCCAATAAGAGAATTTAGAATGTAACTCTCACATACTTCTTTCCTGTCTCAATTTTGTAGATCAAATGTTTCCTAGATTTCAAAGCAGGAGGCTCCCTGTGCCACATACTTGCAGCTGCCTACAAATTCAAGAGTGACCAGGGATGGTGAGATGCCTTCTTCACTAAGCTGCTTACATTTAGGGGGACTCCCCCTTTATGATTTCCTAGGTCCTTCTCAGGGTGGGAGAGCATACGTAGACATTCTTGCGAGTCTTTTACTTTGCTAGGTCAGTAGGCCTGACTTGCTGGGTCAGAAGAGTGGCTGAGAGAGCCAAAATAGTCTCTAAGAGCGAATGAGCATGTGTGTGTGTGGTGCTGTGTGTATCGTAGAGGAAAGAGGATTCTTTGGTTGGCATCTCAAGCTTTTCTTTGTCCTTTTGGACTAAGTAAGAAGTGATTCATGGAGTTGAGATTAGTGAACCCCAGATCCCAGGCCATTTTGACAACAGTTGTGGGCAAGATAGCTTCCTGATTTCCCATGCTACGAAGTCACATACCCTAACCTCATCTTCAGACCCGGTCTGCACCACTCACTAGATTATTGCCTCTTCTCAAGGCGGCGTTACGATTTCCAGAATCCATCCCGCATGGACCGCAACGTGGAAATGTTCATGACCATTGAGAAGTCCTTGGTGCAGGTGATAGTCAAGCACCCCACCCCACCCCTGCCTCCCATTCATCTCCTTTCCCTCGGTGAAAATCCAAAACATCCAAAACACATCTTCCACATGATCTCATCCTATCTATTTCTTCTTCCCACAGAATAACTGCCTGTCTCGACCTAACATTTTTCTGTGCCCAGAAATTGAACCCAAACTGCTAGGGAAATTAAAGGACATTATCAAGAGACACCAGGTGAGTGGGTGGGCCAGAAGAAATTTTGGAAACTCCATGACTCTTCCTGATGTTTTCAGTACAATAAGCAGCCCTTTGGGTGACAAGTTTTCTATTGCAAAGGCAGCTCTGCCTACTTGGAAAAAGACTAGAGTTAAAGCCTTGACCATCTCTTTCTCAGTTCACTCCTCCCATTTCCCAGTCTTGACAGGTTGGATCTCTGTCCTAGAGACTGCATTGGCCTGGGGGTGAGGAAAGCCAGAGATTGCCTGATTTCAGGGAAATGAAACCTTTACTCTGGACCTCTATAATAACAAACAGATGCCATTGCTAAGGACATACAGTCAGCTTCACATTTCCCATGTGCAGATTATCTATTCGGGGGATTATTTGCAGCAACTTTTAGTTCTTTAGTTTTTCTTCATTATTAGCACTATCCCAGCTATTTCCCTCTGCCTCTCTGCTGGTGTGTGTGTTTGAAGAACGCAAACTAACTTTAATACCATTCTGGGCAAAATATGATTGGGAAGGCAGATCTGTGGTTAAATCTTATTTTGGCTTTTTGCACCCATGAGTAATTCAGAGGGGACTGTATTTACCCGCTTTTCCTCATGCCATCCAGGGAACAGTCACTGAAGATAAGAACAATGCCTCTCATGTTGTGTATCCTGTCCCAGGGAACCTGGAAGAAGGTGAGACCTGGGTTGTCCTGGCTTCTGCAGTGCTTGGACTAGGAGTGGGGGACTATTCAGCCCCCGCACAGTGCCTGGACTCCTCCTCTCTCCTTTCAACCTTGAGCCCTCCTACTGCCTTATGTTCCTATTTCCAGGTCCCTGGCTGGAACACGAGTTGTATACAGTTATTTTCTGTGTATCCCTTTAGCTTATCTCTCTCCTTATTCTGTCTCTATCCCCAGAGGAATGGGTACGACCGGTCATGAAGCGGGATAAGCAGGTTCTTCTGCACTGGGGCTACTATCCTGACAGGTGAGGACGGGGTCCTGGGGCAGGTTTAACTACAGGAGCCAGACTGAGAAGAAGCCCTAGAACATCTAGCAGAGCAAGCAGGCACTCTTTTGGGGTTATTTTTAGGTCTGTTAATTTGTTCTCCTCTCTATTATGAGAATTTTCCATCATGGGAGAGGTTTGGACATATTCGATGAGGGTTAGGCTAAAAACATTGGGGCTTTATGTGTGAAATGGTTATTCCAGTATAATCTGTGATAAATAAATGTTAGAAACACTCTAAATATCTACTGGGAAAATGTTTCAGCAATTTGAATATCTACTCAGTGGACTGCTATGCAGCCATCGAACTGATAGAAATAACATGAGAAAAAAAGAAATCACATGGATAATTTGTAGATAAATATTAAATGCAAAAAGTAGGATTATAAAATAACATGTAACATTGCAATTATGTAAAAACAAAATTGTACAGGAGAAATTTACCAGGAAAAAATAAATACCAAATAGTTGTGTCGGGTGATTCTTTTCTTTCTTTCTTTTATTTTTGGAGTTGTTTTTATTACTTTATAATGGAAAGAATCCCAATATTAATTGGAAAAACAGTCATACCAAAAAAGAACCCAACAACCCTATACATTTTGTAAAAGTGGAAAAGGTAAAAGGCACTTTACTTTTCTATGACCCCATCCTATCAATCCTGCTTCACGCTCGATTTCCCATGGCAGTTACGACACGTGGATCCCAGCCAGTGAAATTGAAGCATCTCTGGAGGATGCCCCAACTCCTGAGAAACCTAGGAAGGTGAGCATTTCTTGTCCCCGAGCCCAGAAAGCATGCTTGGGGCGCCCGGCTGGCTCAGTTGGTAGAGCGTGTGACTCTTGACCTTGGGGTTGTAAGTTCGAGCCCCACGCTGTGTGTAGATGTTACTTAGAAATAAAATCTTTTTTAGGGGGTGCCTGGGTGGCTCAGCTCAGGTCATGGTGGGGTCCTGGGATCGAGCCCCACCTTGGGCTCCCTGCTCAGCAGGAAGCCTTCTTCTCCCTCTCCCACTCCCCCTGCTTGTGTTAAAAAAAAGAAAAGAAAAGAAATAAAATCATTTTTAAAGAAAAGATGAATACTGGGACCAGACCACTCTTTGGAGGTGAAGCACGGGCTCGTGCGTCCTTGGGCTTTTCCGTTATGGGCGCCCTGACAGCTGTGGCTTTCAGGCTTCTCTCCAGCACAGCCTGCCTTTGTACTTCAGGTTCATGCAAAGTGGATTCTGGACACAGACACTTTCAATGAATGGATGAACGAGGAAGACTACGAGGTAAATGATGACAAAAGCCCCGTCTCCCGCCGAAAGAAGATTTCAGCCAAGACGCTGACAGATGAGGTGAAAAGTCCTCTTCTTTCTTCACTGATCCCTTAGCCTAAGTCTTGGGATAAGTCTTCAGTGGGGCTTGTTGGCTGACATTCGCTCCCATTCTCCAACCTGCAGGTGAACAGCCCAGATTCAGATCGACGGGACAAGAAAGGGGGGAACTATAAGAAGAGGAAGCGCTCCCCCTCTCCTTCACCAACCCCAGAAGCTAAGAAGAAAAATGCTAAGAAAGGGTATGCCAGCCCCTTCCCTGCCCCCACCTTCGCCATTCTTTCCACACCATGTTGAAGGAAGGAAGGGCAAACTCCTTCCCATAACCACCCGGCCCTGACCGGGATAGGCCGTATTCCTGTGGGTGTCCGAGAGGGAGGATGAGGTCTTCTCTAGCTGCCCGGTTGTTAGTTCTAGTTGCAGCCATGGGTGAACTCGGAGAGAGCTAAATCTTCAAGTGAAAGCCTTTGCGCTTCCCAGTACTCTGTCGTGTTTGGGTTCTCTGTATGCTCAGCTCCACCTTTGGGATGCTCTCTTGCTTCGCTGCCCTTGAATCTCAACTTCTCCAAGGATGACTGGCTTATCTTTCACTCCCTTTCCTTCCTAGTCCCTCAACACCTTACACCAAGTCAAAGCGTGGCCACAGAGAGGAGGAGCAAGAAGATCTGACAAAGGACATGGATGAGCCTTCACCAGTCCCCAACGTAGAGGAGGTGACGTTGCCTAAAACAGGTATGGGCCACACCGAGCTCTGGGGACCTACCTTCTGTCAGGATGTAGTTCCCCCGCCCAGCTCCGGGTCTGGAGGATCTTTCCCTTTAGTTTAGCTGGTTATTTTTCATCACCACGGACAGTCCTCTGACCTTATCCAGACACTCCTCTGGTTATTTTTCATCACCACAGACAGTCCTCTGACCTTATCCATATCGGAGTTGTGGACTGCGCCTCGCACCTGTCAGGGGTTGTCTCCAGACTGCTTTAGATCACGTACCCCCATCAGTATGGTATTTAAGCACAAGTTAGAGATACGTACTGCTGTACCATTACTTCAGGAACATTATAAAGCACACGCAAACATTACCTAAAAGTGGGAAAATGTAAAGGATAAGATGAAAAAACAAGTGTAAAGAGAAGTTCTACGATTCCCTGCCTGTATTCCGGTGGACCATCTCTTACATCCTATGTGAGGACCCCACTTGGGAGACCGTTGCTCCGCAGTGTTAGAGAGTGGTACAGTTGCAAAGGTGGACTATGATCTGTATTCCGTAGACGAGCTGCACATCTGCAGGAGTGCACTTTGCGGTGGGGGAGGGGGGCCACGGAGAGAGAGCAATGCTGGCTTCCATCCCCTTGTCAATCACAGCAGAGAGCCCGGCAGCTCTCTTCTGTATTCGTGTTTTCTCCTGAGCTGTTGTGTACGGATTCAGTAAGGGAAGCCCTCTGCTTTAGAAAACGTTGAAGCTCCAACCACGCCTGTACAGAGTGATTTGGTCAGACTCTGTCTCGGTCCAGTAAGAACTCACAGACACACGGATGGAGCTAAGAGGGGCCTGTCAAAGACAGGAATGCCTCATGAGTGCCCCTAGAGTAGAAGATGCTTCTTTATAGGAAAAAAGTGAAGTGAATTTTTGGCGGGGGAAGGAGGGAAAGTGGCAAGTGAGTTTCATAGGCCTAGAATGACTGTGCCCGGAGGGAATTACCACCTTTTGTGATCCGATGGGAAAAGTTTTGGGGGGAAATGAGATCTCCAGAATTGTTAATGGTGGAGAGGTAAGGGCTCGGTTTGGACAGAACCTGTCTGATAGAATGACTCTCTCTCCTGGCAGTCAACACTAAGAAGGATTCAGAGTCAGCCCCAGTCAAAGGAGGCACCATGACTGACCTGGGTAAGGAGGAGAGGAATCTCGGCTGCCAGCCTCCCCTAGCCTGCCGGGGCTTTTCAGAGAGTGGGATTCTGCTGCCCCTCTGGAGGCTCCAACCTCCTCTTTTGCCGTCTCTATCTTTCAGATGAACAGGAGGACGAAAGCATGGAGACCACGGGCAAGGTGGAGCCAATTTAAAGAGGCCCTTTCTACCTCTCTATGGGATTCTGAGTTGTGCTGATAAAGTTCCTTCTGCCCAGAACTTACCACTGCCTGGAGTTTTCCCACCTTAGACTAGTTCTAGCTGTTGTTCAAAACTCAAAACTCTGACCCTTTCCAAGTTCTGGGGCCTATAACTGTTCATTCTCATACCCATCCTTAGTGCGCACTTTCCTGGGGCGTGGGAGAAACAGAGGGTTGCTGGGGGGCAAAATGAAAATGCTGAGTGTCCAGCAGCCTCCATACCTGTAGGATGAGGATGAAAACAGTACGGGAAACAAAGGGGAGCAGACGAAGAATCCGGACCTACATGAGGACAACGTGACTGAACAGACCCACCACATCATCATTCCCAGCTATGCCGCCTGGTTTGACTATAATAGGTATTGTGGCGCCAACTGCTCACCGCTTCTCTATTTCCCTGCCACCAGGGGCCATCGTGTTGTTCCTCTTCCTGTCTCCAAACAAGTTATTTCTTCATCAGCCGGGTAGACTGGGGAACACTTCGGTTTTAGGGGAGCTCCTAGTATTTTTGAACCTTACTGCCCTGGGGGAAGTTCTCCCCAGGGAAGAGAGAACTGCTGTGTTCTCCCTCCCTCCCTTCTAGGCTTTTCCTTCTGAGGCTTCCATCCCTCCACCAATGCCTTCTGAATCTATTCCATCTTCTCTTGCAGTGTTCATGCCATTGAGCGGAGGGCTCTCCCCGAGTTCTTTAACGGCAAGAACAAGTCCAAGACTCCAGAAATGTAAGGAGATCTCAGCTCACGACTCTCTTTCTCCCTCCTGTCCCTGATCACGCTTCCCGTCCAGCGATATTCCATTTAGCAAATGTTTCTTGAGCTCTTCTGCAAGCCAGGCACTGGGCAACTCTTAACAAAGACATGATCTCAGCCCACAGACAGCCCCAGCCCAGCACTGCGGCCACAGTAGCACGCTCTCTAGGATTTGCCTGGGGGCAGGATTAAGCATGGTCTTCAAAACGGGTACCCGCTCTGATGCCTCCATTTCTTTGAATAGAGTCTAGAGCCTTCCAATCCATAATTACTAAGATATCTAAAATGCAGATGTCCCTAGCATACATAATAGCTTCGACTAGAATGCAAATGACCCTGCTGGTCCCTGAGAGTAGGTTTTAATAGAAAAACAAGAGGAGGAACTATGAAATCCAAGACTCTAAATTAAGGGCTGGAGAAGTCTCTCTGGAGAGAGGAGTTGTGTAAAGTACAGGCTTTGGGCTTGGAAGTCTTCATCAAGGTGTTGCCTCAAGCCAAACCTGTTTGGCTTTGAATGAGTCTTGGCAATCTTCTGTGGTTAGGGATGCTCCAGGATGAATGTCATAATGAGAAGGTGAGAAAGTGTTGATCTCCCTGAGAACTGAATGAGCTTGCTTCCCAGCTGTTCCTCAGCTTCCCCTCTCTAGGGCCATCTTGCCCTCCCACCATGTTTCTTTCCCTGTAACCTGGTATGGTTCACTCCTCTTCTTTCTGGGGAATGC
Organism: Ailuropoda melanoleuca; assembly: GCF_002007445.2. NCBI lineage: Eukaryota > Metazoa > Chordata > Mammalia > Carnivora > Ursidae > Ailuropoda > Ailuropoda melanoleuca. The sequence continues at coordinate 33,512,232 of NC_048232.1, read as the reverse complement.
AGTTTATATGAAGAAACTTGCTCTCTCCAGAGGAAAAGGGACTTACGACCTGGTGACAGGAGTTCAACATAGTCTGTAGGCAGGGCTGGATCTAGAATTGTTCTGCACTCTGTTCTCTTGGTGTAAGATAGTAAATAGTGATAATTGCGTGCACTTACTGAAAGCGTGCTATTTCCCAGGCACTATCCTAAGTGTCTTACAGGCATTGACTAATCTTCATATCAGCTTTAGAGGTAGGTCTTATTATCCTCTCCAGTTTTCTGATTAGGAAACTGAGATACAGAGAGGTTAAGTCACTTGATTAAGGTCACACAGCCAGTGAGTAGAAGAATCAGGATCTGAATCCTTTAGACTGGCTCATGTTCTCAGACTTTATGCTATACCACCCAGTAGCTACCGTTTGCTGAGCCGCTGAAATGTGCCTGGCACTGTACTAGATCTTTACAGATCTTTCTATTCCTTAGCAGACACTCCACTTTACAGATTAGGAGACTGTGGTTCAAAAAATTTAAGTAGCTGCCCAAGGCCATCATGGTAGAACTGGGACTTAAATTTAGATCTTCCCACCTTCAAAATATATATTGTAGGGGCGCTTGGGTGGTTCAGTCAGTTAAGACTCTGACTTTTGATTTTGGCTCAGGTCATGATGTCAGGGTCATGAGATCGAGCCCGGCATCCAGTGGAGTCTGCTTAAGATTCTCTCTCTCCGTTGGGGCACCTGGATGGCTCAGTCGGTTGAGCATCCGACTAGTGATTTCAGCTCAGGTCATGACTTCATAGGTTGTGGGATCAAGCCCCGCATTGGGCTCCACACTCAGTGGGGAGTCTGCTTGAGATTCTCTCCCTCTGCCCCTCCCCCCACTCACACTTTCTCTCTCTCTCTCAAATAAATCTTAAAAAGATTCTCTCCCTCTGCCCCTTCCCTGCGCATGCTCTCTTTAATAAAAAATATAGGTAAATAAATACAAAAATATATTTGTGTATATATGTGTATATATACATATATATATATTTTTTTTTTTCAGTGAGCTCCGCACCCAGTGTGGGGCTTACTTAAAAAACGAAAACATAATTCTTTATAGCACGCCATGCTGACTAGTTGGATGCATGGATAAAGACTTCCCCTTAACGTCTGCCTTTGGAAATAAGGGCACCTTTTCTTGCATTTTGATCGCTTGTTCAAAAGTTCGATGAAACTTCCCCAAGTACAGCCAGAGAAATGATTCGCTTAAACTAAACAACCGCCATCAAGGAAAACGTGCCAGTGGCTGAACCGCTTGCATCTGGCATGGAGTGGATCCACAGTGTTTACTGAGGCAGACGACCCGCTCTGTTCTCCGTCACACAGGAGCAGCCATGAGCTCTTGTATCACTTTCCCTACCCCTCAGTCCTCAGCAGACTTATTTTTCTTCCTCTCATGCATCTCTCACTCTCTCTCCTAAGCTACCTGGCTTATCGAAACTTCATGATTGACACGTACCGGCTGAACCCCCAAGAGTACCTCACCTCCACTGCCTGCCGCAGGAATCTGGCCGGTGATGTCTGTGCCATCATGAGGTGGGTCTGCAGCTGAGGGGAGGGGGCTGCATAAGGATGTCTGCCCACAGATGTCTCTTGGCAGAAGGAGAGCTGTCAGCAAAGATTCTAGGGGAACAAGCAGGAAAAAAAAACGCCTCTAGAGAAAGGCACGGTTCAGGGCATGTGTGTGACTTGAGGGAATGGCAGTGGTGTCCTCTGGCGTGTGGAAGAAAGAAGGCGTGCATGTGTAGTTGAAGCATCCTGGTTCAATCTGCCTGGCTCTCGAGGAAGAGATGTTGCCTAGGTGGGTGGATATGGAGAGAGGCCCTGGCTGGAGACGGAGGCCTGGGTGTCCCTGGCATTTAGGGATTGGCCAGGGAGTAGAAGGGGCAGAGAAGAGGGCTAGGGAAAGGGAGCTTCATGCCCCCACCTCTGCCCCGTTCTGGTGGCCCCATGTGACCCTTTCTCCTCCTCTCTCCTGCCAGGGTCCATGCCTTCCTAGAGCAGTGGGGTCTTATTAACTACCAGGTGGATGCGGAGAGTCGACCAACCCCGATGGGGCCTCCGCCCACCTCTCACTTCCATGTCTTGGCAGACACGCCATCAGGGCTGGTGCCTCTGCAGCCTAAGACCCCGCAGGTAGGGTGAGGGGCTGTGGGGGCAGGGGGGCGGCTGGGAAACACTGGGCTTCTTTGGACTTTTCTTTTTCTGGTTTTTAGGGTAATGGTTCAGGAGTGTGTTGAGGCTTCTTCCTTTTCCGTGAGATGCAAAGGGCCGCAGGAGTCAGCCCCGTATGTTTAGCGCCCTCTCTCAGCCTCTGTACCTAAGACTGCGAGGACTTGCTGAGGGAGAAGAGATGCTCCTTGTCCTCGAGGAGCAGACAGGCCAGTGTAGGGCGTGGAGCAGTTAGAGAAAAATGGCTGAAAATTAAGTTGCATGAAATTTTTTAACTTTGTCGTATTTCCAACATTTTTTTTTTCATTTTTGCTTCATAATTATTATCACTTCCGTTTTTTTCCACTTCCATTCCATACATTACAAAAATTAAGAGGAGACAGATTACGTGGCTTGCCCAGGGTCACAGAGTACCAAATCTAAGATTAGAACCTAATAGTCCAGCTCCTGAGGGAACCTATAAAGTTATATGTGAATACAAATGGGGATCATGCCAACTACAGATCTAATTAATCATTAAGGGAACACGGAACAGTGGCATGAGTGCCCCCAGAGCTTGCGGGCCGCCCAGCATTTGGTCTTGAGGCCTCCAGGGCCTTGGCCTGGTCATTTGCCGCCCAGCCTCCATGACGCCAAGCTCTGTCCCCCAGGGCCGCCAGGTTGATGCTGATACCAAGGCTGGGCGAAAGGGCAAAGAGCTGGATGACCTGGTGCCAGAGACGGCTAAGGGCAAGCCAGAGCTGGTAGGTGGGGTGTAGACCCCGCTGGGCTTCTTATTTGCCCCTTTATTGGGGGGCCCCTGCCCGGGAAGAAGAGACGTGAGAGCAGAGGAGCTACAGCAGTGAGGGAGGAAGTCCCACCCAGGGGTGTCCCTGGCTTTGGGAAGGAAGCTCCTTCTGTCTGTTTTCTCTCTCTGTCCGCCCCTGGCTCCCGTGGTCACTTGTCCTCACCTCTTGCTTTCCCCTCCACAAATAGCAGACCTCTGCTTCCCAGCAAATGCTCAACTTCCCTGACAAAGGCAAAGAGAAACCGACAGACATGCAGAACTTTGGGCTGCGCACAGACATGTACACAAAGAAGAACGTCCCCTCCAAGGTATGGAGGTGGGGCTGACTCCAGGCGGGGAGCACCTCCGTCCTTCCGCAGTCACAGGCTCCTCTCTCTGACCCACCTCTTTCTCCTGCAGAGTAAAGCTGCGGCCAGTGCCACTCGAGAGTGGACGGAACAGGAGACCCTGCTGCTCCTGGAGGTAATTGGGGCAAGGAAAGGAGAGTTTTCTATGAAAACGGAAGTGGCCAGGGTGCCAGGCACACTCGTGAGTGGGCAGAGCGTGATCTTGTCCCCGGTCTTTCTCTTCCCTGATGCCTGCCACACCTGCCCCAGGGAACAGCTCCAGGCCAGGCGTTTGGGCCATTTCATTAACTCCATATCCTCTCGTAGTGCTACTTGGAGATTCCCCTGGGACCCAGCAGAATCCACAAATACCACAACACAGAGAGCTTTGAAGCCCGCTGCCCTTAGTAGGATGGGGGGAGTTGACCTTCAAGGAAAGTGGCTAAGTAAGGAAGTTGTGTCTCCACCACTACCACCAGGCACTGGAAATGTACAAAGATGACTGGAACAAAGTGTCAGAGCACGTGGGAAGCCGCACGCAGGATGAGTGCATCTTGCATTTTCTTCGTCTTCCCATTGAAGACCCGTACCTGGAGGACTCAGAGGCCTCCCTGGGCCCCCTGGCCTACCAACCTATCCCCTTCAGTCAGTCAGGCAACCCTGTTATGAGCACTGTTGCCTTCCTGGCCTCTGTCGTCGATCCTCGAGTCGCCTCTGCTGCTGCGAAGTCGGCCCTAGGTAATGTGGAGGGGTCCTGGCCTCTTTGGTTTGAAAGGCTGGTTACTCAGACCTTGAAAGGCCCTCAAGTTTGGCTGCCCTACTGGCACTGTCTGCCGCTGGCGTCAGCTCAGGCCCCGGTCTAGCTCCACGCTGGTCTAGATGAAGAGATGGGCTTGTGAGGCAGCTTTCGCAGGGACAGCCAACACGGCCTGCCCGCCCCTGCCCCCAGCCTTGTCCTCTCTGGATCTTGCAGAAGAGTTCTCCAAAATGAAGGAAGAAGTGCCCACAGCCTTGGTGGAGGCCCACGTTCGGAAAGTGGAGGAGGCCGCCAAAGTGACGGGCAAGGCCGACCCAGCCTTCGGTCTAGAGAGCAGCGGTATTGCGGGAACCACGTCTGACGAGCCCGAGCGGATCGGTAAGGGCTGCCAGGTGTCAGACTCCTCCACTTTCACCAAGAGCCGCAGCCGCCCGGTGCCCCCCGTGCCATCCCTGCCTAGCCGTGTCCTCAGAGCACAAGACGAATGGGGAGAACTAGTAGGGGTGTTCTTTTCCCCGGGCTCCACCTTAGGGACTGCGGCCCCTGCCCGTGCTCTCACTAAGGTTTTGGCTGGGAGATCGAGCTTTTGGAAAAGCGTTACAGAGACAGACTGTGTATCAGGCATTTCCCATTCTCTCCCCCCTCTCGGGGCCCAGAGGAGAGCGGAACAGACGAGGCACGACCGGAGGGCCAGGCTGCGGAGGAGAAGAAGGAGCCTAAGGTATAGCGGGAATGGGCTGGGCCGGGAGGGTGGAGGCGCCAGTGGCCCTTGGGGAGGGGAGTCATGGTACCTCCGACGGAAGATGTGGAAGTTCACTTCCCAGTCTGGCCCTTTGTGTGAGGACCAGCTGCCCTGACGCTGTCTACTTTTCTTTTACTGGCATTCCAGGAACCCCGAGAAGGAGTTGGGGCTGCCGAAGAAGAAACAAAGGAGAAGACCAGCGAGGTCCCCAAGAAGGATGAAGAGAGAGGGAAACAAGGTGACAGCGAGAAGGAGTCAGAGAAGAGCGACGGGGACCCCATAGGTGAGCCTCCCAGCGTGGTGGTTGGATGTCCAGGGGAGAGAAGTGGGCGGCAGGCCTGACCCCACCTTCTTCCTGGCCCAGTTGACCCGGACAAGGAGAAGGAGCCAAAGGAAGGGCAAGAGGAAGTGCTGAAGGACGTGGTAGAGTCGGAGGGGGAGAGGAAGACGAAGGTGGAGCGCGACATCGGTGAGGGCAATCTCTCCACCGCCGCCGCTGCCGCCCTGGCCGCTGCCGCCGTGAAGGCCAAGGTGAGGGCCGGGGTCCCAGGAGACCCCCAGGGAAGGCGCTGCCCCCTTCTCTGATCTCACTGCCCCTGTGGAACTGCTTCCACGCTCACTTACATAATGCTGGCCGTTTCCTTCTCAGTTTGACCTGAGAGGGAGAGGTGGTCATCTCTAGGCTCTTCAAAGCTTGTTACCATTAGGCCTGTTTTTATCCTCTCATTATTTGACCTTGTCTCATCTTTTGCCACTCTCTCTTTTTTTTCACGTTCTTTTAAGAATATGAAGCCTTTGCTACTCTGGGGGTTGTGACCATAGCAAGTTCTTTCTTAAAACCTGTCAGCCTGCGCCCTACCGCCCTACCGCTTTGTCCCTGGCCCGCCTCCGGTGGGCCCTCTCGCTCACGTGCCACCTTCCCCGCCTTCCCTAGCACCTGGCCGCCGTGGAGGAGAGGAAGATCAAATCGCTGGTGGCCCTGCTGGTGGAGACCCAGATGAAGAAGCTGGAGATCAAACTCCGGCACTTTGAAGAGTTGGAGACGATCATGGACCGGGAGCGAGAGGCAGTGAGTAGCATCCCCTGGGGGCAGTGGAGCCCGGGCCCACACCTTGACACTGAGCTGGGAGGAGCAGCAGTGGAGGAAGCCTGAAGAGTGACAGGGCTTCACAGCGGAGGGGCAGGAGGAGCTCGCCCCCGGCCGTTGAGGACAAGTGGCCCACAGGCAGAGCCTGCAGCCCGAGGTCCCCCAGAGTGTTGGCATCAGGGGCAGAGAGTCTAGTCGGTTTTTTCATTGCCTCACGTCCAGGTCCTTGACCAGTGTTTGACACATTGTAGACTCTCAGTAAATAAATATTTGTTGAGCCATCAAGCAGGTTTAATGGATGATGAGAGGGAAGGGGCTTCAGATCCAGGAGGTGAACTTGGAAAGGAGATGGGATGGGCTAGGTATTGAACAGTTTTGTTTTTGAGATGATATAAAAAGAAATATAAGACAGGGATCCTAACAGAACCTAGGTTTAATTGAAGACATCCAATATTCAGTACGGAGGCATCAAAAAGAGTGAATGCTTAAAGTATCTGACAAATTCAGGTTAAAAGTCCTGAGAGATAATGAAATAAAGGCAAAGCTCAGAGGCGAAAGAGTTGATCTGGGATGGCTTCCTAAGAATCGTGAGTGTTTAGCCAGTTTTGAGGGAAGGAAAGAACATGAGCTGACAAGAGGAACTGGAAGCATTTTTCCAAATGAAAATAATGACAGGGGCACCTGGGTGGCTCAGTCAGTTAAACGTCTGCCTTTGGCTCAGGTCATGATCTCAGAATCCTGGGATCGAGACCCACGTTGGGCTCCCTGCTTGGCGGGGAGCCTGCTTCTGCCTCTCCCTCTGCCTGCCGCTCCCCCTGCTTGTGCTCTCTTTCTCTCTCTCACTTTGTCAAATAAAGTCTTGAAAAAAAAAAGAAAAGGAAAGAATGACAGATTCAGAGCTTCGGAGCGGAAGTGAGTGAGGGCTCCCACTGGATGAATCCGTTGCAGCGAGCATGCGGGCAGCCCGAAGACTCGGTGGTGGCAGCCATGGAGGGGAGGACAGGGCAGGGGCTGGGAAACCCAAGCGCAGGGTTCACGTTTGGTGTGGGGAGCTGCCAGAACGAGAGGCAGGGTGTGGCGGAGGGCAGCGCAGGGGGCAGGGCCTCGTGCACAGGGGTGACGGGTAATGGTCCTCACTTGGCACTGGCAGCTGGAGTATCAGAGGCAGCAGCTCCTGGCCGACAGACAAGCCTTCCACATGGAGCAGCTGAAGTATGCGGAGATGAGGGCCCGGCAGCAGCACTTCCAGCAAATGCACCAACAGCAGCAGCAGCCTCCGCCAGCCCTGCCCCCAGGCTCCCAGCCTGTCCCACCTGCGGGTGCCGCCGGGCCGCCCACGGTTCACAGCCTGGCTATGGCTCCGGCCTCTGTGGCCCCTGCCCCTGCTGGCGGTGGGGCTCCCCCTGGAAGCTTGGGCCCCTCTGAACAGATAGGGCAGGCGGGGTCAGCCGCGGGGCCGCAGCAGCAGCAGCCAGCTGGAGCGCCCCAGCCTGGGGCAGTCCCACCAGGGGTACCCCCCCCTGGACCCCATGGTGAGTGATGGTTTCTGGAACTCTTGCCCAGGGGGCTCTGGGTGAACGGTCCAATTCCCCCTCAGAAGGGATACAGGACGGGACCAGAAGGTTCTAGAGCGGGGCTCACCTCTGTGACATCCCTGAGCTAGCAGGGCTCCCTCCCCACACCCAGATGGTTGAGGTTTTGTTCCAAGGATTCAGCACTTAGTCTCGTGTCAGGAAAAGTGGTGCGGAGGAGTGGCTAGATGGCCCTCTGTATGACAGTGAGTTGGTCAGGGAGATGGTCTGCCTCTAACCTTCTTGGTCTCTCCTCTTTGTTCCCAGGCCCCTCACCGTTCCCCAACCAACAAACTCCTCCCGCAATGATGCCAGGGGCAGTGCCAGGCAGCGGGCACCCAGGCGTGGCGGGTAATGCTCCTTTGGGTTTGCCTTTTGGCATGCCGCCTCCTCCTCCTCCTCCCGCTCCATCCATCATCCCATTCGGTAGTCTAGCTGATTCCATCAGTATTAACCTGCCCCCTCCTCCTAACCTGCATGGGCATCACCACCATCTCCCGTTTGCCCCGGGCACTCTCCCCCCACCTAACCTGCCTGTGTCCATGGCGAACCCTCTCCATCCTAACCTGCCGGCGACCACCACCATGCCATCTTCCTTGCCTCTCGGGCCGGGGCTCGGATCCGCCGCAGCCCAGAGCCCTGCCATTGTGGCAGCTGTTCAGGGCAACCTCCTGCCCAGTGCCAGCCCACTGCCAGGTGAGAAGGGTCCTGGAGGGGAGAAGGGTGAGGGAGAGGGGTCCACGTGGAGGGCTGGGGGGCAGGTAGGGGAAGGGCCTAGGTCCTAGAACTTCCATAATCCCTCTTGATGAGAACACAGGGGGAAGGGCCTCTCTGGCTGTCCTCCACCATTCCCCACCCTGGCAGCTGCCACCCCTGGGATGACGTTGGGGCCTTTCACTGGTGGGTCACGGAGGAGTCCTAAGGCACAGCATCTCAGTTGTAAACTTGAAAAACAGCTACCTGTTTGCATGATGATTGGCACCCCCTTTGCTTGCTCCCATCACGTTCAGATGCCCCGTTTAGAGAGTTCCCTTGGGGGCAGGAAGATTTGGGGTGGTTCAGTTTTCCCAGCGTGAGGTGGGAGAGGGCGTTGGGGAAAGGCTACCTCAGTCACCTACTCACCCATTGCATGCCATGCCCAGTTCTGTGTGTCTGTGGTGGCCTGGGTCTGGATCCCTGTCCTGCTCACCCTGGCTGATTCCTCTTCCTTTTCTCCACAGACCCAGGTACCCCCCTGCCTCCAGACCCCACGGCCCCGAGCCCAGGCACAGTTACCCCTGTGCCACCTCCACAGTGAGGAGCCAGCCAGACATCTCTCTCCCTCACCCCTATGGAGATCAAGGTTCCAGGAACAGCCCTCTCCCCACCACTGGGACCCCTCCCCAGCCTGGAGAGTTCATCACTACGTAAGGAAAGCTCCTCCTGCCCCTGCAAAGCCCCCACCGTGCCTGTCAGAGACATGCACTTTTATATCGGATTATTCAAGGACTTCTGTTTAAAAGATGTTTCTAATGTCGGGGAGAGAGGATAGGATGGGGATGCTGCCCTCAAAGAAGGGGCTGGGGAAAGGTTTATACAAGGTTCTAATTAACCACTTTTAAGGGTGCACTCCCTCAAAACTACTGCATTTTTTATGGATGAAAAAACAAAACAAACGAAGCCCTTCAAAGGAAGTAGAGAGAGATAAAAAAGCCACATTGGAGCTCCCTCCACCCACTTAAAAAAAAAAATCCAACTTTTACATTTTTTGGAGGAGGGAAGTGACAGGAAAGGGGAATTAAGGTTCTGGGAGAGCTCTGGGGATAGAATAGGGTGCAGAATCTGTCTCCTCCAGCCCCTCGTTAGTGACTGAATTGACTCCCAAACCCCCTCAGCCACCCCATCCCCAGTTTATTCCTACTAATCTCTCTTGCTGCCTCCTCAGTGTTGCTGTTTTAGGCCACCCCAGCTCAGCCCATGACCCCTTGCCCCCTGAATGTCGGTTTTGTGTTTTTAAAAGTCACCTGTGTAGTTGATGTCAGCGTATGTGTATTTGGTGGGGAAACACATTTTGGGGATTCCTGTGGTAGGTAATAGAGGACAAAAGGGCACTGTTCCTCCTCCCTGGGCCCTGTCACTCGGCTCCTAGAAGACATGGAGAGGGGAGCTAGAGAGGATGGGGAGTTGTAAAAACCTGAATTTTTCAAAAAGCACTTAAGCACCTCCTTCTTATGACTTGGTGGGTCACCCCTCTAACCTCTTCCACCAAGACCATCAGAACCTTGACTGGTAGCTAGGGGTTCCCTGGGATTTGGCAACAGTGGAGGAGGGGTACCCGACCCAGGGTAGTGCCTACCCCCAGCTTACAGCTTGGCTCTGCTCCCTGGATTCCACTGCCTCCCCTACCACCTTTCCTCCCTTCTTCATCCTTGACGTGAAGGCAGACGGGACTCCGGGCTCTCCACCAGTTCTTCCTGGTCCCTCCCACCAGGCCTTTTTTCCTCACGTCCCCGTGTTTCTCTTCCTCTGCGTCTTGGCACCTTTCTTCTGTTCAAAAAAGTTTTCTGTAAATTTTTTTTTTCTTCTTTTTTTTTTTTTTTTTTTATAAATTAATTTGCTTTCAGTTCCATCTTGTGAATGCCTTCTGTGTTCTCTGACCTGTGGCTGTCAGGAAGGGGAATTTGGGCTGGGGGCAGCCTTCCCGGAGTCCTTCCCAGGGGCATTCGCCTGGGCTGGAGAGGCACTGGGCAAGCTACAGGCACACAGAAACTAGGCCTCTCTCCACAACAGGCTGAAGGCAGCACAGCTGTCCGGACTGTGCACTGGTACGGGAGCTGGGCAGAGGCTCTCACCTGCCCTAAAAATAGCTGTTTGAGACTTGGAAGGACATCCTCACAACCTGGAGATTTTGTATATTTATCCTTGCAGAAGTAGTGGCTTCATTCCTTCCCTTATTAGGCGGGAAGAAGGCAGGCATCTCATACTTGTTATTATTGGCCCCCAGCCCTGCCGAAGTGACAGATAGATAGATAGGCTCGGGCAGTGCTAATACGGCCTGGCTTTTCCTCCATCAAACACTCCCTGGGCTTCCCCCAGAAAAGTCTGTCAGTGCTTGGAAGGGTGAGGGCTGGGTTTAACCAGTTGGAGGGCCAGGAAGACCTCCTGGTAGGAGACAGAACGAGGACGGTCGAGGATAGCTTTGGTCCTACAGGGATGTATGGCTTCCTTAATCCCCCAAGGGGTAGCCTTTGTAGCATCAATGAATGGGGCCAGCATTTCTTAAATGACACAAAGATGGATCCTATAAGCCCTTCCCCCAGCTCTCCCAACCCCTGGTCTATTGACCCTAGATGGTCTCTCTTCCCCTTCACCCTGCTCAGGAAGGAAAGCAGAACCATACTTAGGGCACAGAGCAAGTTTATTTGGTGAATGCTGACAGCAAATATCATCCAAGAGAGACAAGTTGGCAACAGTGCTGTGACAAGAGGACCTAGGATGCCTTCAGGGCTACATGCAGTCTCACACAGGGGAAGGCACGGGGCTCGGGTACACCACAAATGTCCTCAGCCATTCAACACCATCCGGACGAGCTCTGTGGATCGGAGAGATGGGTGAGCCAGGGAGTAGGGCTGCGGGGAGGGGTCCACCAGGGGCTAGGAGACCACAGGACCACAAAGGTAGCATAGGAGCGTGCCTGCAGAAACCAATCTGGGCTTTGCAGAGGGGCCACCTTGAGGCCGCCTAGTTCTCAGCCCCCAGCTCCCCTCCCACCCGCTGTTAGCCCCTCCACCCCACCCTGAGCAGCAAGAACACAGCAGGTGGCAGAAAAGTTCTCAACTACACCTACAGCTACTGTCAGCCACTGGCAGGAGAAGACAGAGGTTTGGGTTAGGGTACCTCCAAGCTGCCCAGCAGAAGGAAGAAGACGACTACTCAGCTACAGCAGCACAAAGGGGCAGGCAACCAACCCCCCCATGCCAACCACCTATGCCCCAGGGCCAAAGGATCACCCTGAAGCAAGACGGGGACAGGCTGGTGCGAGTTCCCAGACACCAGCACCCTGGGCCCTATAAGCAAAACCTCAGAGCCCATTCTAGGAGAAAAGGAGGTACCACACCCCCAGGCTGTCTTCCTCTTTGAGGAACCCTCCCCTCCCCGGTCAGCTCCATGCAGAAACATGCTAGGAGGAAGTCAGATGGTAGTAGGGGAAGGGCAGGGGCTAGAGAGCAGACATTAGGCAGAAAAACACTGGGGAGGGGGCAACTAGAGAAGGGGAGGCTGGGAGGAGCCGTACCCGCCCCATGGGCCCGTCACCCCGACAGGATATGCCTCACAAACGCTGCAGGAAGGAAGAGACATTCATGGTGAAGACAAGACACAGACATGGGGTGAAGGGGTCAGGTGGTGGGGGAACAGACATTCCCTTTATTTGACTTGCCATTCCTTCCCCCCCGCCCCCACCTCACACATTACCCCTTCCCTTCCAGTCATATTCCCATGGCCAGGCCCTGCCCCTTGCCTCCTGGCTCTTTTGGAGCCCAGGGACAGGGAGAGCCCAAACCGCTGGGCGTGACCTGCCTGGACAGCTGCTTCCTCCAGGAGAGCCCCAATTCATCCCTCACCTTCATAGTTGATACAACCATTGCTGTCCTCATGCCCTGCCACCAGCATCTCTACTTCTTCCTCCGTCATCTTCTCACCTGCAGAGAGAAGGAAAAAAGCATTTTGGGAACTGGGTGGCAGGCGTGTATCAGGTGGCACCTCTGCTCAAGGAGCAAGGGCAGAGCCTTACCCAGCGTGACAAGAACGTGCCGGATTTCAGCACCCATGACGGTGCCATTCCCTTCCTTGTCAAACACCCGAAGACCTTCAACATAGTCCTCGTAGGTGCCCTGGTCCTTGTTCTTGGCCACCGTCTGCAGCATGGGCAGGAAGTGTTCGAAGTCCAACACCTTCACATTCATCTCTGCCATAAAGGAGGTGGAGGGAAAGTCACACAGGTTCTCAGGACTGAGGAGAGGACCACACTGAGCTGGGAGCTCGGGGACCACAACTGAGCTGGTGGCTCCCACTCAAATTAGGAGAAACCTGTGGGATTTGCTAGTTGAGACAAACCTGCTTGAGTTTTGGGCCTATGAAGATAAAGGGAAGCTCTCAGCTGAAGAACTGTAGGCCCATTACCACACTGAGAAACTGTTCATGAGGACCCTCACCATCACTCTTAGGGTTCCCCAGGACCTTGAGCACCTCGGCGTTGGTGGGATTCTGGCCCAGGGCCCTCATCACGTCCCCACACTGGCTGTACAGGATCTTGCCATCCCCTGTTCGGTCAAACAGCTGAAAGGCCTCCTTGAACTCTGAAGATTCAGATACACATCAGCACTGAGCATTTGGGGGTTAACCAAAACCCTCCCTCACAACCCCTTCTGCCCATTCAACTTTGATCATGCTGAGGAAACCAGGTATCTGTACCACTGTACACCCAAGTCCACTAAGAGGGACCTAGTGTCCCTGCCTCCCAGCACAGGTGTCCCACCCACATAATGACATAGCCTCCCTCCTCCCTGGGCAGAATGGTAACGTCCATTTACAGGCTCCTCTGCGTACAGCAAGCCTGCCCAGCCTCCTCACTACTCTAGTCAGGGCAGGAATTCGCCACCGCCCTGTCTGGGTCCTGTCCTTATAAGGAAGTGAGAGCAGCAGCCTGGGACTGGGGTCATCCCAGCCTGCCACTTCCCACCCCTCCTGTACAGAAGGAGACCTTCAGAGGGTACAGCTATGAAATACCCTCAGCAAATCCCCCTGTCCCATTTTCACAAAATTCCAGGTCACTGCTTTTTACAATCTTCACAATTCCAAGCTGGGTGGGGGCGGGTGTTATCACAGGAGGAGGGAAGAGGCAGAAGCAGATTAAGGGACAGAGGAGCACAGGAAACTTAATACGCCCTCCCCACACCCCACACACAGCAGGCATTAGGTGACCAAGTTGTTTCACATACCCGCACCACCTAAAACTCACCCGGGGCTTGGGGCTCGGATCTAGAGTGGAAGGGGGGGGAGGAAGAAAGAGTGTGAAAAGAAAATGGAGGATCCAGAAAGAGGCAGAAGGGAATCCAGGAAGTACTTCCCTGGGGTTGCTGAAGAGATGACAGGTTGGGGTTAGGAGGTAGGTGCTAGAGGCGGGGGTCCCTCTCCCTAAACATGACCTCAGTAGGGGTCAGGGATTACTTACCCGCAGTCTGGTCCTCGGTGAAATCACACTGCTCAGAGAAGAGAGGAGCAGTCAGCATCTGAACCCCAATCCCCCAAGCTTCTAAGCCCAGTCCCACAAACTGTGCCACAAACTACAGTTCCGTGTCGAGGACTCGCTTCCCGACAGTACAGAACCCCCAAACTTTCCAACCCTACCCCCCGACCTTCCAGGCCCTCAGGTTCCCTTTGCAAACCCCTACCCTCGACTTCCCGCCTCTCTCCCCAAATCCCGCTCATCGTTCCAGGCCCCGGGCCCCACCATCTTGACGACTACGCTCCGCGGGACCTTTTCCTGCAGTAATGGCTCCGGTTCCGGCCCAACCCTAGTCTTAGTACGTCTCAATGACGTCACCCTCAGCTGATCCCGCCAATAGGAGTCCTGGCCCGGCTTTATGCAGATAACAGTGCTACATTAATAATGAGATGGGCGGAGCCCGCTGCTTCTTCCTCTAGCATAGCCCTACCCGGGAAAAGAAAGTGCAGGAGCGGGTCGTGTGGGGCGCAGGGAATCCGCTCCTCTGTGCAGCAGGAAGATCGAAGGATATCGGACTGGGGAGAGGAGAGCCCACCCTTCCCTCCCCCACCTCTGAAGAAAGCAACAGTCGGACGCCTAGAGAGGAAACGTCTCTTTATTTTGAAACAATAGGTGGCCTCCTAGTGGCAGGAACGTGCTTCCGCCAGCCGGGGAAGGGGGGGTGGTGTCCGACCCCACCGCATCTGTGGAAAAAGATGAAAGTTGCCAAGGCCTGTCGCTCGCGCGCAGCAGGACATGAAAACGCACTGCCCTGCTTTTCTGCCCAGGCTGAGGAAAGGAAAGGAAACTTGCCTGTCCAGGTGGGGTGTGGGGAGCCCTACCTGTAGAGCTCAGACGCTTAGGATGTGCTTCAGGAAGGCTGCAGAGAGGAGGCAAGAGGGGTTCAGAAGCAGGCCCTTGGATCATCCATCTGATTTTAGCCAGTCCAGGCCCCCGGGAGTCCCCACCCACATACCCATACCGTGAGCCTTCTGCCTCGTCTCCTCCCCTGTCCCTTCTGCTCCTCAAGCCCCTCACCTTCATAGTTGATGCAGCCATTGCTGTCCTCGTGTCCTGCTAGAACAGTCTCCACCTCCTCTTCAGTCATCCTTTCTCCTGAGCCCCAGACATAGCATTTTAGTCCCTGCCCTCCCTCCCACCCCAACCAGGCCTTTCTCTTCTGGGTGGTACCTTCTCTTCTCCCACCCTCGGAAACTTGCTCATAGCAACAGAACCCCAAGGAATCCTCTCCTTGTAATGGTAACACCTCAAATATGTCCCTGCATCTTGCTTTCCATTTCACCTGCATTAGCACCTGGCAAAAGCTCTGACAGAAGGAAAGTGAATTCCACAGGGTTAAGGAGCTACCAGATCACAGAGCACAAGCGTCTCTTCCACAACAGAAAATCGGGTTTTCCACCTCATCCCCTTTCCTCTGTTCTTTGGGGGGCATCTGCATCTACCCTCACTTCACCTCCTGCAGGAAGAAGCCCTTCAGGTTCTGCCCCCTTGGCTCTGACCTTCTCAGTCTCCTGCCCATGACCTATAGGCCGATAATCCTTCCCTGGCTCTGTCTACTTGGCTAACCTTGGTCCACCCCCTCCTCTCCAACCCACAGGAGTTCTGGTCCCCTGCCTCACCCAGGGTGGTGAGGACATGTCTGAGCTCTGCTCCCATGACTTTGCCGTTCCCCTCTTTGTCAAACACCCGAAGCCCCTCCAGGTAGTCCTCATATGTGCCTTGGTCCCGGTTTTTGGCTACGGCCTGGAGCATGGGCAGGAAGGTCTCAAAGTCCACACGCCGGGACTTCAGCTCTAGAGGTTGGAAAGGGGAGGGAGAGGTCACTGTAGTGTCACCTTGGACCCAGCTTCCATCCCTACCACGAAGCCTGTCATCATGTTCAACATTCAGTTTGTTTTTCTACCCCGTGTTTGACAGTTTTTTAAGTCCTGAGACCCACCCCAGCATCCTTTGTCACCTTGCCAACAATCCTCCTCCATTCTACCACCGCACTGAAAACCCACATTGTTCTAGGCGTCCCCCTCACCATCACTCTTGGGGTTCCCCAGGACCTTGAGCACCTCGGCGTTGGTGGGGTTCTGGCCCAGGGCCCTCATCACGTCCCCACACTGACCGTACAGGATCTTGCCATCCCCTACTCGATCAAACAGCTCAAAGGCCTCCTTGAACTCTGAAGTAAAAGGAGAGGTCGGTATTGGGACCAGGGGTTCCCATCACCACCCCTCCCCCACACAGAAAGGAGGTTCAGAGGCTATGTGCTAGAGCTGGGCAGAACAGGGGACACAAAGACCACTAGCTTGGAAGGTTTCAAGTTTGGGACTGGAGTCAGGGGAATAGAAAGAGGATCTGACCAGGGGCTTGGGACTAGACGGTGGGGCTTAAGGGACCAGCTTCTCCTTACCCTCCAGCTGGTCCTTGTTAAACTCGATCTGTGGAAGAAAAGAGCAGGTGAGAGGGATGACAGGGCTCATTCAATCTCTCTCCAGCACTCCTCCCAACCAACTGGCATCCACTTCTGGGGAGGGGCCCAAAGAGACCAGGCTGGGAGCCCAGCCACCTCAGTCCCATTCCCAGCTCTGGACCTTGGGAGAATCCCAAGAGGAGGAATTATGGGGGGGAGGGTTTCCTGGGAACAGGGTTAATCCCATGCCACCTGTTTCCCTCCCTCCAGTGCCCTGAGCTCTGCATCCCTCACATAACTGGGGGCTGAACAAAGGCTAAATTTACCCCTGGCCCCCAGCTGTGATTGTCTAACAAGTCTGTCCTCTTCAGCCTTCCCTCCTGGGGTTCAGAGCTGTGGCTTTTAGAATTGAACAGTCAGCCAGGCACAGGCACCAGCTCCCTCTCTTCACCTTGAAACTTTCCTCAGAACCCAGATGTTCCCCATCTCATGGGTCCCTGCCTCCAGCAGGGGGGTCAGTGAGAATGTGTGTACGTACCCACACACATGTTACAGTTTAGAGGGAGAGAACAAAAAAGAACAGCAGAGTCATAAGCCTGGATGCTTCCAAATGGGGACTAAGAGGAATCTCTAATATCTGTCCAGTGCTCACTGATTCCCTGTCTTCTAGATACCCCCCAATCCCCTGGGCTGTTTCCCACCCTGTATCATCCCTTCCAAATTCTTTCCTCACTTTCCCGGGACTCACCACCACTTTGGAGAGATCGATGGGGGGCTCCTGGGTTTTCTGAGGGGCTGGAGGGGCAGCTGGAGCTGGCTCAGCCTTGGTCTTGGCTGGAGGGGCCGCCGCTGCTGCTGGTTTGGCAGCAGGCTTGGCAATAGAGGGTCCTGCAGGTTTCTTCACAGGAACATCCTTCTTGGGAGGCATGATGTCCGGTGGCCAAAGGACAGTGTGCCGATGGGGGCACCCATCTCTGTTTAAATAGCCAGGGAGTCTGGGATGTCAAGGGGCGGGGGCAGGGGCAGGGAGCCAGTTGGCGGTGGGGAGGGTGAGATAGAGGAGAGATATGCTGGCCTGCCTTGGACTCCTATGGTTCAGGACTCCTGCCCCAAGGTCTTCTCTCTTCTGTTCACTTGGCCCCAAATGCTGGGGCAGGGGAAGGAAGCCAGAGATCTGCCCAGAACGAGGGAGTTAACCTCCGGGGTAAGGATAGGATGCTTGCCAATGACAGACACTGACACGGGTGAAGCAAAGAAGAGGATCCAGGCATTCCAGGCCTCAACCTCCTGACATAAAGTAGCCCTTTTTTCTAAGCAGCTTTAGATCCTTGAAGGCTGAGGCAGAGAGGGGGGCCTTGTGAACTGGGATTGTTAAAGTGGGGCCTGGGAGGGGCACCTGGCTGGCTCAGTCAGAACATGTGACTTCTGATCTGTCCGGGTTGTGGGTTCGGGCCCCACACTGGGTGTGCAGACTACTTAAAAATAAAATCTTAAAAAAAAGGCGGGGTCTGGGAGCAGTGAAAGGTGAAAAAAAAAGCAGCTCCTCCACTCCCCTCTGACCACGGTTGAGGAGCAGGGGTAGTTGACCCTCCAAATCTTACAGTCCCTGTCCCCCTCCCTCCCAGCCCAGAACTGGAATTGTGCACAATATAGATAAAGAATAGTAACAGAAAGAGGAGTGTGACAGCCCCTATTGTCTCCTGTTCCCAGGGTTGTCTTAAGGGTGAGGGTGGGGACAAGGATCAGGTTTAACACCCACCACCCATACTTCCAAGGAAGGGACCCTTTTCCACAAGCCCATGGTCATTCAAGTCAGACAAAGGTGGGGTGCCTGCTGAACTTACAGGGACTCAATCTGTGATGGCACCTGAGGGGAGGGGCAGGCCCTGAGAGGCAAAGGGCCTAAATCCTAAAATTTCTAATCCAAAAGGATGTGGGAGGTTCTGTGGGCTCCACGAGTACTTACCCCCAACCAGAGAATAATAAAAACCCTGACACTGGCATCCGGTCCCAAACCTTGCTGGGGGCACCAGGGTAGGGTCTAAGTCAGAGGTGGTTGGGAGAGGGGAGGCACTGCTGGCTACTTTTGTTCCAGGGATAAAGAAGGAAAGGAGGATTTAGGCAGCATTCCGAGGAAGATAGTAGTGATTCCACTTGGACCCTGGGGTTCAGAGAGTTGATGGTCTGTCTCCCACTTGCAAAAATATGTCTGAATCTCATTACTGAACATTGTCCCATTTTAGAAAAATCATAATCATTCCACCCTCCCAGAATACATCACACACGCGCGCGCACACACACACACACACACTCACATGCACGCACGCACGCACACCTTAAATCAAGCTTAAATAAAGGAAAGAGTCCCTCTCCAGCTCCCAAAAACTTACCCTGCGGCGTCCAGGTAAGGACGGAGGCGGGGCGCTGAGAGGAGGCTGCAGGCCCCGAAGGGTTAACCCAGCGGCCTCGGAGCATGCCGGGAGTCGTAGTCCTCGAGCGCCCGCGGGCTCACGGGAAACGCCGCTCTCAAGCTGGAAGAGAAAGTCAAGGCAGTGGCTTCCGGCAGGGGAAGCGGTTGGTGACTCAGGCTGTTTTGGCGCTCTTCGTGTCCCGGAACTAAAAGGCAGTGATTCCTTTACAGTCCCCTCCCCTGACCCTCAAACCGTGCGGGGGCCCCCCAGGATAGCTCCCTTGCCCGGCCGTGAGTTCCCCGTTTAGTGTGTGCTGGGCTATTTTCCCGGGTCGGCTGGTGGGAGAACGCCGAACCACGGGGAAGGCCGAAGCTGCCGCGGGCCGAATGGAAGGCGTGCTGGGAAGCACCCAGGTCCCGGAGAGAGTGGTGCGGTCGGCGTAGCTTACGCTCTCGCGGTTTGGTAGTAAGAGCAGAGGCCGCTGAGTGCTGTGTCACCTGGAACAGTAACTCCAAAGTTTTTCTTCTCTTTTACTTTTTTTTTTTAATGAGCTGGTAGTTGAAGTAAATGTTAAGATTTGGTGTTAAGCCTACTCACCTGCCCCAGTTTCTCCCCAATTGAAGGTTCTCCATACTGTGGCCGGGACCTCACGGGTCCGCCTGGAATGGAGGGCTCGGCCCTTTGCCCTTTCAGTCTGTAACGCCTCTGCCGGCCTTGGACATCTCCTTCCCCAGACCATTATCAGAGGCTCCCCTGTGCTGGGAGGGAACCGACCGGTCCGGCCCTGGTTCAGTAAATGCCCTGGCCGCGCCCCTGGTGCTGGAGGCTGGGGCTGCCTGGGCGTGCAGACAGAATTTAAGAGTGGAAAGCCCATGCGAGGTCAGGAGGGTGAGGCATAAATAAACTTTATGGGCAGTAAGTGATGTTTGCTGCCTGGGGCAAGCTGCTCGGAAGAGTAGAAATGGCTCGTATGCAGAAATAACAGTGATGATGAAGAGGAGGATGACAG
This sequence comes from Ailuropoda melanoleuca, assembly GCF_002007445.2. Lineage (NCBI taxonomy): Eukaryota > Metazoa > Chordata > Mammalia > Carnivora > Ursidae > Ailuropoda > Ailuropoda melanoleuca. The sequence continues at coordinate 33,492,682 of NC_048232.1, read as the reverse complement.
CAACTATTCCCAGAAGCCTCCGCCAAGCCCTTACCGCTTAGGGGCCTAAATTATCTGAGAGAGGCACCAAAGGCAGCTGAAGAGAATGGGCTCACACCACTCTGTTTAGACTAGAACCCAGATTCTGCCAGGTATTTGCTGGTAACCTGCAGCAAGTTTAGTTATCGCTCAGTTCCCCCATCTATAAACTAAGGATAATAGTACCTAGCTCATAAGGCTGTTGGGAGGATGAGATGTGTTAATATTTGTAAAATAGAATGGGCCTGGCACAGAGTAATAGGATATGTGTTTGTGAAATAGATTTCTTTTACTCTTCCCAACATAGGAAGTAGTTGGTATATCCCCGTTCTTCACCCATAAAGGATCACTGAGTCTGAAGCAATGGAGCAAGAAGAAATACATTTCTTGTAGGTGTTCGCTTCCAAGGCTGGGGAGGAGCTGTATCACAAATGCCTTGTGTCTTTCATCATGTCAGCAGTAGTTGATTTGGAAAATGTGGTTTATCTAATTTTTTTTTCCTCTTCCCCTTGGTCTAGCTGTAGCCCTCTTTTGGCACTTTGTCAAGTAGAAGCGGTTATGGCATCATCTGACTTTCAGGATTTTTATCTCCTTTAAAAAGAAATAGTGCAAAGAGAAAACGAACTTGGCAAACAGATTGAAGGAACGTCCTTCATTTTTTGTACTGTTCTTGTCTTTTAATCATAAATAATGCAAACTGTACTGAACATGATCTTAACCGGGCATAGGTGATTTCTACAACATGTATGTGGATTTTCTGTGACAAATGCCTCTCTCTCCTCTCTCCCCGCATAGCATGTGACTTGTATGTTTTTAGGGATTGTATATTTATTCTAATATTAGTCTCAACATAAAATAATTAGAAAGGGCATGTCTTTAAAAGTAAAAGAAAAAGACACATTAAAAATCTAAGAGAACAGGGACGCCTAGGTGACGCAGTCAGTTGAACCTCCGTAGAGCATCCGACTCTTGACTTCGGTTCGGGTCATGATCTCAGGGTTGTGAGATGGAGCCCCCTGTGGGCTCCACTCTGGGCATGGGGCCTGCTTAACGTTCTCTCTGTCCCTCTGCCCCTCCCCCCTGCATGCACGGCACTTTCTCTCTGTTAAAAAAAACAAACTAACTAATAGAACAACTTTAGGAATTACACAGCATTGTAGATCTTCAGTTACTTGAATAATTGTGGGTTCACCCTATGGAACTTAACTATAATTGTGGGTTCACCCTACAGAGCTTAACTAGCTCTTTAAACACTAGCTAATGTGTTAAGATGCATAATAATTAAGGAAGAGAGAACACTATTTCCTAAGTAAATAGAGAATGTGTTAGGAGAAATATCTTCAGTCCTTTGGCATTTTGACCAGGAAGTGGTATTCATGGCCATCCATAATAGAAAGAAGGAGGAGAATAAGGATGTTTTATGATACATGGGTAGTTTATAAAGTCTTCTCCAAGTCCCATTTTTTAAAAAAGATTTTATTTGAGAGAGAGCAAGCGAGAGATCCTGGGTGCACAAGCAGGGGGGAGGGGTAGAGGGAGAAGCGGCTCCCTGCTGAGCTGGTAGATGATGTGGGACTCCATCCCAGAACCCTGGGATCATGACTTGAGCCGAAGGCAGACGCTTAACTGACTGAGCCGCCCAGGTGCCCCAAGTCCCATTTTTACAAGCCCACACTAGATGCAAGATATAAGCAGAAAAAGACATTTTATGGTAAGTACATTGGTTTCATTTTTTTAATGCTCTAAAACAGTGGTTCTCAGACTTCGCTGTTCTTCAGAATCTCCTGGGAGCTTTGTAAGCAGACTTCCAGACTCTGCCTCCAAAGATTCTGACTCTAGATCTGTGTTAGGGCCTGGGAATCTATTTGAAATATTTTTAGCTATGGAAAGGACAGAGAACAAACTAACATAGGCAACTATAGCTTTAATAAGAGGAGTGATCTTTTCAAAATGTGCATTTGATCATGTCATCTCCCTACCTAATATCCTTCCATGTGTTTTGATAAAGACTAAATCTTTAGGTGGCCCACAAAACCTGGCAGTTTCGAACACTGATTGCTTGTACCAGCCACACCTCTGTACCAGCCACATCTCCTAGCTTTCAGCTCTTCAAAGGGGTCATGTTCCCTTTTCTCAGGTTGTTGCCACTCTCTTTTCTGTCTCTGCCTCCTCTCCCTACCAACACACACTCTTTCTAGGGCCAGAGTATGGTGCCTGGCATGTTCTGGGCAATCAAATATCTGGAGAATGAGTGGCTATCTGGATAAAAGGGAAGGGTCAAGGATGGACACCAACACTAGTAAATTGATAAGGAGATAGACTGGGGATTCAGGAGATCGAGAGAGCTCTCAGGTATTTTTACCCTGTAGTAGAATATGAGGTGATTGATTTGCTAAAAGAGGAAGGAGGAGGAGGTAGCTTGAGAAAATAGTGAGGGTTTGAAACAGGTGCTGTGAAAAGTGGGAGGCGGCTTACTGGGGACCCATTCACAAATACTCATTCGACATTTACTGAGTGCCTACTCTGTGCTGCCTGCATGAACTTGCTGAGCAGCACGGAGGGTGGTTGCAGTGGGAGATGATGAGTTCATAATGATGCCAGTCCACGAGGTCGTGATTTCCTCCTTGCAGCAGTACTCAGCTGCTTGGATGATTGAGCTAGAGCAGAGAGGCAACCGGAACGGTAATAGGTTGGAGTTTTGTGGAGTAGGGATGATGGATAAACATGGAAGTGATTGAGAGTCTGAGTCAAAGAGGGTTTGTGGTCTAGGCAACATAGAAGAATGAGTATACAGGTGGCCTATTACTGGCATCTGGCTGGCTCAGAGGATAGCGCATGAGACCTTTGATCTCACGGTCATGAGTTCAAGCCCCACATTGGGTGTAGAGCTTACTTAAAATAAAAGTGGCCTATTAGATTGAGAGAACATAAAAAGTCACTAACAGGCTTGGGTCTCGAGGTTGAAGAAGTAAGATGGTTGGAGATCTCATAGTTGTAGTTGGAGAAAATAGTGCATTTGAGATTAAAATTTCAAAGGATATAGAGGAAGACAGGAACTAGGTTGAGTGGCCATGGGAGTGAATGGTTGAAAGGATAGGGAGGTGAAGGTTATTGGATCTGAGGAGAATGTTCCTTAGGGCTTTTTCAATTGCAAGTAGCAAAAATCTGACTAAAACTGGCTAACCAATAAAGAGGATTTATTGGCTTGTGTAATTGAAAAGTCAAGAGGTAGGGTGGGATTCCAGTTCATTTTGATGCAGAAATTTCATGACATCGCAAAAGAATTTTTTAGTTTTCTTGCTACTGCCCTCCATTTGTTAGCTTTTTACTTGGATTCTCTCCTGGAGCCATATCTCGCTTAGCTACATGGGTATCACAGCCTTATACCACAAGAGGAAGAGAGGGAGCTTAGTTTGCTTTTCTTTCTTAATTTGGAAGTATTTAATTATATTTTATTTTTACTTTTATTTTTTTTAAGATTTAAAATTTATATATATATTATTTTTATTTTTATTTTATTTATTTTTTTAAGTAAGCTCTCTGCCCAACATGGGGCTTGAACTCATGACCCTGAGATCAGGAGTCTTATGCTCTACTCAGGCAGCCAGGCGTGGTGTAGTGAGCTTTCTTCACCATTGGAATCAGTTGCTGAACTTCTCTCTGACTAGACTGACTTAGAAAAGTGCCCATCAACCCTTGACTTAATCACCATGACTAGGGAAATAATGTGCCCTATTTGCCTTAGGCGTGGGGTTTTGCCCGTGCCTGTGACAAGGAGGATGGTGTTACTCTGACAGGCCAGTCAGGGTTTGTCTACCATTGGAGGTGAATTGGAGTCAGTCCAAATGGGGAGGAGTAGAAAGGACACTGGGGAGGAAACCTACATTGTCCACCACAATGAAGAACTATGACATTAATTACTGAATAACTTACAATATACATTGAAGACACCAGGATGACAGCAGTATTCAAGGTGCCGTACCCTTCAGTAAATACTGAGTGTCCGTGTATTTAGTGAATGACAGAGATGAGAGAAGGTAGAGACGGTATATCAGATTAGCATCAATTCCAAAGGAGCTGAGATTTTTACTGCTCTGAGAATAACAGTGGGGAAGCAGCACTGGGGTGTAAGGAGAATGTGGGCCCCACCTCCCAGTGTAAGAATATGGGGCTCACGGAAATGAGCAGTCTCCCCTCCAGCGTGCTCCAGCTGAATGAGGTCTCTTGGGAGGTGAGCCAGATTTTAGAGGAAGCCGGAGTGAGCTTTGTATAAATAAAGGTAAAGAATGTTAAAGTGTGGGGTGGGGTGGGGTGGAAGTGTTTTAGGTGGACATAGGTTTTGCAGAGGCAATATAAGGCCCCTCAGCTGCCCTCTTAGCTCCCCTTTATTCTTTGTACCTTTCTTATGCTCAGTTTTGTGTATATAATCACTCTTATTTGCCTGATCCTAGATTTTTAGTCCTTTTTTTTTCTTTCTATTGATGTACAGTTGACATGTAACATTAGTTTTAGGTGTGTAACATGATTCTATACATTGTGAGATAATCACACTGAGTTTAATTAACGTCCATCACCACACATAGTTAGAAAATTTTTTTTCTTATGATGAAAACTTCTAAGATCTCTCTCAGCAGCTTTCAAATATGCAGTACAGTGTTATTAACTATCGTGCCCATGCACATGTACATTACACCTCCAGGACTTAACTCATTTTATAACTGGAAGTTTGTTCCTTTTGACGCTCTTTACCCATTTCTCCTACAATCAGAACTTCCCCTCCCCTCGCCCCCACAGCCATTCTGTTTTATGAATCTGTGAGCTCAGTGTTTTATTTGTGTATTTTTACAGTCAAGTGAGGTCTTATGGTATTTGCCTTTCTCTGTCTGACTTCATTTAGCATAATGCCCTGGAGGTCCATCCATATTGTTGCAAATGGCAAGTTTTCCCTTTTTTTAATGACTGAATAATATTTCATTGTATGTATATGCCGCATGACCCTAATTTATAAAATATGTATTCCTTAATCATGTTAGCTTTTCCTCCTTATTGTTCGTCACCTCATGGCCTTAAAGAAGGCTGCTGCAGCTCCAGGCATCACATCCTTCCAACAGTGACCCAACCAGAAAGGAAGGAGGCAATGAGGGCTTTCTTCAGTTGACACTCCAGTCGCCAGCTGACTTCCTTTTACATCTTATGAATAGAGCTGGGGCTACACAGAGCCACCCCAAATTACAGGGGAGGCTGGGAAAGAGTATCTAGCAAAGAGGATCGTGATGAATCCCCTGGGGCTGACACACACACCGCCACCAGGAATGCTCTGGGGTTCTGTATATAGGGGAGAGGGGAAAATGGCTGTTAGGCAGACAACTCTATTGCCATACCCAGTTAACTACAGCACTTCGGGCCAGTAAAGCCGCATTTCAAGAGAGTAGTATTTGTGGGGCGCCTGGTGAGCTCAGTCAGAAGAGCATGCGACTCCATCTCAGTGTTGTGAGTTTGAGCCCCACATGGGGTGTAGAGATTACCTAAATAAGTAAAATTAAAAAAAAAAAAGAGGGTAGTATTGCAGACATCAGTGACAGTGTACACGTGTGCGGTGGTATCTGCCTTTCTCTGGAATAGGCAGCATGTGGTATGTGTTAGTGTCCAAGGCCAGCTGTTTGAGAAATAACAGATGTACATTTGTTTAATTCTTGTGATTAATGACCCTTAATTTCTTCATCTTTGTATATGTAAGTGCAACAATGTACTGAATTGTGTCTCATCTTGAATTTAACATACAGATCAGTACCTCCTCCCTTATACATCCTGAACTGGCAGAGGTTGAGAAAGATTAGGGACCCTTCTGGATGGGAGAATGTGTGCCATGTCCTCTGGTGTTCTGGAAATGTAATTACTTGAAGTGATGAACTAGGGCAAGAGTGCTTCTTAAAGTCACACGTTGCAAGCTCCCTGTTTGTATGAACTGAAGCCAGCTAGACCGGCAGGCCTTGGGCCACATGCCCAGTATCACATAACTTGATAAGAGACTTCAGAAATGTCAGTTCCTCTGCCCTGTGTTTTTTTGGTTTTCCTTCCTTAAGTTTCTTGGTTGGGGGGTGGGGAGGGCAGCTGTGTCCTCTTGCTCATGACCAAGGCTTGAGAATCCTGTTCAGTTGGTGGGAAGGAAACAGACAGCAGAGGACCAGCAGTGAGTACAAAAGAGTTATTGAAAAACTAGGAGCTGCGTTCATGGATGGCATGAAGTTTAAATTCAGCTTTTGCTAATAAGGTGAATTTTGACAACGCCTTGTGGAACTGAGGCTTTCCTCTCCTCCTGGTGGACAGCATCCTAAGGTTTATATTCTTCCAGAGAAGATCATAAAGCACCCCCCTCCCAAGGCAGTTCTGAAATCACCTAGTCCACTGACCCTGTTTTCAGGAATCTGTTCTTCCTCGCCCTCACTCTGCTTGCATGTGGTAGTTAGAACAGATGGAGTACAGCTTCTGTAGCTGCCATTCAGGGGAGGGCCCCAAAAGGAGCAGAGCTCAAAGTGAGCATAGCTGAGTGGTAGGCCTGAAGCCTTTTTGGATGTGGCGACACCTGCCACTAAGACGCACCGTGAGCCCATGCTGGTGCGCAGAGCCTCCAGATTCACCAGCTTAAGAGTCCTTTCCCTGCACAGCCCGTAAGATCAGAATGGGCAGCAGACGGTAGGTGGGGAACTGCCTTCATTCATCACTGTAACTGGGAATGAGTGTCACTGAGAAACTCAAAAGGAATTCCTTCACACAGGTCCCTTGACCATCCTCAGCGGAACCAACACTCTTGGTGGCTGCATCCACAGTAGGTTGTGACCACTAATTAAACTGACATGATTCATAAATCGAAAGGCTTTTAAAAAAAAATTCAACTTGCGTTTTTCCTTTTTTTTTTTTTAAGGATTTTATTTATTTGACAGAGATAGAGACAGCCAGTGAGAGAGGGAACACAAGTAGGGGGAATGGGAGAGGAAGAAGCAGGCTCATAGCGGAGGAGCCTGATGTGGGACTCGATCCCATAACGCGGGATCACGCCCTGAGCCGAAGGCAGACGCTCCTCCTTTTTATATTTAAAAAAATTAACATTGACATAGAACATTAAATTAGTTTCAGGTATACAACATAATATTTCGGTATTTGTATACCTCTCAAAACCATAAACAGTCTAGTTTAGCTAACATCCATCACCTTACATAGTCACTAAATTTTTTTTCCCTTGTGATGAGAACTTTTCAGATCTCTTGTCTTAGCAGCTTTCAAATATACAATATGGTATTATTAACTGTAGACACGATGCTGTACTTCGTGTCCCAGGTCTTATTTTACAGCTGGAAGTTTGTATCTTTTGACCCCCTTCACCCATTTCTCCCATCCCCCAACCCCCACCTCTGCCATCACCAATATGTTATCTGTATCTATGAGCTTTTTTTTAGTATTATTATTGGATTCCACATGTAAGTGAGATTATACGGTATTTGTCTTTGACTTGTTTCACTTAGCATAATGCCCTTGAGGTCCATCCATGTTGTTGTAAATGGTAAGATTTCCTTCTTTTTATGACTGAATAATATTCCGATGTGTGTGTGTGTGTATACACACATGCACACCCCACATTTTTTAAATCCATCCATTCTTTTGTGGTCACTTAGGTTGTTTCCCTGTCTTGGCTTTTGTAAATAATGCTACAGTGAATATGGGGGTGCAGGTGTCTTTTTGAGATAGTGATTTCCTTTAGATACATACCCAGAAGTGGAATTGTTGGATCACACGGCAGTTCTATTTTTAATTTTTTGAGGACCTTCCATGCTGTTTTCCCTAGTTCTTGCACCAGTTTATATCCTGCCAACAGTGTACAAGGGTTCCTTTTCTCACCAACACTTGTTATTTCTTGTCTTTGTGATGATAGCCATTCTAAAAGGTGTGAGTGACGTATGGTTGTAGTTTAAATTTGCATTTCCCTGATGATTCGTGATAGTGAACATCTTTTCAGGTACTTGGTGACCATCTGTATGTCTTCTTTGGAAAAATGTCTATTCAGATCTGCCCATTTTTTAATTGGTTTTTTTTTTTTTTTGCTATTGAGTTGTGTGAGTTCTTTGTATATTTCAAATATTAACCCCCTACCAGATACATAATTTGCAAATATTTTCTCCCCTTCAGTAGTTTGCCTTTTCATTTTGTTGGTTTTGTATGCGGCGCAGGAACTTTTTAGTTTGATGTAGGTGATTATTTTTGCTTGTGTTGCCTTTGCTTTTGGGTATCACATCAAAAAAATGTCATTGCCAAGACCTATGTCAAAGAGCTTATCGCGTATTTTTTCTAGTTTTGTGGTTTTGGGTCTTACGTTCAAGTGTTTAACCCATTTTTAGTTGATTTTTGTGGAGTGTAAGAGTGTTCCAGTCTCATTGTTTTGCATGTGGCTGTCTAGTTTTCCCAGTATATTAAAGAGACTGTCCTTTCCACATTATGTAGGGTACTTGGCTCCTCTGTCATAAATTAGCCATATGCAGATAGCCCCTGCTTTGTGAAAGTTCATGTTAGGGCACTTTGTTTTTAAGAAAGACCTACAGTAGGACCTCTTTTCACTAACTAAAAGAAATCCAAAGGGGATTTTTGCTTTTACAAAGAAGGGTGAAAAGCAAAAATGGCATTCAGCTTTTGTTTTGTGGTGAGCCATCACAGGGGCTGTGAGCACCCCATGCTGGGAGAGTGGCCCCCCCAAGCTTCTTCCTGGGCATACATGCAGCATCTGACTGCCATAGCTTTGAACTATGAGCATCTATGCCTTATTTCAATTTATTTCATGCGTCCGTTAGCAGGATGTGTCCTGAAGTATCAGAGACACCTAAAAGAGAGTATTTTGGAGGTCTGGGAATTCTCAAAAATTTCTCCATCTTAATTAACAGTAATTGACTTTTCACTTTATATCAGTCATTTTGGCTTATGAAAGGTTTCGCAGGAACACTGTACTTTCAGATAGAGAAACCTGTATCGTGTGGGTTTGTTTCTGGGCTGTTCTGTTGATCTGTGTTTTTATGCCAACACCATACCGTTTTGATTATTGTATCTTTATAAAATAGTTTGAACTCAAGGAGTACGATGCCTCTAGCTTTGTTCTTTGGGGACTTCTGTGGTTCCAAAAAATTTTAGGATTATTTCTGTGCAAGATGCCATTGGATTTTTGATAGGGATCACATGGACTCTACCTTGTTTTGGATAGTATGGATATTTTAACAGTACTTGCAGTCCCTGAGCATGGAATGTCTTTTCATTTATTTGTGTCTTCGATTCCTTTCCTTAATGTTGTGTATGGGTTTTTCACCTCCTTGGCTAAATTTATTTCTAGGTATTTTATTCTCTTTGAAGCAACTGTAAATGGGACTGTTTTAATTTATTTAGTAGCTATTGGTGTCTAGAAATACAACAGATTTTTGTATGTTATATCCTACAGCTTTACTGAATTTTCAGTTCTAATGTTTTTTTAATTGATAGAGTCTTCAGGATTTCTTATATGTAATACGTCACCTGCAAATAATGACATTAGGCTGGATTCCCTATCCTTAAGGAAAAGAGCCACAGCTGGTTTGAGTATGTTTACTGTAAGAGACAGTGGATTGGCAGGTTCGGTGCAAAGCCAAGAGATTCAGTTCTAGTCAGTGAGTTAACAGCCTAGACACCTGAACCGAATATTAGCCCCGCTGGCTCCAGTCCTCCGAGGCCCGCCACACACACCAGCCAGACGCCCCAAGACTGACAGATTCTGAGTCTTCAGGTAGTGGCTAAGCGTTCTAGTTTCCAAAGTGAATCAAGAGGCCGGCCCTAGTCATCACAGGTGGTGTAGTTTTTGGGACAGACTTGAGGAGAAGTGGGGGCAGAAGTGGACAGAAGGTCTGGGTTACTGTGCGCTGACGACACGAGTAGTCCCAGAGGCTCTTGGCTTGAGTGGTTAACCCGTCCACCTTCCCACCTGTGTGTTTGCCCTCCCTGACTGTTCATGGTAGGGAAGAAGGTGGCCATCCGGTTAAGGAGAAAAAGGCCTTTCCAGAAGCTGTATTTGGCATAAACGAATGCCACTGCTAGTGCTGCCAGTGGCCAGGCACAGATAAAGAAGGCCCTGAGGAGTTGCGACGGAAGGAGAAGAATGTGCAGGCAGAGCGGGAAACAGCCAGCTCAGGTCTCTGCCGCAGGAGCCCAGAAGGATAAAGGCCATGCAGTAAAGGGTGACATGTGGTCCTCCTCTTTGGTCAGGCAAAGGCCCCAGCATGGGGGTGAGAGGGCTGAGGGGCCCAGGCTGTGCCCTAGGGCCCTAGCTTTAGGTTCATCACGTCGAGGTGGTGATGTAGCGAGGGGCAAGGCAAGGAGACAGTGGTCAGGCTGGGAATCTTTGGCTCCTAAGAGCTGCCCTTGTCATCCATGAGGTCATACCTGTGGGAAGAAGCAGAGAAGGCAAGGGGACTTGTGGCCTCTCAGAAATGAAGCACGACCCAAGGGCCCTTGTGCTACAGAGAATCAGTGGTTCTCACCTCAGAATGCATTCTTTTCTCCCTTCCCATGATAGGGATTTCTCTTGCTTAAACATCCAGGCCCACCCCATGCGCATCAGATACTCACCACTGGGCCGCTCCCTGGGAAAGGTCTATCTCAGCAAGGTCCAGCTGCACCTGCATTGGAGGATGGTGGGGGCCAGATGTTATTTTGAGATCTCCAAAGACCACATCCCATCGTCCCACACTCCTGCTCCAAACCAGTGCAGAGGTGATCGGGTCACATGTACAGTAGTGTCACCTGCGGTGCTTCCTCCCTAAGTCCCCGAGAGAGGACGGCCTTGCTCCCAGCAGCGTGCAAGCCTTACCTTTGCCTTGCTCATCCTCGCCCTCTTACCTTCCCCAGTAGCTCACGCTCTCTTGACATGAAGGAGGAATTAGACTTCACAGAGACATCCAGCTTTCGCCTCAGGGCCTCATCCAGGAGCAGTTCCCACTCAAATCTGGGGGTGGGGGGTGGAACTGGGTATTAGGGGCAGGGAGATTCCTTCCCGAGCCGCCCATCTCTCCACCTGAATGCGTACTGACTGACCGTTCATTGAATTCAGGATTTAGGGTTCTCTTCTTCTGTGAGGTCTTCCTCTTGGTGCCCCGGTTCTTGTCTGGCAGTAGCAACAGTGACACGTAGGGGTCAGGGGGATCCCGTCCGTTCTGTCGAAGGGCCCTGCACAGGAAGATGAAGGTAAGAAGGCAGCCGGGGGGGAGGGTGGCTGGGGACCGGGAGGAGAGGGCGGACGGGGTCTCACCGGCAACCGTGAACGATGCTGACCAGCTTTCGTTCTTCGCTGTAGTACCAGACGGTCAGTCTCACCTGGCCCAGGGGCCCAGGCGGAGCCTCCGGGGGACTGTGGAGAGACGGAGACAGGTCTGGGAGAAGGTAGGGCCCCGGGAAGCCGTAGCTCGTCCTTCATCTTCCCGCCTGCACACCATCTTTCTGTCCTCGCCCCTCACCTGTCAGCATGCAGCAGGCGCTGCCGCAGCTCCGGGACTGAGGAGGTGCTGTGAGGGAGTCCCCCCCAGAGCTCCGGTTCTTCACTCAGAGAGGAGGAGCTGTGGCTGTGGCTGTGCGCTTCCACTCCTGAGTGCTGGGACACCAGGATCTAGGTGGGCAAGAGAGCTGTGAGCTGGGCCGAGTCTTGCTCGGCTCCCTGGCCACGAGAACATGGCCCCTGGTCTCCGTCCTCCCGCGGCCCGTCATCTCCTGGCACTCACCCCCAGCTGCGCTCGCAGGAGCACCTGCCCTTGCCCGTTGTTAAGTGGAAACCAACGGTCCAGGCAGAGCTGGTCAGCCACGAGTAGCTCCGAGAGGGGCAGGGAGAATGAGCCCAGTGTGCCAGTCCCCTCACCCCGAACCTGTGGAATCAAGAGGCCAATGATTTAACCGTGGCGTTCAAAGGTCCACCCAAGGTCCAAACGCTTGGGTGGTTTGGGAGAGAGACTCCCCTTTGTGACGGCCACAGGGAAGCCATGTTGCTGGCCCTGCTTCCCTTCCTTTCCTAAGCAGACTAGACTGTGCTCTACTTCCTAAGCTTTCACAAATTGTACCCGAGGGCTGTAACAGCTGCACAGGGTGGAGAAAAAGAACAGCAAAAATGGAATTAAATGGTTCCTGCCCATCCAACCCCCATTTCCATACTCCTGCAAATGCAGATGTCATGACCTGCAAACCCTTCCTGTCTTCTGAGTTCTAGCATAATTCTAGCTAATATGCCTGTATTTCTCTGTCATGATTTGTCAGCTTGAGTATCTCCGGATCCCCTGCTGTGCAGGGTAAGGAATGGAGCTCCCTGATATCACTTCTCTACCTTTGCTGTTGCTGTTACCAGTTACGTTATTTTTAAGGTCTCTTGGTTTCTGTTCATGCAATTCTCTACTTATTATTTTATCAACTTCAGAAAGTCTTTGACCCCTCCCACTCTGGAAGAGGAAAAGCACCCCTGTGTTACCTCCACCACCCTCTCCCCACTCCCGTACCTCTTTTGTTCACCCTTCAACCCCTTGAAATCCAGTTTCTCCTCCGTGCTGAGGTTGCTCCAATCACCAGCTACCTCAGTTTCACAGTCAGTCATTCTCCGTCATCTCATTTTGTTTCTCGGTAACACTGGCCACTTCCTGTCTTTTCAGACACTCTTCTTGGCTTCCGTACCCCCTTCTGTCCTGGCAAAAGCCCCACTGCCCCGGCTACACCTCAGACCCTTTGAAGGGCTCCTCTTCCTCCGTCAGCAAGTCTGCTCTTTCATCGCTGCTGTGTTCAACGTGTCCCTCCTTAGTCTTCGGACTGTAGGCCCTCAGCGGGCTCGTTCACACTGTAGTTGCTCCGTGTGCTTGCCCATGATGCTCAAACAAGAGGGAGGGACAAGAACACCGTAGTGGGCCGTAGATCTACCTTCTGGATGGTTGTTTCCCCTTGGGTGGTCTCAGAGATCTCTAATTCGAGAACTCCTGCTTTGACCATTCCCCGTGTTGGCCGTGGCACCCTCCTCTGTCCCGCTACCCCAGGCTAAAAACGCAGTAGTTCGTGTCTAGACTCTTCCTTGTTCCTTCTCCCCCCATGTCAAAGTAACCACTACTAAATACCATCGGCCTTCGTCATTCTTGTTTCATGGCCTGTTAGCTGACCACCCTGCCGCCAGGGTCAGCAGGATCTCTGGAAAGTGCAAATCTGGGTATGTCACCCCTCCTTTAAATGTTTCCCTATGCCTTTAGGTTAAATCCACATTCTTAGCATAAGAGTCAAGAAGGAGCCCTTTTAGGGGCGCCTGGGTGGCACAGCAGTTAAGCGTCTGCCTTCAGCTCAGGGCGTGATCCCGGCGTTGTGGGATCAAGCCCCACATCAGGCTCCTCTGCTACGAGCCTGCTTCTTCCTCTCCCATTCCCCCTGCTTGTGTTCCCTCTCTCGCTGGCTGTCTCTATCTCTGTCAAATAAATAAATAAAATCTTAAAAAAAAAAAAAAGAGCCCTTTTAACCCTGCTTCTATCTGCCTCTGTGATGTACAGTTTGCCTTCTCCCCACTCCCTTCTCAGCCTGAAGACTTTTCCTTCTCTTCTTGGTCAGAGCCTGTTTGCCCTAAGCTCAGGGTCATCGAGGGCTGCCGCTCCCACTGCCTCCACCTTTCCCCCTTGTCTGAGGTAGACGCCCTTCTTTTCCCCACGGTGCCTTTTACCTCAGCAGTTGTCAGTCTGGAAGTTTTCCCTGGTTATTTTTCTCCCAAAAGAGAGAGTGAGCTCTGTAAAGATAAGAACTAAATCTTTTCTCTCTGAACGGCCCGTGCCTGGTTCAGTGCCTAGCCCAGCCCATGGTGGCACAATGTTCACAGAATGAATTTACGGTACCTGCAGCTCCAGGCTCTCGGTGTTCGGTTTCCTGACGAGAAAGGAGGCACTCTCGTCCCAGACAGGGGCTGCGGTTTGGGCAATAGTCTGGTGGAGGTGAAAGGTTATGGTCAGTGCTTGGAACGCTCTCCTCTGCGTCTCTCATCCCTCCCAGATAGCCCTGCGGCATTTCCTCATACCTTCGTCTTATGAGAAGTATCTCCTACGGTGAGAGTAGCGTAAGTGCTGGGAGGCTTGGTCCCTTTTCGGAGCTAGAGAGAGAATATCGCATTGAATATTAAAATTGGTCTTAAACTTAGACCTAGTGAGGCAGATCTCCTGCTCACGGATCACATCCCCGGCCAGCGAGGTCCCCATGGTCACTTGACAGCCACTACCCTCCTGGCCTTGAACAGACCATTCTTCCCACGCCAGCACCACCCTGGGAAGGAGGAATTTGGAATTTCCTATTCCAAATACCCCAGCAGCATCCAAACCTGAGGGAGGCGGAGGAAGGGCCAGGGAGCTACGGGGCGTGGGGAGCGGCTCTCACCGGCAGCCAGTCCGCCCGCTCCAGATACACAGACAGCAGGGCGGCGGCCAGCTCCGCGCTCTTCTGCGTCTGGATCAGACTGTTCACCTGCAGCACCTGCGGGAGGACACGTGGGCTTGGGGAGCCGTGACCCACACGCCGGGGCCTGGCCTACTCCTCGGAAACGGACGGAAGACTTCGCCGTGCCCCATCCGGAGTCCCTTCCCTACCTCCTCTAACTCGGCAGCCGTGGGCCACGGGGTCAGACGCTCCAGACGCAAGTGCAGGCGGCCAGATGGCACGTCCTCCAGGGTCAGCCACTGTGGACGTAGGCGGGCTTAAGACTTGGGATGTGGGGATGGAGGGACAATGAAATTGAGACATGGGTCCAGATCAGGAGGGATTATCGATTGTACTTCCTTGCTCACCTCGTCGAGGAAGCCAGTGTTTAGGACTGCGGTGAGACTCACTTTACACCTGTAGAGGAGAAAAATTAAAACAAGAGGCCAGTATCAGAACCAAGTCTCTTATCTCCCCAAAGCCAGACTTCCATGGCCTACAGAGGCCTAGCCTGTCTTCTCCTCTGGACTTCCATCCTCTCACCTGCCCAGAAAGTCATCCTTGTCCAGGTCCTTGTCAAAAACTTCAATGTCTAGCTCTTGGCCTGGAATTGATGTGACAATCACCTAGTGGGAGAAAACAGTGCAAAGGCGGAGTCTTTTTCTTCTTCAAATGACTGGGAACCTCACCCTCAACCACCTGAACCCCAGAAGGCTTTCGGAGCACTCTCAGAGCTAGAGAGAAGAAGGAGAAGGGGCTGGAAAGAGTCCCAGCTGCTCAGTTCTGACCTCAAAAACCTCATTCCAGCGGGGATTGAGATCTTCCCGAACAACACGGCTCCGGAAGCTTCGTCCTGCCAGTTTTAGTTTGACATACGGGTCTGATTTGCCCTTCACCAGTCCCCCCAAGAAACGGTCTTTGGCAATCAGGTCCTGGGCCTCTAGTACATGAATCCGAAGCACATTCTGCAAAAGGGACAGGAAGAGGCCCCAGATGGCAGAGAGAAAGCTCTCAAGACCAGCCCTGAAACAGGCTTTGCACACTTAGGCAACAGACCCTAGATAGTCCTTTCCAGATCCAGACTCACCTCCGTCCCAAAGTGACCATCAGGAGTAGTGTGAGAAGGTCGAGGCGGGGCATCCACACTGCTGCCTGTCTGGGGGCTCTCGTTGTCCAGGTCCCAAGCACCAGGAGCTCCAGGCACAGTGGGAAAGTGTACTTCTGATGAATCCAAGTACAAGATCTGGGAAAGGTAGTGACTGTCCAATCAAAGAAGTGCAGCGAGCCACCAGCAGGCAACGGATGTGGGGGTTGGGGGTAGAGCAGAGGCTCTGATGGGGAAAACAGGCCCCTGCCTTGGCTGGGCTCATCTCTAGAGGGTTCCTTCCACTCTTCCTACTCATATACCATATTTTCCCCCATCTGGTCAACAAACTTTGTGTGTGCCTGCTAGGTGCTTCCACATACACTAGCTCATTAGATCTTAGAGGATTCCCCTTCTTTATTCCTAATACCAAGGAATCTACAAGGCCCCTCACCACCCTCAGCATATCCGGTCTCCATACCCTCATAACCAATTTCATGTAGAGCCTGGAGTTTGGGCCAGAGCTGCTGAGCTGGAACCACTGGTCCAAGGTGAGTTCAGAGGCAGTCAGCAGGCGAGCCAGAGGCAGGGTCAGTGCCCCTAATGTCAGAGCCCTGGAGTCATCCTTCACCTAGAGTCACAGGAAGAGGGCATGTAGAGAAGTAGGAAAACAGAGACATACTCAATTTCAGTGAGGCATAATTTACCATGAAAATCACTCATTTTAAGTATACAACTCTCAGTTATAAAGGATGATTCTAGGGGCGCCTGGGTGACTCAGTCGGTTAAGCGTCTGCCTTCTGCTCACGTCATGATCCCAGGGTCCTGGGATTGACGGGCCCCCTGCTCAATGGGGAGTCTGCTTCTCCCTCTCCCTCTGCCCCTCCCCCTCCACTCATGCGTGCGCTTTCTTGCTCTCTCAAATAAAATCTTTTTTTTAAGAAAGTTTAACTAATCTCTATACCCAACATATGGCTTGAACTCATATCCCCAAGATCAAGAATTGCATGCTCTTCCAATGAGCCAGCCAGGTGCCCCTATAAAGAATGATTCTAGAGTGGCACCTGGGTAGCTCAGTCGGTTGACCAACTCTTGGTCTTGGCTCAGGTCACAATCTCAGGGTCCTGGGATCAAGCCCGGCATCAGGCTCTGCACTCAGCAGGGAGTTTCCTTGAGATTCTCTCTCTCCCTCTGCCCCTCCCCCCATTCATACATGCACGTGCAGTCTCCCCAGGAAAAAAAAAATCTTAAAAAGTAATGATTCTAGAGAGATCGTTGGGGAAGAGTGGGGAGCATGAAGGAGGTGGAGAGTCTAGGTAGATGGACTGGAACTTGATCAAAGGGAAGAGAGAGGGACATGGTACAGACCTGGGAAGGCAGAATAGGGTATTCAGGAGGGGCTCAGTAGGTGATTAGCTCACCTGCACATCGAGTTCCTGGCTTTGAGGGTCTTGTAGGAAGAACCGGAAAGCCTCCTCCCACACCGGGCTGTTGGTGCAGTAGACAGCCTGGAGGTGCGTGGGACGGGATTAAGGGGACGTGCTGTAGTACCACTCCTGTTTCTCCAGAAAACCTTTGCCCTTACAGGCAGCCCAAAGGGGAGACTTCATCCCAAGAACAGTCCTCCCAATCACACTCACACTCACATACACACCCCCCCACACACACAATGCTGTTCTGGTCCTCACCTTGCTCTCCTGGGTCATATCCTGAATTGACAGTTGTACCATGGGGTTGGGTTCCTTGTTCCCCTTCTTCAGCTGTGGGGGTAGAATTCACAAGTCACCATCTTGGGTGTTTCTGGTTTTGTCTCAGGAAGGAAGGCGGGCTCTCAGAATCTTTTCTCTGAGTTGGCTCTGATGCCCTCCCTGGAACCCTTGTGTTACATGCTGCTGCTTCTGAAGCCAAGCAGGGAGGGGCAAGAGTGGATATGGGAATGCCGCATCCAGGGCCTCCTCTCTAGCCGCCCTCAAAAGCCCCACTCACAGGAAGATCCTGGGCCCGATCCAGATAGACAACTAAGATGGCGGCCGACGGGGGCTCTGGGCGGGAGGAGACTCCTCGATTCCACTGCAGAACCTGGAGGGAAGGGGAGTGGTAGTCAGACCCTTGCCCCTCTAGTTTCCTATATTTCCAGCTTCCTGTTTCCCATGTTGGTTACCTGCTCTAGTTTTTCTGCATTTGACAAAAGTGACAGCCACTCTAGCTTTAAGTGAACTTGGCCTTGCCCGCCTTGCAGAGGAAACCACTGGAGGGAGGGGCAGAAGAAAGTGAGGTATGAAAGATCAGATATTCACACAACCGCTTCCCCACCAATGTAGCATCCGATGGGTGAGACCACGCTCCCTCTTCCTCTTCTCTCAACTTACATCATCCAGTACTCCAGCCTGCAATACCTTCCCTACATCCAGCTTCATCCTGGAGGGGGTGGGGAGGGGTGGCAGTGAGCGGAGAAAAGGGAGAACGCTGAAATTAGGAGTATGTCATTGACCCTCCACTCACCCACCTAGAAATAAATGGCAAATTTCAGACTCCCTTCGTATACTCAGCAGATCCTCTCTCTGTGTGTGTGTGTGTGTGTGTGTGTGTATCTACGTGTGTATACACGTGTGTGTGGTGGAGGTGAGGGGTGGGGAGGTCGGGAAGGAAAATTATACACAATTCTCAGGCCTGGAAAAGGATTCTAATCACCTCTGCGACCCTGGTAGCACTGAGGCTTTAGAGCCCTAGCACAGGCAGGGCCTCACCTGCCCAGAAAGTCGTCTTTGTCTGGATCCTTGTCAAACACCTCCACCTCAATCTCTTGCCCCGGGACCTCGTGTACCATCACCTGAAGGACAGGGACAAGGGTCTCACCGGCTACCCTGTGAGGATCATCCAATTGGCATCTTCTTACAGCCCCCAGGGCCTCCCCCCATTTGACGGTCCCACTCCTCAGCTCTCCCACCTCGTAAGTCTCCCCCCACTGGGGGTTAAGGTCCTCATCAATGACTCGACTGCAGAATGCCTGGGTGCCCACTCGCACAAGCGCATAGGGGTCTGACTTGCCCTCAATCAGGCCCTTCACATATTTGTCCTTGGAGCCCAGACCTCGGGCAGCCAGCAGGTGAATCCGAATAATGCCCTGTGCAGAGAAATTAGATCATGAGAAACTAAGGACCCAGCACGAGGTTCCCAAGAGGAGGAGCTGTCTGATGGGGGAGAGGCCATACCCTGGGAAGAGGGGAACGCAACTGGGCCACGTCATGAAGGTCAGGCACAAGGGGCACCAGTAATCGGTTGGGCAACACAAGGAAGGCAGCAATGGAATCCATGATCATGGTGTCAGAGAGGGAGCTGAATGGAGGAGTAGAAAAGGAGGTGAGTGTGGCCCCAACTTCTAATATCATCCCAACCCCAGCTCTGCTTCCCACAACCGAGAGACCTAAAGCTAGAGGGACATCCTTTCTTGAAAATCTTTTTTGCTACTCTTCTACCCTGACTCCCCACCCACTGCTCTGAACCTTCACTGCCATCCCAGCTCCTTTTCTGTTTACACCTGCAGAGCAGCCTGCGGCCTCTTCACTGTCTACCCAAACACATGCTCCCCCACGGGAGAAACACCACAGTATGGAACTTCTCTGGTATCCGTCATCTCCCCAGCAGGGATGGTCAAGGCTCCTGGAGGGTACTGGCTGCCTCTTGTACTGCTCTGTATCCCGAAAACCCACAGCCCAGGGCCGGAACACTTAGGTGCTCAATAAATCCTTGACACCTGAGTCCTGGGATATCCAGCAGGTTGGTCATCCCCGTCCAGTTGATATCTAGAGTCTGGAAGGAAAGAACAGGGGGATCAATACAGAGCACGTGGTGGCATGGTCACACCCAACCAACAGCTGCCAGACCCCTCAGCCTTCCCCCTCCTGCCCCCCCCCCACCAAGCCCCAGACTGGCCACC
>NC_048232.1:33413643-33473059 GCF_002007445.2 Ailuropoda melanoleuca | reverse complement strand
TTTTTTTTTTTTTTTTTTTTTTTTTTTTTTTTTTTTTTTTTTTTTTTTTTTTTTTTTTTTTTTTTTTTTTTTTTTCCCCCCCCCCCCCCACCAAGCCAGACTGGCCACCCTCTCCCTCCCCATCCTCTCTGTTTTCCCTGCTTCCCCATCCCCCTCAATGTTTTCCCTTACCGGGCGTCGGATGAAGAACATCGACACAGCCCCCACAATAGGAAGGTCCCCCATGAGTGGCTCAAGAATCACCCGTAAGACACCATGTAGCTAGGGCAAGAGAAGAGCAGAGCATTTCTCCACAAAAGGCCTTCTTTCTGACCCAGACTTCCCCAGCCTTGGTTTTTCCAAACTTCCACTTCCCCATATCCCATGAAATTTAGGGCAAAGGCTCCCTATTACGGGGGGGGGGGCCCTGACATCTGTCCCACCTGCATGCCTTTGACTCCTGCTTTGCAGAAATATTTCTTCACTTCCACATCAATTTGCACATCACCGACATAGCTGCAGTTGATAAGGGAGAGAACGAAGAGGGTTGGCATGAGGCTGACATGGGGGGAGGGGGAGTGAAGCGGTCAGAGTGACCAGGATCCTGTTGAAGGGGAAGCTGGAAGAATGAGCGCTATTACCTGATGTTCAAATCCAGGAGGATCTGTTCTTTGCTCTGACCAGGGTGAACCTTGACGCCTACAATGCGCAATGGCTGCGGAGAGATGAATTCTTAAGAGAGAGAAGAGGGAAAGGGGAAGTATCTCAGCCCTTCTGGGCCACCCACCTCCCCTGCCCTGTCTCCTTCCTCCCATTACTTTCCTTCCTCCACACGCACCTTTTCACCCAGTTCCACCCGTGTAAATGTGAACGTCTGCAGATGGGTGTTAGAGCCTCGAACAGCTGGGGCCACAGTTTCTGCCAGAAGCTTCTCCATGTACTGGCCCAGGAAGGGCCAGACCTGGGCCACAATCTGGAAGGAGAGGGGACCTGTCACAGGAGAGCCTCATTTTCCTCCTAAAGACAAGTTCCTTCAAAATCCTCCCCACAGACAGCACAGGGGCTGGACCTGAAGTGTGGCAGGGTCTGGCTGGAGAAACGAACCCCATTCCCTGCTCAGGAAAAAATAGACAATCAGCGCTCACCTTATTTAGCCACTCAGCCTTTTCAACATCTGGAAAGCTGACCTAGAGGTGAGGAGGGGGAGAGAGGAGTGAGCACAACCTCCACCTGTGGCTTCCTACTAGGAGGCTGAGGGGCATCCCCACAGACGGAAGGGACACGCTGCGATAGAACCCCCTCACCCCAGGGTTCGGTGGGGAGGGGCTGGGCTGTCCTATTCACTCCGCCACACGGTGTGGGGGTGGCGAGGTCTGCCGAGGGGGCCTGCCCGGGTGTGGGCCACACAAAGGTGCTTTGCGGACAGCTGGGGGATGTGAAATGACAGCAGCTGCTGGAGCAGAGGGGGAGGGAGGGGGAGGGCCTGACAAATCAGAGTTTAAGGAGGAAATCCTGGGATTGGAGAAGTCTTGGTCCCTTTTTGCAGCCTTAGTCTTCTACACCAAGAAGGTGAAGAGGGAAGCAGCTCCTAGAGTTAGGGAGGGGCCAGAAGAGCTATTTAGGCCCTAGCCGGGTTTTTTGTTGTTGTTTTTTCTCCTTTTTCTTCTTTCTTTTTATCAGTGTGACTCCTTTTATGGGAAAGAAGGACACCTGTGCTTTGCACTGGGGGAGGAAGAGGGATAGTTGCTTCAGGAAGAAGACTGCTTTCCATGATGAGGAGGAGGAGGAAAAAAGACAGTTGCTGCCTGGGCTGCACGTCCCCTGGGACGATCTCTCCCCCTTTCCCCTCTCCAGGCCCGGGCCTGCGCAGCATGGCCCTATCTGCCTAGTGTCAACTTTGATTCCTCTCTTCTGCCATTCTCCCCCTAGGCTGGCACCTCTGCTGGGAAGGACAGGAGAGCGGAGGCAGGGAGGGGCCGGGTAACGGGCCGAAGAGAAGGCAGGAGGTGAGGGGGTGCAGACCTAGGGTCCAGGTCCCAACCGAGCAAGCGCAGCGCACAGTCCGGAAAAGGGTGGGGCCGACCAGGGGCGGTGGAGTGCGGGCAGCGGGCACTGCAGCAGTCGCACTGCCCTCCCCCCCCCGCACCCCCGCCCTTCGTCCCACAGCCGCCTCTGCTGCGCTGCGGCCCAACTGCCTGGGGCTAGGAGGCGAGGGCCGGGGGGTCGGTCGGGGGCGGCGGCTCTCTTGGGCAGTGCTCCTGGGGCTGGGTCCCGGCGGGTCCCCGGAGATAAGAGCGGGAAGAGGGAGAACCTTATGGCCTTAAATAGGCAAAAAACAACAACAAAAAAAAGTCTCAAGGAAGAGTGGAGAGACGAGGGAACCCTCTGAGCCGCAACGGGGATGTCCGGGAGCAGCAAGGCGTGAGCGGCACCAGAAGCGAGGAGCGCTCAAGCAGCATGGCTAGCAGGGAGAGCCACGGCTGAGACCGACTCTGCAGTTGTTCTTACTGCTTGCCCAGGAGCAGAGGAAGAAGTCCTGATTCTGTGGAAGGATCGGGATCTGGGCGCGCGGAAAGGGGGGGGGAGGGGGAGAGTGGCTATTCGGTCCCAAGAGTGGTGCGTCCCAGCAGGCAGGCGGCTAGCGGGGCGAGAGAGGAGTCTCCCTCCCATGGTCCCAGGGTGGGGAGCTGACTTTAGGGCAGGAGGGAGACGCCCGGGGCTATGCAGCACTGAGGGTGTTCGCTCACCCAGGCAGGTAGCTCTCGATGGCTCATATAAAGTGTTTTCGCCGTGAGCCGCTCCTCGTCGTCCAGGAGCTGCCGCGCTGCTCGAAGGCTCCGTTCTTTCTCCTCGCGGACCCGGCGCCAGCCCAGGTAGAGGGCGAGGCCGAAGAGCACGA
Source organism: Ailuropoda melanoleuca (assembly GCF_002007445.2). Classification (NCBI taxonomy): domain Eukaryota; kingdom Metazoa; phylum Chordata; class Mammalia; order Carnivora; family Ursidae; genus Ailuropoda; species Ailuropoda melanoleuca. The sequence continues at coordinate 33,470,181 of NC_048232.1, read as the reverse complement.
AACCCACGCTGAGTCCCACTGCGCCGGCCAGGTACACCGGCAGTAGCACCAGCAGCCGCCGCCCGAACGAAGTCAGCAGCGCCAGGGCCTCACCCGCCGCGCCTGGGCCGGCAGGTTGGTTCCCAGAACTCAGGTCCGGCTTTGTGTGAGCAGCGGGGGGCTGGTCAGGAGGGTCGGAGGGAGCAGAGAGCTGGTCCACGAGGCTGGGACTGGAGCCGTCTCCAGGAGAGCGCTCCATCGTGCCCCCTCTGGGAGGACCCGCCCGACCCAGGGACCAGCTGGAGGTGGCTCAGTCTAGCGCCCAGCTGCCCCCTGCAAACAGTAAACCCCACACTGGGGGAGGGGACCTGAGGCCACGCCCCCTCTATCTGACGGCTCGGGTTGGCCGGCGCTGCACAGACCAAGGTGGGGTCAAAAGATAGAAACCCTGCCCCTCTTCCGCCCGGAGCCGGTAAGGTTAGGGAGAGGCAGGACCTCCGTGATTAGACCGGCGTGCCAATATGGGCGGTCTGGGACGGCGGGAAAAGGAGGGAAGAGGCTAAAGAGGGGCATTTGATTGGTCAGAAAGAGAAGGAGGCGTGGCATACCATTTAAAGAGAGGCGGACCAGGCGCTCCCCCACATGGGATTGGCGAGCCTGAGGTATGACGTCATGCTGAGCGGCACCGCCAGTTACTCTGTTTTACAGGGACTTGAGGTAGCGAAGTGAAGGGGTTGCGGAAGACCAATCCACTCCATTTGGACGGTCTAGCAGGATTTGACTGGGATTCCTAACATGTTCATTTGTCAGTTTTCCCTAGTCTTCACACTCTTAAGTATGTTACTTATCCTTCAGTGTTTCCCTGGCTGTCCTTAGAAAAGGAGAACTCCCCAGGTGGAACGAAAATGTTCGAAGGCCGACCCTGTCTACCAGTCCCGTTCTCTACTTTGTGCAGTGCAACGACAGCCGGTAGAAAACACTGGAACATACGAGAATTACAGAGTTGAGATTATCCAGCCTTCAGGGAAGAGAAAGAGAGAGCGAATGGCTTGAATAGGAAGTGAGGCTTTATTATTATTTTTTAGAAATCTTCAAGACTTAGTTATTCCTATCATAGAGAACAAATTAAATTGTCTCCCAAAAGGTGGGGGTTAGGGGAGACGCCTCAGCTGCAGCGGATGTGATTACATTTTCCAAGAATTTCCTGACCCTGAGGAACTGCTCTCACACTAAAATAAGAAATCGAGAGTAATGAGGCAATTCCGTTTTGTATTTGCCTGAGTTGGAAGGAAAGTTTGGAATAGAGTCAGATGTAGAACTAATGCAATTCCATGTTGTACTGTGTACGTTTAGGAAGGGAGAAGTGCAGGGTATAGTGATGACTACTGTTACTAGTTAACTGCACTCACGAGTGTTGCCCAGGGACTTAGAAACTAAAGTGGAAGCCCAGGAGGGAAGAGTTGGTCATAAAATGATTATCTTTTAATGCAGGATGTGTGGGTGGGGCTTGTTGTGTTATTGTTTGGTGCAGCACGGGAAGTAGGGTTGATTGGTGGGGAGAGCCTGGATCTGCAGCTGATAAATATTATCTGCCTCTGCAGGGCACAGATTTCATCAGACTGTGTTTCACTGTTTAAAACCTATCCCTGCTCAGCCTTACCCCCTCAATCTTAAATGTTCCCACTTCCCCTTCTCTACTTCCCTGAGGCTAACAGTATCTAGAGTGCATCATTCAGTGTGCAGAACTGCACAGGGAACGGCTTTCTAGCTCCTGTGTCCATCCATCTTCCATGTTCTCAGAGTAAGCAGGTAGGAAGGAGCTCATGGAGTTTGGAAGAGGTAAGGGTGACCTGCTCACCAACTGATGAAACAGAACCATAGCAGGAAAATGGATGAGACTCCTTAGAGGGAAACCTCTCTGTAAACTGAAATTTGCCAAGCACTAGGGTAGGAGCAGGTCACTAAGGTTATGGGGTGGAGAGCGCGACCCACGGAGTTTCCTTTCCAAGCTTCTCCACTTTCTCACCCCATCCCGATCATCAGACCCTTCTACTAAAGGCGGTCTCTGGAAGACAAAAGTCCATCCTCACGAAGGTCTCTTCCCGGCTGGGGCCCAGAAGCCACAGGATCAGCAGCTGCAATGCAGGCACCAGAACAAGTAAACAGGGTGGGTCCCTGCCCAGAGACAATTCTGCTGCCCAGGTGCCACCTGGTGGTGATAAGCAGTAAATCAGGAACGGGGGAAAGCCTGGCCATTTGTTAGAGGAAGTACCTAAGGGAGGAGAATACCAAGACTTTCCGGATTTGCAACCTGCATCTACATGTAAACTTCATTGGGGTTACACGTGGTAACCTAGTTCCTGCCCTCTCTTCAAGATGGAAGGGACAACGGGATTTGAGGAAATTTCCTCTATTATTCCTCAAAAGTTACTGCAAAGCAGTTCTATCATTAGAATTTTATGCCAAGTCTGGAGTCAGACTGCCTGAATAAACTCCTGGCTCCATTCCTTACTAGTTGCAGAACCCTGGGCAGCTGACTCTTGTTAAGCCTGCTCTCTCCTCTACAAAACGGGTTCGATAATAGTACCCATTGTGTCAATGAGGTGATGCATGTAAAGTGCAAGCACAGTGCCTTGGCTTGTATTAATAAGTACTTAGCTATTCTTCTAGAACTCCGTTTATCTCCTATGCAGCAAGACATGAACCTTTGGGGAGCCCTTCAAACAACTGAAGATATCTATTGGGTCTCCCCTCAGTCTTGTCCGTTTTTTTTCCCCCTGCTACCCCACTAGTTTATCAATGGGGCTCTTTAAAAATTACATTTAGAACACACAGTTTAGGTGTGGTTCCACTCAGACATGGTAGAACTGCTCTATTTACAATGCATTACTACAGTTCTGTTACCCTTATGGAGCTCCTCAAAAGGCGCCTAGAACATAGCAGGCTCTTAATATTTATGAATTGATCTACTAGGAGGACTGAGACTTTAATTTTTTTTATAATCAACTGGAAGTCCTGTGTTGTTTTCATGTGAATTACTGCTAACCTAGATCTCTGCATCTCTTCCTCAGGCAGGCTCAAGCAATTTTTTAGGGGGAGGGTCAATCCAAATTGATCCAAACTGACCTCTTGGATTCAGTGAATCCACATTACAGCACTTTCAGGATTACTTGGTACTTTCTTGTGTTACTGCTGATAATAGGGCTTTTCATATTTTTATACAAGTTTTTCTTTTCCTTTTTTTTTTTTAAACAGAACATAGCCCTTGGGTATGTCACTAGAGACTAGAAGTTTCTCTAACTAAATGCACTAATCAACATTTACTAGGCACAGATGTTGAGTTTTGATTCCACCAAACTCGACTATTAACTGAGCCGTGATTACTCTCTTATCTTCTTAGCAGGTGAGCAGCAGGACAGCAGCCCTGCCATCAGGGAACTGGCCTGGCACCGCGGGGCTTTGGATCTGTTAGGGGCTGAGCTGGGCTCACCACTGGGAAATGGTGTTCTCCTACTGGACACAATCTCACAAAACACCAACATCACACAAGGCCACTCAGTGACGGTGATGAAGTGAGGCAAAAAACAAGATCACGCTTCACATTTTTGTTTAAACATGAAATATGGTCAGTGTGCAAATCATGAAATAGCAATCATCCCCCTCTCCCAGCTAATGAGTGACTGCTGCTTTGTCACCAATTTCAGCATCACTCTAGTCTGCCCTTTTCCTAGATAAGCTAAAGATACCCAATCACATTAGTGTCTCTGCTTCCCTGACAGGACCCAATCCAGATTCAAGCCCCACTTCCTTGTACCTTCCCCCAAATCACTTAACCAAAGTCCAAGTCCTGAAAGTCCTTTCTAGTACCCCCCTTGCTAGGACACACCATGGGTCCCATGTGCCACGCTTTCTCCACCACTGCAGTGAGCATTGAGCCCAGCTTGTCCGACTACAGGTGTATTCCTGGTGGCCTTCAGCTGCCATATGTTAACAAAGAACATACCATGTCTACAGGTTCCCAGATCTACCTCTTTAGAGATACTTGGCAGAGAAAACAGTCAGGATTTGGCTGGGATGAACTCATGTTGGTATCTATGACCACATTTGTCTCTAAATGTTTATAAACCATCTCTTTTAATAATCCAGAATTGTGCCAGAAAAATCAACATTAAGCTTATCAATGTGTGGTTTCTAAAGTCCACAAACAGTATTTCAGTATTTGCCCACTTTTAGTCTTTAGGCCATTTTTTAAAAAAAAATTTCTTTTTTATAGCCAGCCTTGACTTAGCACACCATCTCCAACCCCAGGTGTAACCTGAGTGATCAACCAGACAAGAAAGCAAGAGGTAGCAGGAGATACGATGGGGGAAGCACAACTCAGGATCACTTTCTCTACCCCAAGTCCACTGTCCCGTCAGACACCTGAGTTGTTTCCCCTACGTCAGCCATGAGCTGAGGAGGAACTGAGGTTTGGCTATGGGGCTCCTGGCCTTACTGACTCTTAAATGGATTTAAAACCTCTGTGGTACTATTTGGAGGCAGAGGGAAGAGATGAACACTGAGGCTCGTGTCCCAAGAAGAACTTTCCTTTTCCCAGCACCTCCCAAGCCTTGAAGGCTTAAGGCATTGTAACTGCGGAAGGGATGGGGTAAGAGGGATATTAACTGCCATCAACAACTCAGAGAGCAACTGCCACCTGCCCTACTGTTTGAATAAGGGAAGGATCTGTCAATACATATCCCATTCTTGTTTCCCAGCACAGCCACCCCTCCTTAGTACCTGCCCCCCTAAATGACCCCAGGAGCCCTGGTTACTAAGGTATCCTGGGAATAGTACATGCAGATAGAAACCAGAAACAGATGGGACTATTTTTAAACCAGACTAGGTGGCTCCAATGCTTTCACCCCACAAAGCCCCATTTGGTCTTGTTCTGGGTCCCTACCCTTCACCTGGCCTCAGCCCAACCTTACCCAAGCTATGTGAGGGTGGGGTCTTCACTCCATTTTGGCATGAGATCTATTTACTGCTCCCATCTTCCACACAGAATATCTAAGCAAGTTTTCACTGCCTCCATTTGTTAAAAATAATTCTTTTTTTATTTCTTTGGAAAGTGGTGGGCCCTGCCCTACGGATCTCCAGGCCAAGCCAAGGTAATGAATGCTCCCCTCGTCTTTGGGCTGGAGTACTATGGTCCCCACCTTCCCATGGGCCCAGGAACAGTTCCTGTATTGTCCCAACTCCACTAGGCCCCCAGTTGTCTGAAGGCTCCTATCAGGCCTTCTTTTCTGACCACCCGCTTCCCAATCTTTCCTGGCTTTCCCTCTAGGCAGGGTATTTTTTTCTTACAAAGCCAGTGCTGGAACCTGTGCTATGCAGAAGAGAGGACAAGACCAGGATGTCCCCATCTTCCCAACAGGGCATATACAGCCCCTTGGTCAGTCCTTCCTCTATGCTGGCTTCAGTCTGCACCTATGCAAGACCCCTCTGTGAGGCTTGAAGGAAGATGGACAAGAGGACCCTCATAAAAGGGAGGTGGGAGAAAAGAGACCAGCCCAACCCCTTCTCAGAAGCAAACTCCTTGTAGTCTCTCGTCCTAGTTCTTGAGTGAGCCCTTCAGACAGGGCCTGGGAGGGCTAGGCGAGTGGGTAAGGGCCCCTCGACCCCAGCCATGGGAGGCTATACCAGGGGAGTGTCCATTAGCCCCATCAGTGTGGCATGGCTGTGATACGCATGCTCTGGGAAGCGATGGGGTAAGTCACCATGGGAGTGGTGGTGTGGCTCATTGTGATTCCTGCCAAGGGCTGGGCCATCGATACAGCCACAGGGGCCACAGGAGCCACAGATACAGCCACAGGAGCCATGGAGACAGGTGGGGGTGCCATTCCCTGGGCAATTGTTTGAGCCAGAGCAGCTGACAATGGTGTGATCTCTGGGTTCAAGTGTGGGGGTGGGGGTGGTGGAGCAGCGGGAGGTGCAGCATTAGTTGGGGGAGCAGCTGGAGCTCCAGTGGGGGCCACCAGTTCTTGCTGGGATACGGGGCGAGGCTGTAGAGCCTGGCTGCTGAGAGTAGTGTGAGTCTGGGCAATGCCATGGTTAAAAGTGGCGACAGTGCCCACGGTGGGGGCCAGAGTCTGCTCCGTCGCTGGTGCAGTCGAGCTCAGGGTCATGACCTTGGCCTGATTGCGGAACTGGGCATTTTGTTCCAGCAGTACCTCATTGGTGGCCAGCAGGTTGCTGACCTGCTTCTTTAGCTCCTCCACCCGCTTCCTGAGCATGGCATTCTCCTCCTCCAGCAGTCTGCACTCCACCCCGCGGGGTGGAGCCAGGCTATATTCATAGGATTCAAAATGGGGGCCATCTGGGGGGCAACATCCACCTCGCCGGCGCTTGGGGCCTGGCTCATGGTCCTCAAAGCCCCTGTCGGGGAGGTCGTAGATATCGTAGAGGTCATGACGTCGTCCCGGGGGGACGGGGCCTGTTGAGCCACCACCACCACTGCCTCCTCCACCCCGAGCATCAAACTCAAAATCCCGTTGCAGGTGGCGGAACTTGCACTTGGCTCCTCTCTGGCAGTCACCCTTGAGAAAGTCGCGGCAGATAGGGACCTCCTCCTTGCCATTGGGCAGGTCAGCGGGTGAAAGGCCCAGGCCGGCTGCCACTTTCTGCCTCAGCCGCGGGGGAAGCTCTCCTGTCTTCTTATAACCATCCTCATCCTCCTTGGAGCCGTGGATGAATCGGCAGTTTGGGCGGCTACATTCCTTGTTCTGGAAGTCATGGCAGAAGATGAACTCATTTTTGCTCACCCCCAAGTTGGATACCTCACTCATGTCTGGATGGCGATAGCGGCAACGCTTGCCTCGCTTGCACACATTCCTCAGGAAGTCTCTACAGATGGCATCTGAGCTGGCCCCGCCACTGCCTGCCCCTGCCCCACTGGCCTCCTCACTGCCACCGCCTCCAGGGCCTCCACTGCTGCTCCCAGTGCCGTTGGCATAGCTGTCCCGGTCAGGCATCCTGGTCCCCCCCAACTCAGGGCTTTCTTCTTTTTCTTGCCACCCTTGGTGACCACTAGGAAAGAGGAGAACTGTGTCAAACAGGAATCTTCCAGAGAGGCCACATTCTTCCCAGCTATAGAGCAGGCAGTCCAGCAAGAGGCAGGCCAGAGGGGCAATGGCTTTGGAGATGGAAAATCTAAGGGATGAGAATTCTGGCTGGACTGGCTGGCTTGTCAGAAGTCCCGCTCAGGCCCTTGCGCACCTGGTCTGGGTCAGAATGATTCACACTAGCCTGGCTAATGGGGGAGGCAGGGAGGGAGGGAGGGAGGGAGGGAGCTGGGGTGAAGCCACCTCATCTCACTAATGATGTTAGGCCAAGGAGGGTACAAGGAGAAAATAGTGTTGGGTTTTATTTCCCCTTCTAGCTGACCTTATTAAAGTCGAGGAAGTGAAATTAAAACTGCTGTCTCAGTGTCTCAGTTGGTTAGGAGGAGACTGGGAAGTGGCCAAGATGGGCTGGTGAGCTTACTAGGGCTCTGGATAATGGGAAACTGCAGACAAAACTTCCCTTAACCCCTCTTCTATAGGATCTCAGGTGAGGGCACTGTGAAATATCAGATCTCTAGACCCCAGGAAATCCTAAGTGAAGAGATTGGTGTCACCAGCTTGAGGGCAGTCCCTAAACCTATCATTTTTTAGTATTCTCTCCCATCTCACTACCGCTCTCAACCCATGTGGTCGGCCCCCTCCACTCCAATTCAAGGTAAGAGTTCTACAGCTGGAATCTCCACTTACAGACCTCCAAAGAACAAAACCATTTGTGGTAAGATCAAGGTGGGAGGAAGGAGTTAATTTCACAGGAACAAGTGACCTTTCCTTCCCCATTCTACACCCCCCTCCTATTCCCCATTAGAAGATCCCACTGACATCAAACCACACCATTCCTCACCCCATAAAAATCCTCTTTATTTATAGACTCTATAAAAGCTTTTTAAGTCTCCTCTTTCCCAAGAGAGCTCTGGAATGTCAGTCTACTGCCCTGGTTCTAGCCCTCCCCTCTCCCCACCCCCAAGAAGCCTGGGAGTCCCTGCCACCACGTGTCTGACCTCATAAGCCTTTCTAAGGCAGTGATTAGGCTCCCCCTGCTGTTCAAATAGGAAAACTTCATATTGTTTCCCTTTGAGTATAAGGAAATCTTCCCTGGTTTCTTTGGTCTTCATCTCCCCCCAAGCACCTTCCCCATTGCCTTGATTTGCCTTCAGAGCTTCCTAAAATGAACCAACCAAATCAGAGCCCGGAATTACAGGAGAACCTGTAAAAGAAGAGGGATCCTCTTCTTCCAAAGGGATGTAGTCCCAGAATAGAAACAATCAAGGAAAAAAGAATGGTAAAGAGGAAGATACAAACTTTTTCTACAAGGGAAATGGCCTGGTGAAAAATAAATACTATCTCTCCAAGCCTGAACCATGTTGCAAATCCCACCAGAGGCAGATAATCAGATATGATACTCCTCCCCACCCAACTCTCCCAGGATAGTTCAATACCTGAGGTAGCTCAGGTGAAGTCCGGGGCTCCTGTGGGTCTCCACCTCCACATCACTGCTGGGTTCTGAACAGGAATAAAAAACAAACAGAGACTTGGGTGGGAGAAGGGGTAAGAACAGAGGACTATAAGATGTTGGTTACAATAAAGAAGTTTGACAAAATGGCAAGAGCTCTGAGCACTTCCAAGATTTCCTTCAAGCTGAGTTTCACCTGTCAAAGGTAGAAGTTGTCAGTAAAGATAGAACTAATCTGGAGAGCCTAGGAGGATGGGTTGGAAAACCAGCCAGGTGAACAAAGGGTGAGGGGTACCGGGGGCCTCAAGATGAAGGAAGATGTGGGGATCAGAGCCCGGCCTAGGGTTGCGGTTAGTTAACTCCGAATGGGAGCCGTGCAAGGGCAGCGACTGACAGTGCAGTGGGAAGGCTGATTAGACTTGGAGGCGGTGATTATGACGCTTCGCAACACCCCAGAGTTTGGGGGTAAACTCCTAGGAGTTTCCACAGCAAGTCTTCTAGCTTGCCAGGTTCTGTGCAGTGCGACCGGCACTCAGCCGTGGACTAGACGAATAGGACACTAAGGGAGCACAAGTGAAGCGGGAAGGGGAGACTCCAGGTGACATCAAGCTGCGGAGATGGGCAGGGCTGTGACGTCACGGAGCTGGCGTTTGCTCGCGAAGCGGGGTCAGTCAGAAAAAGGGCTCGGCCCTGGGGCGTGAGAAAGAAACAGCTCGGTCCTGGGGGGCCTTGTGTAGCCCGGCCGAGCCCAGCTGCTGGGCCGGCCCCGACTCCTCCCCTCCGGGCGCGGCCTCCACCTAAGTCTCCCGCCTCCCTCACCTGCCGCCGCCGCCGTAGTTGCTGCTGCCGCCTGCCGGTCCTCTAGCTTCGACAAAGAGCCGCCTACCCTATCGCCCTTCCGCTTCCTGCGGAAGAAATGACGCTCTAGCCACTAGACCCGGAACTACTCTATGGTGTGCAAAGTACTTGTGCGGCTTGCCGCAGGAAGTTCCCAGCAAGCTTTGCGCGTCACCATAGCAACCCAAGCCAACAATACAGTCGGTGCCTAACAGCGGGAACTTTCAGCAACGCAGGCCCAGACAAGGGTAGGAGCGGAATCGCCGTTTGCCCCTACTTTGGTCGCGAACCACCTTGAAATGCGCCCCCTTCCGTGTAGTACACCCAATACGGGAAGGCCCACCCAGTTATCTAGCTGTTCCGAGGACCTGGGAACCAGATGTTGGCCGGCGCCAGAGTCACACTCCGGCTGTAGCCCACGTAGCGTGCTTGACACTCTACAGCACGGGATATTCAAGAGCGCCTGCTGCACTGATCCAGAACCCCCAGCCAATGGAACCATAAAAACCACGTATCAGACAAAACCATTTTTTTTTCTTCAGCTAAGACAGCAGAAGAGATGATTTATTGTACACGTGTTATATTCAGCCACAAATAAGAACAGAATTAGTCCCAAAAGTCACAGGTGCAGGGCAAAGGACCAAAAGGGACTGTTTTGGTATGAACAAGGTGGGTCTCTCAAAGGTGGTCGCTGAGATCACACGGCGATGGGACGGTCTAGATCCATTTAGTCAAGCTCTAGAAAGTAGGCATGCAGTCCAACAACTGGTACCAGCGTCCCTGGCCGCTGGCTTTCCTTATTTCTGCTCCTGTGGCTCCACGGGTGCACAAGCTAGCGGTTTACTTGGACCTCTGCCTCATCTTTCTTCTTTTACGCTTCAGCCTGAAAAGCAGACACGGGAATACATCTCCTGCCCACACACCCAAGTTCAGTCTTTTCCCTCCCATCTTAAAAATGTGCATCTGCTACCTGGGGTGGCAAAACGAACAAGCACTTCGGTCCTATTATCTTGTGTTCAGTCCCTGACCAGTAAAGCCAATACTTAGAACTGTTTTTCACTTAAAGTTCTTTAGATTTCTAAACCAAATGTTCCTCCCACGTTTTGTCCAAGGCACGCTACATTTCCCTCTTCCTGTTTTGGCCGGTCAAGTCTCAACATACCTGCGCATCCGCTTCTTCCTCCACTGCAAACGATCATAACCAGAGGCAGTGAATAAAACAAGAGATCATTAGCTTTAGTTAACAGGTTTAGGCAGGGATGTGAAGGGCACTATTTAAAACCTGGGAGGTTCCTGACCAAGTGTGAGAGCTCAGTCGCGGTAACCCTATCAATTTGGACTCTCACCCTCACCCGCCGACATAAACCTGAGTCCCGTGTTTTTCTACTCCCGCCCTCTCTACCCACAGTACTTACCTACCTCCTCTGCTTCTTTCCAAATTATCCTTCCTCCCCCACTAGCCCTTGGGCACCCCTGAGAACCCAGAGGCTCGGGAACCATGGCGGACTTCCCTTGCCTGGCTGTCCCCCCACCCATCACCAATCGCTACTGCCTCAGCTTACTCCCAGGGACTGCTTACCTTGGCTCTCATGGCGCAAAGGTTTCTACAGATAAAGAGAAAAAGGCTACAGTTAGTTTGCCGCAACGATGTCAAGTGCAGAGATCAGATGTTAATGGATTGTGCACGAAATCCGAACATAGGAAGCAACTACACTCACCCAAGAAGATGGCGCTAAGGCCGAGAGAGCGCCACCGGCCCACCTCCAGCTATTTAATAGGGAGCTGTGTCGTCACTTCCGCCGTTTCACTCTTCCCTCCAGGGGCGGGGCTGCCCAAGGAGAGTAACAATGGCTTTCAGCCCCTCAGGAGCCAGACTAAGTGACTGAATTATAAGTTCTCTTGGAAACATTTTAAATTTGAGTTACAAGGTTCCCCTTCTCCAATTTTATTATGAGGACATTGTATTATTTCAACGTGAGCACATATTTCCAATGTGGGACCGAGAGGTGCAGACGAGCAAATTATAGCGACTTCCGCCTTCCCTCTCACTGCTTCATGGGAGTTGCAGTTTCCTGGGGACGCCCTCCATTTTATTATGGATAGTTGCGGGCTCAACAAAAATTCCTAATTTGTTTTACTGGTTTATTTTCTAAATTGCTGTAGGGAGATTCTATCTCGGAACTTACGAAGGTCCTAAGATTACAGAACGTGGGAGGATGTAAAGTGGTGAGTCGAGAAAGCCATTATACTACAAAAAGAGACCTTTGTCATTTAGATAAACGCTTTTTTCCTGTCAACTACGTCTTTCCCACAATACCTAAGGCTGAATGTCAGAAGGTTCCTGGCCACAATGCATCTTGTTCAGAAAACTTGAGTGATTCTCCCTCTACCTACGGGTGAAGATCAAATCAACGGACAGAGGAAGCAAGATCAGCTGTCTTCTCTAGAGTGAGAATGTTTGGTGTTAAAGACCTTCCCGGTCTCACGATATGGTCAGGTCAGAAGCACTTAGAACTAACATACCCATAGATTTCGCTATATGAAACTTGACTTAGGAAAGATGAAAAAGAACCCTATACCGTACAGACTTGGCTTTACTTTTATAATAAGAAACTGTAAGGCTTTTTGTGATCACCCTTTTTTCGTTGTTTCTCTTAATAATTTATACAGTAATACTTTACCTTTTTAACTCTGGAAAAACACGGTTTTTGTTTTGTTTTACACTTATGGACGGCCCTTATTCCAAGCTTTTAAGTAGTCTAGTATTGTCACCATCAATATAAAAAATTTTCAGGAACAAAAAGCCCCAGCAACATTATATCAAGTCCACCAGTATTTCACCTGTTGATTGCGCACTGCAGTTGACACTTCATCACAGGTTTGACAGCCATGGGTACACACGTACTTGTGTTTTAACACATGTACCTGCGGAGTTTCAATATACACACAATACGGTAGATGTATTTTCTCTTCCTCTGATTTTACTTCCTCTAGCTTACTGTAATAGGGTATATAATGCATGTAACATGTGAAATGTGTTAACTGTTATCCTACAGCTTCTGGTTAAAAGTAGGCTATTAAGGGGCGCCTGGGTGGCACAGCGGTTAAGCGTCTGCCTTCGGCTCAGGGCATGATCCCGGCGTTATGGGATCGAGCCCCCACGTCAGGCTCCTCTGCTGTGAGCCTGCTTCTTCCTCTCCCGCTCCCCCTGCTTGTGTTCCCTCTCTCGCTGGCTGTCTCTATCTCTGTCAAATAAATAAATAAAATCTTTAAAAAAAAAAAAAAGTAGGCTATTAAGCTTTGGGGAGTCAAAAGTTATATATGGATTTCCAACTCTGCTAGCACTTTGGTGCCCCTAGCCCTCGTGTTGTTCAGGGGTCAGTTGTAGTCTATAAGCTCTTATGAAGGGACCTATGTTCAGTTTTGTTTACTATAGGATCTCCAGGTCAGCAATGCCTCACATGTGAGTCTAATAAATGACCCACCCATCTCAGACTGGCCCTGGAAAATAGTGAGCCGAAGGCAGATGCTTAACGACTGCGCTACCCAGGCGCCCCCAACCCACAGTATTTCTTGTTTTAGAAAGGCAGAATATGGCAATATAGAAAACTAGTTCCAAATGACCATCACTTCAACTGACATTTCCCCCACCTCCATCAAATAAGAGCAGCATACAAAGGCACATGATTATGAGCAAATCCAAATTTATTTTAACGCCATGTCATTTCAACATGTTTAAAAACCTCATAAGTTAGTGGGAGCCCTAGTTCCCTGGGACAGCATGCCAGAGGTACTGAAATTCATCACCTCTCTCTCCAAACCCCTAGCAATTCGTCCAATCCAAGTCCACAGCTTCAAAAAGCCAGGAGTTGTCTCTTCAGTCAGTCTGGTCCTCTGGTTCCTGGTCTTTCTTTCAGGGAGGGAGGTCAAAATATTTCAAACAGGGAACAAAAACCACAGTTGAGCTTCCAGCTCAGGTTTCTAAGATGGAGCAGGGGAATGCACCCCCCCCCCACCATTGACTCCAAAGAAATGGACAAGGTTGAGATGGATTACTCCTTTACAGCTTTGTAAAGACCCCCCCCAAAAAAAGAGCCCTGTGGAACAAAAATGACTAAAGAGATTTACAAATGAGGATCCATTTGACAGATGAGAATCCCTTGGTAAATGCAGGCTCCGGCTCCCGAAAATGAGAGGGGCCTAACCAGACAGTCTGGATCAGAAAAAGAATCTGCCACATGTGAATAAAAACAATCTGAAGAATATAGCTCCTCTCTATTTTGAGGCCTGATAAAATACCTGGGGAGAGTGGGAAAAGAGAGGAACAAGCCCCAACAGATGGGAAAATGCTGACACCAGAGTGGTATAAAAAAATTTCAGCTGAGTTTTTAGTGGTGGTGGCTACTTTAGCCTTCTCCCTGTTCTGTTGTAGGGCCATAAACCTTGACCAAGCAGAGAGTAGTAGAAAAAGGCTAGAAAGAGGGGCTTGAAGACGATGAATTTTGACTCCTGATTTTATTATTCAATTTCTCTTTTCTATTTAAAGTAGTCTTCGGTGGCTGGGAAGCCTGGCCTCCCAAGACCAGAGTCAGTTGGAGCTGGTCGTTGTTGGAAGGGGGTTGGGGTGGGGACAGGGATGGGGGCAGGGAGACCCTGCTCTGTTGGCGGTCCTGGGTGGAGAAGACGAACTGCACTTCACAGAGCCTGGGGTGTGGTGGGAGGGGGATGAGGCAGGAGCAGCAAGCTGGGGAGATGGGACCCACCTCAGTCCCCAGCTTCATTCTCTTCTAATGTTTCCCCGCTGGTGGCATTCTCTGCAGTCTTGGAGGCCTATATTCATGGAAGGGAGAGGAAGACTTCTCAGTTTCCAACTACTTGCAATAGTGTCTGGGAGACCAAGAACAAAAATACCCTAAAGCTCTAGGTCAGGGCTGAGGGGGGGGAGGGGGGGGAGTAAGGGTACAGAAATAGGAATGCCCACCACAACCCAGGAAGGTAGACTAAAGAGGGATCAGGTTCACTCTGCCAGAGAGTGGAGATCATAACACACCTTCTTTTTTTTCTTTTTCTGGGTTTTCCGACTTGCAGAACTCTGGAGGAGGGCCTGAAAAATAGGGAAAAAAAGGAAAACAAACTGAGCAATATAGCGGAAACATGAAGTGTCACTCTCAGTATCATAGCTCTTTTCAGGGCTTTGCTGACAACATCCTCACGCCCAGGACAGGTGCCATACGCTCCCACTTTCCATCACACACTGACCTTTAGCTCTGCATCCTGGACCTCCATCTCAGACTTGTAGAGGTCAGGTTCAAAGGGACCACTGGTTATCCTCATGGGGCCATTGGGCATGAGCAGGACTGTAAATTTAAACTGGGCAACAAATTCACCTACAGGAGAAAGACTGTTTTGGTAAAATGCCCCCCCGCCAGACAGAGGGGACCCTAATCACGGGCTCTAAAGGAAACGCTCTTCTTAGAACTCACCCTCCTTCTCATAGAGAACATTAAATGGCTGCAGCAGTTCATGTTTGGCGCACTCCACCACACCCATCCGGGCCTTCTTCTCATCTTCAAATGCTCTGGGTGGGGGAAGACAAATTCGGGTATCCTTAACCCCCTCTATCAAGTCTTACCATTTTCCTCATGTTTTTAAATAGCTCCTACCCTCCGGCAGAAATCATGCTTAGGACTGCTCTTTCACATCAGCTTCAATGAGAGGGCAGTGGGGCGAGGGAGAGAAGGCATGCATGCGGGCTGGAGCTGCAAGTCCAGGCAGGGGCGGGGTGGGAGGGGGTTGCACTGGGAGAAGGAACAGTGTTCCTGGGTGTGTGGTCTATGAGTCAGACTGGTTCCAAGGCCTCTTTCTGCTAAGTGCAGTTGTAGTACCTTAAAGTAAATGGCATGGCATCAAAACGCCTTTCAACCTCACTGAAGAAGGCACGTGAAGTTTTCATCTTCAGGCCATACTGTTTAGAAGGGTCTCGTTTGTAAATGGTGGTTCTCTGTCCTGCATCCTTGGCCTAAGAAAGTATGAAGTTAGGTCACGTTTGGTCTGGTGCTCTTAGGACACACCTTCAGTCACCCTCCGCTAGCTCCGGCGCTCTCCTCACCTTGCCCTCTCCTGAGCTGACGAGAACATCCACAGCATATACTTCGTGTACCTCAAATTCTGCTTTTTCATGGTCCTTCCTAAAAGAAATAAAAAGGGAATCATAAAAACAATGAGTAGTTCCTGGAGTCTAAAGTAGATGGTAGACACGATGAGGCTGGGAGTATGGAAGAAAACATTCAGGACTAGTCAGCTGGTGGAAGGTGAAGGGTGGAATTGGCACCTACTTCTGCTGGTCTGTGGGATTCTGGATAATGGTTTTCTCTCCATCGATAACATGCTGCTTCAATTGATGTGACAACATACCTGTAGACAGGACAAAGCCACCTAGAATCCCAAAAGGTTTCCAAATCCACCCACCTACGTTGTTTGATGGGGCAGGCAATGAGGGAAAAATGCCTGGCTATGAAAACTCACAGTAGTAAGGGTTTTGGCTTAGACTGTGCTAGAGCCAGGATGGACCCTCAAAGGAACAAAATCCTTAATTCAACTAAATTAGACCCTCAACGCTGTTATCTGAGGTCTCACCTTCTATTGGTGTGCAATTAAACGAGTGGGCAACTTTGTTCCAGGCTTCTGTCACTTGCGTGTTCTAGAAGTACAAGATCAAATACAGGTGAGATACGTACCAGGGGCCAAGAAGTCCTCTACCATGAGAATGAAGAGCATAAAATCCTCCATCAAGAGCAACAATTCTCCTTGGTTTTTCATTTCATAGCCCTATTATCCCTACAACCTAAAAATACCTTACGTTTACATTTTACAAGGTGCTTTCACAAAGATGGTCTAACTAGACAACGATTCTTAAAGGTCAGTAGGGCAGATCTATATTCCATATCCCAATTTAGAAGATGTAGAAACTGAGGCTCAGAAAGGTTAAGAAATTTGCCCAGGGGTAAGTCAGTTAACTGAAAGAAACTGGAATAAATGGGTTTTCTGGTGATAAATCCAGTGTTTATTCCACAGTATCTGTTGAGAGGGGACAATAAGCTCTGATTTTCCCCTTTTTACCTCTTTCAAATATGATCTGATCCCCATCTATCTCATTTGTTTCATTAAACAAAATGAAAAAGAGAATAAGTAATCACAACTAATATTATTAAACTATGTGTGAGGCACTTTACAAGGATCATCTCAATTGTCACAACCACCCCTGTGCCAATAAGGGGCAATTTTATTTTTCCCACTTTGCAGGTGAGGAAATCCGAATTCAAAGTTATTTTTAAACAGTAAGGGGTGGCAACAGGGCAAGAACCCAGAAATTCTGATGTATGTCCTAACTATACAATAGCCACTATACACTACTACCTTCCAGTGGAGACACACAGTAGGTAGTACATAAAAAAATAAAAATAATCAATGTGCAAAGTAATTACAGGCAACACAAGTGCTTACTGTGTGCCAGGCACTGTTCAAAGTGCTTCATAACAGCTCTGTGAAGTAGGTATCATTATAAGGAACCAACACAGAGGTTTAAGTAAAAATGATGCAACTGAGTAACAATGGGGACGAAGTACAAACTGATTAAAAAGATGAAGAACAAGAGAGCACAGGGGAAAAAGGGGGGAGCTTTAAGTACTGAACAGGACCCTGGAGAATGAAGAGTTAGAAAAAATGTCTCCACTCATAATCTTAGATGTAAAATTGTATTAATTCATGACAGTTCATGAACCCTGCGCTTCTTAATATCATCTTGCAAGCACAGAACTAACTTTTGGCCTCTTTCTGCCACCAATATTCGGGTATTATGATTTCTGTTTTATAAGCTTTTAAAGTTGTGTGTTTTGGGGGTAACTGGCTGGCTCAGTTGGAAGGGCGACTCTTGATCCTGGGGATGTGAGTTTGAAGCCCACGTTGGGTGTAGAGACTACTTAAGTAATTAAGTTAGGGAAAAAAGTTTGTTTTTATTTTCCACATTTAAAGAAAAAAAAAAAGATTTCAATTATTTATTTGTTGGAGAGAGAGAGAGGGACACGGAACAAGCAGGCAGAGGGAGAAGCAAACTCCCAACTGAACAAGCTGCCTGATGTTGGGCTCGATCCCAGGACCCTGGGACCATGACCTGAGCCAAAGGCAGCTGCTTATCTGACTGAGCCACCCAGACATCCCTGTTTTTTACATGTGTTTTACTGTAAGTGATATACCTCAAATTATTTAGAAAAAGATGCACATCCAAACATGAATAAGGAAGGATCTCTAGGCTCCATGAAGAAAGGACCATATATCCCCATACACTCAGCATGGAACTTATCTATGATAGGTACTGAGAGTTAACTGCTGTTTAGCTAACTGCCTCGTCTCTTTCAGAAATCCCATTCTTAGGGGCGCCTGGGTGGCACAGCGGTTGGGCGTCTGCCTTCGGCTCAGGGCATGATCCCGGCGTTATGGGATCGAGCCCCACATCAGGCTCCTCCGCTATGAGCCTGCTTCTTCCTCTCCCACTCCCCCTGCTTGTGTTCCCTCTCTCACTGGCTGTCTCTATCTCTGTCAAATAAATAAAATCTTTAAAAAAAAAAAAAGAAATCCCATTCTTAGATACAGCTAACTTTAAAGAGCTGTCTGTATTAGGGGCACCTGGCTGGCTCACTCAGTAGAGCATGCGACTCTTGATCTCAGGGCTGTGAGTTCAAGCCCCACCTTGGGTAAAGAGCTTACTTAAAAAAAAAAAAAAAAAAAAAAAAAGCTGTTTTATAAGGGGGCTGCAGAGGCTGGCAATTCAATATAGAATAGCTACAGATGACTAATGCATCCTTGGCTCTGTCATCTTTGGAGCTGGACTAAACGGCTTACCTGGTTTCCAGGTTTGACCAGGCGTAGGGCAGCTTCAGCACAAAGGTGAGCTGCCTTAATCACATCTGCTTTCCGCCCTGTTACTTGGGTCCCCTGCAGATAAGGAAATGCAGTCAGTGCCTTTCGGGAAAGCACTTTAACTCAACTGGTCACTATGCAAGGCCAGCCAATCAGCCGGAGAGAAAACAGTTTTCTGCTTTTATTTCTCTTGGGACTCTCTCAAAACGTATTTGGTGGTCGGGGGTGGGGATAAGAAGCAAGCAGCAGCATACTCTCCTCCACTCCCCACAGGTGGAACAGAGTTCAGAGCAGGCCACCTACCTGAGCTACATCAACCACGAAAGTGTGAGCCACATTAGCGATGAAGCCATCCACGTGGACCCCGAGGTCACTAAAAGGCAAGAGCAAGCACAGCATTAGCGACTAGCACTATGCAAATGCTTAGGAAAAAGACAAGTACTCTAAAATGGCTTAAGCTTACATTTTTACCAAGTCACCTTCCTTGAGAATATAGTCCTGGTCGCTCTTCAAAGGGGAGAAGTGACATACACAGTTATTTACTGAAATGCTGGTGGGAAAGGCAATACCTGTAAAGAGACAATCATCAGCCTTACTGCCTTGCTGTCTCTCTTGCCCAATCTCTCTTGGGAGCCCTGTTGCCCCTCAGAAAAATGGAGGGATTTTCTTCAGGGTCTTGCCTGTTTAATCAGTTTGGACTGGGTAGGAAACTGCTTGTATCCCTCCTGCCATTCCAAATTTCCCATATCTCAACCAGAGCTCGGGTGGGGTTACATCATTACAACAAAACAAACAGGACTGAGTAAGGGTCAAACTTGGGGAATTAGTGGGGGATTGTTTTTTTTACCTTTCTTCATTTCTTTTTCTTTCTTGAAAATTTTCCCTGTCTCTTCCATAATCATGGCATCACCTTTCTCACACAGGCTCAGTACCGACACACCTGAGCAGGATGCTTCCACCAAAGACCGAAGTACCCCTGGGGACAGAATCCCACCATGTCAGCCCTGCAGGTGTTGTCTAAGTTACCGTCCAAACAATACCTAGAAGTTAAGAGTTTCTAATACTCCCTAGTGCCATTGCCCAAAGGTTGAAAGAGTGAACAAGTTTTGCCTCTTGGAATATACCTACCTATAATCACTGAATTTCTGCCTTCCTTCTCCTAAAATAAGAAAGTCAACACACCCTTCCCTCCCTATAGAATGTGACAACTGGATAAAACACCATCTGTCTCTCTAGTCAAGGGAGACTTTCCAAAGATACCTGTGGTACGGTCAGACAGTTACGAAGTTCAAGAGAGTTCTCACCAAGGTAACCAACATACGTGCAAAGCAGACCAGAAGAAATTTATAGGCGTCAGGAACAACAGGAAGGTAGACACAGAACTGCTGACTCGAAGCTGATGCATTGTTAAATGCTACCTTCTATCCTTCTCAGACACCCCAATTAGATGTTAGTAATCTCAATCTGTGTAAACTTATTTCCTCATCAACCAAGGTATAAACCAAGGGACTTAATCTAAGTTTCCTGGGCTTCAACAGGTTCATGGCTTACAGCTCTTAGCACATCTCAAAGAGGTGTAAGACCCGAAAAAGTTTCAAACTGGTATCTGGGATCAAGAGTGATCTGGGATCACAAATGCCTCAGAAGTTAAGCTGCAAGGGAAATCATTTTTTTCTGATTCAAACCACTAAGACTAAAAAGTACTCCAAATGGGGGTACTAGAGTAAATGTTATAAAGCACTGTTCTGTTCACTGGAAGTCCTCTCCACGGCCTTCCCTGAACTACAAGTTTGATTTTTGTGATCTAGGTTTTGGTGAATCTTTCAAAGTGTGAAAAACTCAGGTTTTCAGCCATAGAACTAAAGGGATCTTAAATACCTATTTTTACTGTCAAAACCATTTAAAAGCCCAAACCCAAGCATTTTCTGTCCCCCTAACTGGGTATTAAAGTGAAAAGATGAACTGGAAAGAGAAAATCTAAAGTGAGACATCTGCCTGGATTGGCAGGCAGCTGCTGAGAAAGTAAGACCACAGGCGTAATAAGAATGACTTCTGAGATCCTAAACTCAGTCCCCCCACCCCTTTCAGTACTATTCACAAGACTGCTTAGTTGGGGTGAGAACCTCAAAAGACTCCTAGAGTTGTCAAGCCCCAGAGAACAATCAAACGTGACGGCTAACTAAGGCTATCTGCACAGATTGTTGGTAGTAATGAGTAACTTCAAGGAAAGCCAGATATATCTCCAAGAGTTGGGTTAGGATCTCCAGGGGTGCCCTCCAACTGTCCCTGAGCTGGCCCAAGAGTAGAAAGGGGCCCCAACCAGAGAAGGAGTTGGAAGTAAAAAACGAAAGACTCCAGCAAAGCACGTGGTAGGGAAGCTGGTGTCAGGGACGGTAGCAGAGGAAGAAGGGAGCCGGCGATCCGCATGGGAACCCGGCGACACGTGCCGGCAGGGCCCCTGACGCCGGGGAGCCAAAACAAAATAGAGGGGCGCTTCCGTCGCCAACAGCTGGGTGCTTCCTTTTCGAGGTGGCCTCGCCGCTGCGAGAATCAGAAGAGGCAGGGATCCGGACCGAAGGGTGAGAGGCTGAAGATGCGCCCTGACTCCTGATTAACGGCCTAAGGTCCAAGCCGGCTGGGGGCTCCGCTCTGCGCTCTACCCGGTCGCGGGCCCGCACCTCCCCGGACTCCAGCCCAGGCCTGGCGGCTCAGGTCCCAGGCGCAACACGGAGTCTTCCCACCACGCCACCCCCAGCGGACCGGAGCGGGGCCCTCAGTAGCTCACTCTGCATGACCCCGCCGCTCCAGCCCCTCCGGAGCCAGCCCAGCACCGTCCCCTTTGCCTCCCCCTCTGAGCCTTGATCTCCGGACCCCCGAGGCCCGCACTCACGGTTGGCGATGTCGCCCCCCATCTTATACTTGGTCACGACCAGGTCCTCGGCGATAGTTTGTTCCTGCTGCTCGTCCTCGCCCGACATCTTCCCACCACCACCACTGCAGCCTCGTTCCCCCTGAGCCGCCGCCTGTCTCCCTTCCCAGCCACAGGCTGTGGCTAGAGCCCCTTCGATCCGCGAGGAGAGCGCGAGCGAAAGCGCGAGCTAGTAAGGGAGCGGGCGGGCGGGCGAGAGCGAGAAGCTCCGAGCGCGCGGGCTGAGGCGCAAGGCACGCTGGGACAACGAGTCCTTTCTGCAGCCCGCCTCTAGCCGACCTTGCGGATTCTTGAACTACAATTCCCAGCCCGCCTTTCGCGCCCCTAAGCCAGGCCCTGGGGCCTTGCCCTCCGAGGGCCTCGCACGCCGGAATCGCCGAGCACGCTGGGAAGGGTCAGGCTCCGGCGGGAAGGCGGAGCCGTTGGCGAGCCTGAGGGGAAGCGTGGTCTCTCCCGGAAAAACCACATCCACCAGGAGCGCTGAGCGAGAAGGGGCGGGCTAAAGGGAGAAGGGGCGGAGCTACGGCGGGGCCCTGGGAGTAGAGGCAGCTGGGCAGGGTGGAACAGGGTGGAGCAGGGTGGAGCCTCGGCGATGGGGGAGTGACTGCTGTAAGAGCGGGGAGGCTAGGTGCGCCCTTCCCCGGATTCCCGGAGCAGCTGGCGGGACCGGCCCAGCCGGTCCAATCATCCTCCGATGTTGGCAGCACGGGGACGTGCAAGAGCGGCGTGGAAGAAGACCCAGGGGTGCCACGAGCGGGGGCTAACTGGGCAGCTGGACTCCGAAGGGATTATCCATTTACAGCCTCCCAGTCTAGAGGCCAGACTCCCACTGAAGATGGCACTATTGTTTCAACAATGGCTTTGATGGCACCTAAGGGAAAGTGTTCGTACAGACTTTTTCAAGAGCACGCGTTCCGAAACATGGGAGTTTCAGCGTGCCACCTCATGAGGCACCACACCTATACGGTTTTTTTCTTATTTTCCCAAACGTGGGTTTTCTTGTTTTTGTTATTCCCAGTTGGTTGTTCTGTAGAGATTCCTAGTAAAAAGCCTTCAATGAAAAGGACTGTGTGCTATGCTTGTCTTCTGGGAATACAAAAAAAAGTAGGGCTGGAGAAAGCTGCAAGGTGCAGAATAGGAGTGTCAGAAAACAGAAAGCAGGGGCGCCTGGGTGGCACAGCGGTTAAGCGTCTGCCTTCGGCTCAGGGCGTGATCCCGGAGTTATGGGATCGAGCCCCACATCAGGCTCCTCTGCTATGAGCCTGCTTCTTCCTCTCCCACTCCCCCTGCTTGTGTTCCCTCTCTCGCTGGCTGTCTCTGTCTCTGTCAAATAAATAAATAAAATCTTAAAAAAAAAAACACAAAAACCCAGAAAGCAGCATGCGGTGGTGGCTATCCACTGCTGAGGAGCATAGGGGTGATCTGTCTTACACACTAAAGGTTTTTTTTCATTTGACAGACAGGAAGTTGCAAAACCAGCATTTTTATTCAGGTGTGTATAAAAACAAAACAAAAATCTCCACTGATACAAGATATCTTGTTTCCCATCCAAGGGGTCAAAGGGCTGAAGCTGGGTCCTCTTTCTATCCCAACCGGAAGTTTCCCACTACTGGGTAAGAACAGACCCTTATAGTGGCTCTTGGGACTCTTGTGAATCTGTCCCTTGGGTAAGAAGTGATCATTTACAGCACATACAGGTTATGGTTTACACAAAAATGTCCAGTTATTTTTCCTTCCGAACACCCCCTTTCCTGAGATGAGAAGTCTGGGTGTAGGAGGAGGCTGTGGTTGTTGGGGTTAGACTCAATTCAGTGCAAAAACAAGAAGACAATGCCCCTTACAAGGACTCTGACTTGTATCAGTTTGCCTTGATACCTTACAGTGAGAAAACCTGCACTGGAAGATTCTAAATCCTGGACCCATCGCTTAATTTGCTTAATCTCTTTAAGGCTCAGTTTCCTTATTTATGAAATGGGAATCGTAGCTCACAGAATTGTTGTAAGGATTAGGTGCGATAATGTAGGTAAATTTTGCATAATGGCTGGTATCGTAAATGTTCAATTAATAGTACTCGTTAATATCTATGCCAACCTCTTTCTTCACTCAAGATTTGAAGCTTTCCATTCTTTCCAGGGGGTTGAGTCATCAGCCAAAATTTTACATTCCCTTGCCAGGTTATCCCCCTTTTCCTCTTCCTTAGGAGTCTGGTGGGAAACAAAAGCACACTTTAAAGCCTAATCTCAATAAGTCAGAGTCTGAGAGAAAAGGACATAGGAGTAATCCTTCATATCTCCAGGGAGTCCCCCTGAGGAAGCGGAGGAATGGGATTAGGAAAGCACACAAAATAGGAAAAATCTCCTTTCCTGGGATTGGGAAAGAGAAGAAAGTGCACAGCTGGCTACATCTCACAAGAATTTTGTGTCGCAGTGTTTAAAAGCCTCCAAAGGTCGAATGGAATTGTCTAGGACTGGGGAAAGAGGGCTGAGACCTGGGAGGGAGAGACTAAGGAGAAGAGGGGCACCCCCTAGAGGCACTAGCTGCCATGAAACGCTGCCCTGAGTACTTCAGGGAGCAGGGGTTATGTTCTCTGAGCATTAGCCTTGGGGAAAAGCCTGCTATGCCAGTAATCAGGGTTATCAAAAGCAGAGTCAGTGGCTTCTAAACTACGGAGAGTTTTGAGGCGGGCACAATGGACGTGGGGGGTATGGTGTCCAGGCCCCTGGAAAGCTCTCATCTCTTCATACCCCTGCTCAGCTGCTGGGCAGGCGCCCATGGCTGTGTAATCTCCCCCAGGGGCTCCTCCGCCATGTCGCCGATTCATATATTCATAGTCCTCATCTGGGGTTGTGCCAGCAGCGGGCATGAGGGGCCCAGGGTTGAGTGGGCAACTCTGTGTGCTGCCCAGGGAAGCACTGAGGTCTGATCCCACATCCATGTACTCATAACCCAGCTCTTCGAGAGAACTGGGCCTAGGGGGACGAGTTGGACTGCGCCTTCTCCTCCGGTTCATGTATTCATACTCATCGTCTTCATCTTCTTCTTCAGTACCCAGGACAGAACTGAGGCCCACTGAAGAAAGGGTGCCTTCCCGGGAGGAGGGAGTACCTGGGGATTGAGAAGAGAGGATAGGTATGTAGAGAACATGGCGGTAGGTGGTGGGGAGTGGGGGGAAGTTAGGAAAAAATGAAAAGGGAGGGATAAGATCAGAGAAGATGAAAGGATTAAGAGGAGCCTGGGGAAAGGATCAGAGAAGGATTTGAGGAAAGCTCTAGGAAGAGTCAGGCACCTTTGAGGTGTGCATCTGGCATGACATATCCATTGACATCCTCTTCCTCTAACCCTGGTGGGGACAGTGGGGTGACAGGAGTGAGCAGGCTGTGGCGCTGGGAATGGTAGGCACTGTCTCCACGTGGCCGTGGGCTCCGGCTCCGGCTCCTACACATTGACACCTTCTCCTGGAGCTCAGCCTCAGAGCCTGTCACATGGCCCTCTGAGGACTCTGATGCCAGGCGTCCCCGTGGCACTGGGTGCAAAGAGGCTGGACGAGGGCACCGCTCACCGCTCCCACAAACTGCAGACTCCTAAGGAGGAAAGTAATACACAGAGATTTATGCAGAGATGAGGAAAGAGATATTTGTTTAGAAGACTAGGTTGTTCAATGCCTTCTTTTTTGTGGGGCACTGATTAAACCCCAAAGATCTCCAACATCTCCCACACTGCCCCTGTGGATCCTAAGACGCTGCCACCCAGCCTCTCAGCAGCCCCTTGAAGAGACAGACCTTACCTGGCAAGTCTCCCCAAGATTACCCTGGTTCATAGGCATATATCCAGATGATGGGCTTAAAAGGCTCTGGCTCTAGGATGAAAAAGGTGAGGAAGAGGTGGAGATTAAAGGAGACATCTACTCACCATGGAGGCCTTTGAGTAGTTAATCTGGGCATCAGTGGGGTTCATGAGGGTGCAGGTAGGTAGAGGGCTCAGGGTGCAGAAAGTCTTAAAATGCTGGGAAATGCCTTACCCCACGGGGCCGATTAAGTGTTCCAACTGGCAGGCTGAGGGCAGAGCCTAGTGTGGTCGCCAGACCGTCCTCCTCTGCCTCCAAGTCCAGGTCTAGCTCTAGTTCTGGCTCCAGCTCCACCTCCTCCAGGTCCTTGTTTGTCAGAGCAGGGGGCTCTGCCCCAGGGGGGATTCCAGGCCCACTCTCTCTCTGAGGGACAGGCGATTGTTAAGGTGGATCCTAGTTCCGGCCAAGTCCCCTTGCCTCTAGATCTCCTTGACAACTCCTAATCACTGCTCACCTTTATGACCAGATACCGTGGTGGGTCTCGGGCCATCCTGGTGAACTCATTGGCTAGTTCTTTAAAGGTTGGACGAATGTTCTCATCAATCATCCAACCTGGGGGTAAGATGTAGGAAGTAGAGCCGTAAGAGGGGAGGGGAGGAGGGAGGGAAGTCAGTTAGAAAATGGCTGGGGGGTGCCTGGGTGGTATAGTCAGTTAAGCCCCGATTCTTGGTTTTGGCTCAGGTCATGAGATCAAGTCAAGAATCAGACACCTGGGGTGCCTGAGTGGTTCAGTCGTTAAGCGTCTGCCTTCAGCTCAGGGCGTGATCCCAGCGTTTCGGGATCGAGTCCCGCATCAGGCTCCTCTGCTTGGAGCCTGCTTCTTCCTCTCCCACTCCCCCTGCTTGTGTTCCCTCTCTCACTGGCTGTCTCCCTCTCAGTCAAATAAATAAATAAATAAAATCTTAAAAAAAAAAAAAAAAGAATTAGACTCCTTGCTCAGCAGAGTCTGCTTGGGACTCTTTCTCTCCCTCTGTCCCCCCTCCACTCGCACTCTCTTTCTCTCTCTCAAGTAAGTAAATCAATCTAAAAAGGAAGAGAGGAAGGGAGGGAGGGAGGGAGGGAGGGAAATAAATGGCTGGGATCAACAGGGAACTCACACTTGACCATGACCATGTAGACATCAATGGTACAGATCTGGGGCTGCGCCAATCGCTCCCCCTTCTCTAGCAGGTCTGGTACTTCAGCCAGTCGTAGTCCAGCATAGGGCTCCGCCCCAAAGGTCATCAGTTCCCAAACGGTCACTCCTGGTATAGGATGACATGACTAGTTGATGGCAAAATAGTAGACATGGGCGTGAAAATGAAGGGAAAGCAGAATTCGATCTACAACAAGGATCTGGAGGGCTTAGAAATTCTAAGAAGGGGTCTCTCAAAAGGCAACTATGGAATTTGGGCCAGCGATGGGATGGAGGGTATCCAAATGGACTGACCGTAACTCCAGACGTCACTCTGGTGTGTGTATTTCCCAAAGTGGATACTCTCCAGGGCCATCCACTTAATTGGAGTCTGGGGAATTAAAGCCAAAAGTGTCATCAGTTGACTTCCACAGATTTTCTCAGCACTTCTAAACCCCAAGTTCTTAGTCATTCTTTTCTCTGTTGCTTTCTGAACTTGAGCTTCTGGCATCTCCTTGAACTTACTGTGCAGCATCTGTTTGCCTCTGAAGGAGACCGCTCACTGCTCTCTATTCCCATGCTTCACTCCATCCCCACCTCCTTGCCCAGCCCTTCGTGTCACCTCACCTTGGCCTCACTGTGTAGTAGTTGCTTATCATCGGGGGGAAGCAGGTCAGCCACCCCAAAATCTGCCACCTGAACCTGACTGGGTGACTTCAGTAGCACATTTCGGGCCGCCAGGTTCCTATGCACCATACCATGCTCCTCAAGGTAGTACATCCCCTACAGAGGAAGGAGGTATTCTGAAGGTTGGGGGAATTGATCCTTGAGATCCACAATCACCCCAAACCCTGAAGGCACCTCTCAGAACTTCAACCTCCTGCCAGCCACCAGCCAGGCAGTTCAGTCATAGAACTCTTCCAGGTTCCTCTCACCTTAGCAATCTGTACTCCCCAGTTGAGGAGCAGCTGGGGCCCCAGTGCTCCACGGTGTTGTCTCACGTGATCCAGCAGGGAACCCAGAGGCAAGTACTGAGTGACGAGCTGCAGAGATGACCCTGGGCACAGTCCCAGCAGCCGTACAATGTGGGCATGGTCTAGGCTGCCAATGGCCAGCATATGCTACGAGACACAGGAGGGGTTATCCAGGGATCAAAAAGGTCCACATATACCCAGATCAGGGCGACCCCAACATTCAAGGACATCAGTATGGCTAACAGTATCTGCTAACACAGGACCATGCTTCTACGACATCGTATCTAATAGTGACCCCTCTCCCAGTGGCATACACAATACCCTTCTCTCACTCACATCGGTCACATCTTGGAAACTTTGCCGTCCACTCTTGTCCTCAATGACTTTAATGCAGACTGGAATCTTGATTGATTCACCCTCAGGAATCCATACTCCCTGGGAAGTTTTGGGCAGGAGTCAGCCTAAGGTCATTCTCCCCAGGTTAGCCCTTTCCCTAAAATCTTTCTCTCCTTCACCCTAGATCATCCTTTTCCCTCCTCCTCCACAGACTTCCTGTGGGCCACTCACTTTGTGCACGGTTCCAAAGACGCCTGAACCAAGCACTTTAAGCTTCCTCAGCTCTGTTTCTTTGAAGATTCTGGCCAAGACTTTGTTAGCCTTCTCACTGGGATCCAGAGGCTCTATGCTCTGAGGAGCAGAAGGGAAGAAAATACTCAGGGAAGTCCATTCCCATGTCCCACTCCAACCCCCTCCCTATGGGTTGTTGCCCAGAGCAACAAAGCCCAAAGGGGTGGAGAGCAAGAAGAGGAACAGTCTTTAATCTTAAAAAGCATTGCAGGCATATTGGGGAGTAACAGACCCTAAGGATTGAGGACGTTGTTTGTGTTCATGAGATCAAGAATCAAGAGGGTTGGGTTTCCCCTTTGATGGGAGGAAGGGGGGAGAGTTGGTAATGCTACCCCTTTGAATACTTTTATACAATTCTCTACGCTTTCCAGAGCACTTTCACACACATCAACCCCTTTCACCCTTACAGCCATCCTCTAAGGATGAATGTTATTATTTCTTCCGTGTATGTGCATAAAATGAGGCACAGAGAAAGAAAGTACTTCAAAGTCATGTTGACAAATAATGGCAAAATCAGGACTGGAATGCATGTCTCCCATTTCTCCGGCCAGAGTTCTTTCTAATGGATCATACTACCTCCTTGAGGAAAGGAATCAAATCTCTGGGAAAGGAGGCGGCTCTTAAAAACTGACGGTATAGGGTACCCTTCAAGAGCAAGCTAGGCACTCACCTCACCCCGTTCCAAGTACCGCCTCATAGCCCTCTTATTCTGAATCCGGCGCCCACGCCAATAGAGAAAAGTGCCTCCCAGGATCAGGAAAATCACTGCCAATCCCACTACCACTGTTAAACCCACTGCCAGATGGGTTTTGCTGTGGGAAAGAGAAGTCCAGCATTATCCTGGGTCTACACCTCCCTTACAAATGTCATCTATGCCTATATTACAGGTATAGTACAGATCTGGGGCAAGAAATTAACATTCACGTATACACATATCCTCGAGCACTGAAAGGGTTAACCTAAGTCTGGACCTCCTGAGGATACTACAAGTTAATTTTAGGAAGGGAAGGCCAGAAGCCTGGATTCTTGTGTCTCCAAGTCCAGTGACAGTGGTGTATATAGAAGGTCAGAATGAATAGAGACTCTTCTCTTCCCAGCAGATAAACTCCCCCCTCCCTAGCCTCTCTCCCAAATATTCCCAGCTTCCTAAATCTCCAAGTCCATCATACCTGATCAGTGCCAGTGTTTGACCTAAACAGTCTTGTAGCTCTGGTCCCTTACACCTGGGAAAGAAAGTCATCTCCTTAAACGAGAGCTTGGGAGACTCCCATAGGAAGCTCAATTCCAACAGCCTCAACACACAACACTGTTTCAGACCCTAACATGGTATCCCATCCTTGAGCTCAATCATATCATAAGACACGGCCCCTGTCTCTAGCTTGCCAACTGTCCCTGTGTCCCTCTCTTGAATCAAAGTCCCCTGAGCTGAGGTTATCCCAGGTTCTCAAAACTGTGGTATAATTTTGAGCTGTTACTGAGAGATCCCCTTTCTCCAATTCTTCCTAATATAGCTTGGAGTGATTCTTAAATCAAATCACAGTCCCTTTCTTCTTTCAGCTCCCCTTTATCCTCTTCTTTCCCCCCTAGTTTTGTTTCTCCCTCTCTCCCCTTATCATCCTATCACTGACCCCTGGGTGCAATTCTCATGGCAGGGCCGACATTCATTCTGAGCATCTGGGTACTTGTAGATGGGGCCCTTGGCACCGAGGACTCCACTGGGGCAGCTGTTCACACAGTGGGGCCCATCTCGAAAATGGGCACACTGAGCACAAGCATCAGAGCCCTGGGTAGAAGAGAGAAAGTTGGAAAAATGGGATCCCAAGGTCAATTTCATACCTCCCAACCAGGAGCCACCCAGCCATTCAGGCTGCTCCATCCACAGCATTATCTGGCCTCTCTGTGTTGGCCTTGTGATTTGGCCATGTCATTCCCAAGACCTTCTCATGCTGCCCTTGCCCTCTCTCCCTTAGAGACCCTGGTGCTGCTACTGTACCGAGCCATTGCATGTGGCAGCACCCTCCATGGGTCGGCACTCCGGGTGGCAGGAGAAGCATTCAGCCTCATGGGCAAACTCACGAGGCTCCCTGCAGTGGGGGGCAAAGGGAGGGGGTCACTTCTAAGTTCTGACCTTTATGTCCCAATCCCCCAACCACAGTTTCCCCTTACTCATTCCCACCAAGACATATGCAGAAAGCTGTCTAGGGGCGCCTCGGTGGAGTAGTCGGTTAAGTGTCCCAACTCTTGGTTTCAGGTCAGGTTGTGATCTCAGAGTCACGAGATCAGGCCCCATGTCAGGCTCAAGTCTGCTTGGGCTTCTCTCTCCCTCTCCCGCTGCCCTTCCCCCAACCCTCCCTAAAATAAATAAATAAATCTTAAAAAAGAAAGTTAGTTGACTAAAGCTTTTCAGGTGCCACTTGAATTGCTCCATCCCAGGGCCCCATCCCCTCAGCCCTGCTTGACTCTCTAGCCCCTCAGCATTACCCATTCAGAAAGTTGCAGTGGGTCACGCAGATACCTCCTCGGCTGTAGTTTCGGCAGGACAGGCACTGACCAGGACCTGGGCCCCAGCATCCCCCAGAGGAGCACAGAGGATCACACACTTTACCCTCTGCCACTGGAAGGGAAAGGGTGAGTTAGGAGGGGTCTCCTCACATGCCCTCTTCTGAACTCTTCCTCATAAGTGCTTCCAGCCTAACACGCCCCTCTCCTTGGCTCTGCCACTGCCCCCCCACCCTCCATCCCTACTCCTGCTTCCAGGGCAGAACAGTCCTTACACCTACCCTCGCCTCCCGGACTTCCTTTTCCCCGCCACCCTGTGGGCCCGTTCCCTCACCGCAGTCTCTGCGGGGCCGATTATGCTTGATGTCTAGTCTCTCTTCTGCAGGCCCCCGAAGCAGCCTGGTCCAGTTCAGAGAATGGTGGTAGCAGAGCTGCCTGTTGGCACTTACGTAGATACGCCCAGCACTAATTTCTCTCAAAGATCGGAGGCCCAAAGATGTTATATTCAAGTTCTTCATGATCAACAAAGAGAAACCCCGGCTGAGAACAATGAGACAGGGTAAGAAGGGGGACTATACTGGGAAAAATGACCATGGACTGGATTTATTTTCATTCAACACATTTGCTCTGGGCCAGTCACCAATAAGAGCGAGTCCCCCTCCTTATGCCTTTTCCCCTTCCCCTTCAAACTCTCAGACCCTCTGGGCGTGCTGTATGAGACAAGGAGGCCTAAGAAACAGGGTTCATTGCCTGGGTTCATGCTACCACCGCCACACTCCTTACTACTCACTTGTACAGGCTTCTGCCCCCGATGGTTGTCAGGTTGGAAAAGACACTGAAGTTGTGCATGTGGGGAGGCCAAGACTGGATGTTTAGGTAACCTGAGGGGTTGGAGACACGCATGTGAGCAGGGAGTCTTCTCCCCTTGCTTTCTCAGGTTCTATCGGTCCCTCCCCTCTCACTTGGGACATGATTTTGTAAGTAGTTATACAACAATTTGTGCCAGTGGTTCACCTCTTCCTCCAGAAAGGGCAGCCTTTCCCCCCACTCACCTGTGATCTCTCGTACTGTCTGGAAGACATTGAGCTTCTCGGGGTCCAGTGCAGGGATCTTGTGCCAGGGGTCTCTGGAGAGAATAGTGAAAACTGGTCGACCAGGTAGAGGGAGAAGCCAGTAACAAGCAGCATGCCTCGCCTCAGAACTTAGTTTCTAAATATCATTCTCCACTAAAAGGAAAGAGGGCTTTCTTGGAGAAATAGCTAGGGCGGGAGAAACAGAACATGAGTTTACACCAGCTGATGCAAAAAAGTAAGGAAGTGCTCAGAGAATTAGGGTACAAGCCTGAAGAACACAGGTTCTGGCTTGAAGAAGCCCCCAGTGGCCAGATGAAAGAAACTGAACACCAAAATAATGACTATAAAAGATTATAAAGGACTGAATGAAATAGGTATAATCAACCCATCAATGGGAAGGGAAGACTCTTCTTAACACTAAAATACTAACAAACAAATGCAACTCTCATTAAAAAATTAATCCAGGGGGCACGTGGGTGGCTCAATCGGTTGAGCATCCAACTCTTGGTTTCAGCTGGGGTCATGATCCCAGGGTTGTGGGATCGAGCCCCAGGTCAGCTCTGTGCTCACCTCCTTCTCCCTCTCCATCTGCTTCTCCCTCCACACCCATGTGCTCTCTCTCTCTCCTATATATATAATATATATAAATATATATATAATTATTACATATTTAAATATATTATATATATATATGTGTGTATATATATATATATATATATATAAAATCTTAAAAAAAATCGATTGAGGCAGGGGCACCTGGCTGGCTCGGTTGGTGGAGCATGTGACTTAGTCTCAGAGTTATGAGTTCAAGCCCCATGGGGGCAGAGATTACATAAAGATGAAATCTTAAGGGGGCCTGGGTGGCTCAGCCCATTAGGCATCGGACTCTTGATTTCGGCTCAGGTCATGATCTCAGGGTCGTGAGATCGGGCTCCATATGAGGCTGTGTGCCTGGCATGGAACTTACTTGGGATTCTCTCTCTCCCTCTTGCCCTCACTCCCCCACCTCCTGCTCTCTCTCTAAAAAATAAATAAATAGAGTAAGTAAAATCTTTAAAAAAAGAAAAAAAAAGAAGTAGGAGGACACAATGTCCTTGTCCCCTGCCACTCAGCTAGATGGTATCAGATTGCTTAGGGATGTCTCTGAGGGGATTCAAGCCCTGGGTGGGAGACAGTTAGGGATGGTCAGGTACTGTGTGACCTCTAAAATTTTATGATTTATATTCCTTTTTTTTTAATTTTTAAAAAAGGATATTTATTTATTTATTGACAGACTGGGTGATTTATGTTGAGAGAGAAAGAGAAAGCAGGGAGAGGAGCAAGGGAGGAGGGAGAGAATCTCAAGCACGAAGCAGGATACGGGGCTCGATCTCACAACCCTGAGATCATGATCTGAGCTGAAATCAAGAGTCTGACACTTAACCGACTGAGCCACCCAGGCGCCTCTATGATTTATATTCCTAATCAGCTGCCCATTTGAAGGGTTGAGCCAAATGCAATGAATTGTGAGGGTATGGATGGAGTGGGGGATTAAAGAGGGAAAGCAGAATCTCTAACCCATTGAGGCCAGTGATAAGAAAGTCCAGATTTCCCAGGATCTTGGTGCAGTTCACAAATCCATCGATGTTGCTGGAGTCCACAGTCTGGAAGCGGCTCCCCGAGCCTGTCCCCTCACAGGCTGTAAACACAAAAGAGGCTCAGTGGGTGAGGCCCGATTGGTCTCTGGGGAAAGGAGGTCTCTTCAACACCCCCTCACCATCTCCTGCTCACCTTTGGGGCACAGCCCCCCACAAGGTTCACACATCTTGAGTCCATTTTTATCTACTTCCATCTTGTCAGGAGGACATGCCCGGACGCAAGACGTTTGATCCACCACGAAGTTATCTAGGAATGAGGAGGGCACCATTAGAGACACTGCCATTAGAGAAACACTGCCAACGGCCGACTGAACCTTGCTCCCTCCCGCTCTGTGCTGGATTTGTCCCAATTTACCACCCAAGGTTCCTTGAGCACTGTCCTACGGATGAGAAAGGCCCTTTGCTCTTTGTTGCAGAACTAGGAGCAACTGCCAAAATCACGGGGAAGTTGATAGGGGAGCAGGACACGGGTCATTCACTGGAGGTGGTTAGACGACCACAGCCTACATCCTCTATTTACCACCAACTTGATCCTTTCCACCTCCGAAAATTTTGTGTAAAATCCTGGTTCCACTACCACTGTCCCTCTTCATAGGCACTTACGGGGACAGCTGGCTACACAAACTCCACCATACTGATACTTGGTGTGGGGATTGGGTTCCAGCTGGAACGTGAGCTTGTTGTAAACAAGGGGCTGTGGACACTGGCGCACACAGGCCCCGCTGTCATTGAAGAGTCGACAGGCCTAGGGGCACAGGAGAGTCATCAAACTCACGTTACGTACGTATCCCTGCTTCCTCCCCAAAGCCCACATCCCCATTTCGGAACCCAGGCACATGGTGGCACGTACAAAGCAGTCTGTGTCCTGAGGGCCTGAGCAGCCTCCCGCACACTCATCATGGCAGCACTGGTTGGGGTTGGGCCCAAAGCAGTGACCGTTACACTGAGGGGCACAGATGGTCTTGGTCACTATAGAAAGAGAGAAAGCATGGCAGTCGGGTCTCTTAAGACTGTCTTCTGAGGCTATTGCTCCCCCTCTTACCCTCTAGGGTTGTCCCTACCCGCAGTGCTGCCATAGGTTGGGGTGGGCAGGGATATGAAAGTGTATGAGCTTGAAGTGTTTGGAGGGGAGTAAACTCACATGTCTGGCAGTCTTCTGGTCTAGGACCCCAGCACCGCCCCTTGCAGGCCTCATGACACGGGGGACCTCGTTGGGAAGGAAAGCAACACAAAGGGCTGTCAGGGCTAAGAAAGGCTTGCTTGAATCCACAGGGTATGATGTCAGCACACAGGCACCCCAGTCCCACGAAGCAAAGAGCCAGGGCAGTGTCCCTCCTTGCCCTTGCAGAGCAGGGCTGGGCTCAAGTGAACCTGTCAACAGGGGGCGGAGCCACACCTCCGCACCGCCTACAGGGCAGCTGAACGGGAGGGTCTGGGGCAATTGCCAAGCTCAGCCCCAGTCCCAACCCAGGAACTTGGTTCTTCCTTGGCAAACTGAACCCAGTAGGCATATGTGCGTGTGAGCGGACAGGGAGCAGCAGACTGTGATCAGGGGGAGGTAGGTTCCAAGGAGAAGGGAGAATGTTGTAATGGAAAGAGATGTGGATGTGGCTGTGGAGTCCAGAGATCTGCCTTCCCCACTTAGCACATAGAGACCTTTTGTTCCTTTTCTCCACAAAATGCTTCGGGAATTTGGATCCTAGGAGACTGACCTGCTCTCTCCTGGCAGGCTCCTTGGGTCTAGGGCCTGAGATGGTTTTTTTTGGTGGAGAGCTGGGTTCAGATTAGGGATATAATGAAGATGGGAAAGGGGTCACTCTGTGTGGTGGGAGTAGAGGAGCAGTCTTGATCATGGTCACTCACAGCTCCTGCCATTGTCCTTCACCACTATCTCGGCATCTCGGTCCCTCACGATGTCCCTCCAGTCGATTGTGTCCATGTGACAAAGTTTATCATTCTTCTCAATATAAACGCCCCCGGACAGAATCTCTGAGGTAGGGAAGAGAAGTGACAGGGTTAAGGGCTACAGCAGACCTCCTCTTCCCTATCCCTTCCCCCCCCAACACAAAAGGCCACCCAAGACTCAGGAGAAAGGGAAATGGGGCAGACAAGTATGTCTAATTAAATCCAAACTGCAGAGAAGGCTTGCCTTGTAAGATAGAGGAGGAGCCAGGCCAAAAGAAACTCCTGCCTCCTCAGACACCTGTCCAGATCCGGTTTAGCCAGTGGGGGAGGGGAAAGGAAAGAAAGAGAGAAGATCCCTGACTCAATCACCTCCTTCCTCCGCCCTACCTGTGTGTTTTCCAACTGACTGGGACAGGGAGAAGTAAAAGGTAGCCATGTGGTATTTAATCCCATATTCCCTCAGCTTGTGGGGAATTGTGAGGGGGAGGAGATAGGATTCCCATTCCCAGGGAAGGGGGGACATCGAGGTACACTGTACTTTAAAGACAGAGGAGTGGGTAAGAGATCGAGCTCCAACTCCAGCCCCGCGGGATGAGGACCCTCCCCCTGGGGAGTTGTGGACCTTTAGCACAGTGGTCAAGGTGGTGGCCCCATGAAGGGGGCACTTAGTGAGCAGTCTTGGGTTATCATCGAGGAGGCACCTGTCTGCAGGTTGGCTGAGGGGCAAGACCAGAAGGAAGCGTCAGGCACTGACCAGTGAGCTGAGTAAAACGGAGCTGGCGCAGAGCATGGCTGGAGTTGGTGTTATAGTTCAACATGACAAAGATGGCAAACTTCCCATCGTACACCTGAGTCCCCCGCACCACCCGGAGGTTGGGCAGTGGCAGCGTAGAGAACTCATTCATGGCCACGAGGACATAGCCGGTCACTTCTCGGATCCACTGTGATGGAACAGCTCATGTCAGTGGGAGGGATAACAGGGCAAAAAGCCTCATTCCCCTCATTAAGGAATCCCTAACCCCTCTAATTCTAATTCCTACCATGGAGTAGGGAGTAGCTGCTGTCACACTGCTGTGTCCCTTCTGCCAAGGAAGACAGGTGGCAGAAGTGACTGAGGAATTCTAATCTCTTACCCTTTCCCTCTCAGAGCTCCTCATGCCAGGAGGGTCCTTGGCCCCCTCCTCATCTTCCTAGGTGCCTCTCTCCATTGGCTTCTGGTGCAAAACACTATCCCACCCCTGCCCGCTTCTCATCGCCAGCCCCTGTGCATCCCTGGCTACAGCGACCGGACCAGAGGTCCCAGATTCCAGCCACCGTCCCCATAAACACACAGGTTTGGGTCTTCCGAACTGCAGTTTTAGGAATGCTGACTCCAGCAGAGGGTAGCCCTGAGGAAGGGAAGGAGGCTTCTGTGGGGAGGCTTAAGCGGGGAGAGGTTGAGGTCGGGAGTCAGGCATTCTAACCTGCAGGAAGGAGAGGTCCGCATTGTGTCCTGTGAGCACAACCTCAAGGTTCCCCATCACCACCTCGCACTTCTCGTAAAGCTTGTACAAGGTCTGGTACTGGTTCTCGGCATCACCTGTCACACTCAGCCCATTCAGAGTCCCAGGACACACTGCTCAAAGTGGAGGTAAGAATGTCAGACAACCGGACACAAGTTTTCAGCCTGGTCCCCCAAAACCATCCCCTCGGTTGCCCTCCTACAGGAACATTCAACAAGATCAAGAAGCAGCCTCCTCCAACTGTCATCCCTAGAGAAAAAAGGTCTATGTTGGACTGAGATCCTCTCTGAGGATCCCCTCACCATCTCTCCCAACAGGCAGGTGCAAAGGTTTTCCACCACAGCCGCCTCTGTGCCTCTTTCAGGTATGACTTTGGGTACTAAGGAGTTAATCAAAGAGGATGTAGGGTTTTCTCTCCCTCCCTAGAGAGGTTAGAAAAGGACCACAACTTGGTTACCCTCCTCTTCCCTTCCCCCTCTCTGACCAGGGTACTTACTTCTCTACCCCCATCCTGCCTCTCTCTAGGTCCTGGAATAAATATCTCTTTGGGGCGAGCACACAGCCCCTATTGTGTCTACTGAGGGTGGGATGGGGGCAGAGGGTGGGGGCAGTGCCCAGGGCCACAGTTCAGCCCACAATGCGGCAATTCTGTCTAGGA
Organism: Ailuropoda melanoleuca; assembly: GCF_002007445.2. Lineage (NCBI taxonomy): Eukaryota > Metazoa > Chordata > Mammalia > Carnivora > Ursidae > Ailuropoda > Ailuropoda melanoleuca. The sequence goes on along the minus strand of NC_048232.1, from coordinate 33,433,134 downwards.
GGAGGGGCTGCTCCACCCTGTCCCGAGACACCCTGTCCTCAGTAGCGCCGCCCCCCTCCACCCTCAAGGCTTGGGCTCAGACAAGTGACCTCACGAGAGGGGGAGCTCTGGTGGGGAGAGGGGGTCAATGTGAGCTTTGTCTTTAAAGCTGAAAGATAAGGAGCTGGTTGCCTACCCCGCACCCCCCCCCTTCCTAAACTCTGGCTTCCCTTTCCCTTCCCCTATCCCAACACACACCAGCTCCTCGGAGTCACACTTTCCAGCAAATACACAGTAGCCTGGAGGGAAACAGTAGAGGATTCCCCCATTCTAAGCCTTCCACCCCATTTCATTGTCAAAAGATTCATTAAAAAGCTTTCCAACATGGCAATCTTCATGAGGCATGCCAGTCTTGGGGGTTCACTTGACCTTGTAGGTATGGAGGATATAGGGCTATGGGAAATCTTGGCCCCTGAAGCCCGACCCGTCTCTTTGCTCTGGCTCACTGACAGACTGTGGGGAGGGTGGGGGGTAGATACCACCTGTTCCAACCACCCTTCCCAGAGGCGCTGGCAGCTTAGCAGGAGGGCGGGAGTGGGAACGGAGGAAGGGAGGTCAGTGAGGCCCCAACCCCTCCTCCTAGATACACCCCTAGTCTGACCACTTGACCTTTGAGGGCTCCCATTCCCTATTGCTCCCCACAATGGGAAGGAAGGGGGTGGGCTAGACCCAGCAGAGGGGTAAACGGGCTGGGAGCTCCCAGAGGAGCCTGGGAACTCTAGGGTCCTTGGGTTAAAATGAAAGAAACTAGGAAGGTTAGTCATTTAGGGAACAGCCCCTTCCTGGCAGGACACCCCCTCTTCCAAGTTAAGGTGCCAATCCTTCTCCCCAGATAAGGGAGGAGCCAAGATTTCTGCACAGAGCAGTGGAGTATGTATGTGATGTGTGTGTGTGTACATGCATGTGTCTCACACACACACACACACACACACACACACACACACACACACACAGATAAGCATGTACCCAGCTCCCCCGCTAGCCCAGAAATCTATACTGGTTCTGTCCTTGGGTTTCCTTATAAGGAAATGGTTCAGGTGGCCCCATCCATCCCACCTGCCTTTATGTGTTTGTGCAGACTCTGTGTCTGTGTCTGGAAGGCTACAGTGTTAGAGGTCCCAGTTCTCTGCCACCCTGAGGGTAAAGTCCATATTACACAAACAGGGAGCAAAGGGCCTGCTCAGGAAAAAAACATGAAAACCACCTCTAAGGAGGAACGGGCAGCTTGGAGAGCAGGGCAGGGGGAAGGGAAAAATCCCTGCTGTACCCAGGCACCAGGGGCCTAGGAAGGGGCCTGGGCACTCCTTTGGTAGAGAGCGGTGGGGTGGGTCAGACCAGGAATCTTCAGCCCGTCCTCAACCAGAGGCCTCCTCTCCAATATCCCCCACCCCCATCACAGCCAGGACAAAGGGACTATAGAAGGACTGAGACAGGGCCGGATGCCCAGAGGCTGCAGGATCCAGATAAAGGGTAAAGAAACCCAACCATGCCTGCCTCCTGTCTCCCTCAGGGAAGGTGGCCAGGATCTGGGACTCCTGGGTTCCCGGTTGAAGATTCCAAGGGTCTGGATGGGACCCTGATGCAGTCATTCTATTTGGTCCCTCCCACTCCAGTCCCCAGACCCCCGCCCTCCACCAGCTGGGAGTTTCACATTCAAGATCCCAGGTCTAAATTTAGGCCCAGCAACTGTGGGGGAAGCACAGGTGTTTCTCCCACTCCCACTCTGGGGAAGAGGCCCTGGCTGTGCCAAACCCCAAGCTGAGGTCTGGGGGAGGGGAAGAGATCAACAGGATTCCTCCAAGTCAAGCAACACTAGCACCCTCAGGTGTTCATGGTCCCAGAGACACCCCTAGGGGGTGGGCTCAGATGGTACGGGAGTTGGAGGAACAGATGAGCAATGTGACTCTTGTCTAGACTCCAAGAGACATAGTCCAACAATAAACAGAATGTAGGTGGGGGAGAAGCTGGGCTTAGGAAGGACCTCCAGGACAGGAAGCTCAGAAGGTGGGAGAGATGCCCTGTTGGGTCTCAGGATGGGGAGGGAAAAGACAAACTGAGAAACACAGGTTGGAAGTCCTTGACCCTACAGCTCCTGGCCCAGAGCCTTGTCCATAGTAGATGCTCAACAAATATTAATGGAATTGATCTGGGTCTTGACAAAGAGAGGTTGGTCAAGTCAGGGACCAGCCAGCTTTATTATTTTCAGGAAAAGAGGTAGGTCAGCCTCTGCGTGGCCTCTCACCCTGATGTCACCTGTACTTGGCCCTTTGGTTACTCTCAGCCCTTCCCAGGGCACTCACGGAAGAGGAGGTGCCAATCTTGTTTTTCCAAACGCAGAAAACAACAACCCCCTCCAACCCTTCCATAGCTCCGCCCTGTCGGCAAAACAACGAAACTGGAGGTGCTGAAACCCGAGGGATGGGGTTGGGGAACAGACTGAGAGCCCCCCCCCGCTTTCTCCAAGACCTCCACCTCCGATCATCTCCTCACGTTTACAGAACGGAGGTCCCAGCTCCCCTCCCTATAGGGCCCCTCGGAAGTGTGATCTGTCTCGGCATCAGTCCCCAAGAGAGAGACAAATTAGAAGGCCGGGGACGCGCTGCGGAGGGTTGTGTGTGCGGGGGGGGGGGGGATCAGGCATCCCGACCCCGCCCGGACCGCGCCGAGAACCCGAACCTGACGGTCCCTGCCTAGGTGGCCCCAGCGGAGCCGCCCCTGCCTTCCAGGATTCCGCGCTCTCGGTTCGGGATCCCGGATCCCGAGACGGCCGGTGCTCCCGCGCCGCTTACCTGCCTGGGAGTTGCCCACCTCGGAGCCCCGGGCCAGGTTGAGAAGGAAGCCCAGCACCTGCAGAGCCGCCTTCGCCCTCATGGCTCCCGCGGAGGGTGACGGCAGCCCCGCCGAATCCGGCCCGGGGGCCCCCTGGACTAGGACATCGAAGCGGAGCCACCTGAGCCGCCAGCGACTCGGGAGCGGCGGCAGAGGACGTTGCAAACTGCAATCGGAGCCGGAGCCAGAGTCCGGGGCGGGATGGCAGGGGAGGGGTGTATGTCTGTGAGAGGGCGAAGGAGGGAGCGCAGGGGGAGGGGGTGAGTCACGGCCGCGCCCACTCCGGCGCGAGGCTGGCGTGGAGCTGGCTGGAGCCGCCGACTGGCCGCGGCGAGCGCGCCCCACGCCGCAGTGCGTGCCCGCTTGGGCCACGCACAGCGAGCACGGGTCTCACCGCAACTTTTCTACGGGAGCTGGACTAAGGGGAGGCCAGGATTCCAAACGCCCCCAAATGCCTCCAAAGGGAAAAGGTACTGGGGGTGGGGAGAGCGCTTCGAAGCCCGGCCCCCTGAAAGTTGGCCTCGCCCATTAACCAAATCACTCAACTTCCCTAGCCGGTTGGGTCACTTGGGGGATTTTCTCTCCGAATATTTTTTTCTGTGTGTGTTTTAGGAGGAAGGTGTTTGCCTCACCCTCAGGCCACCTCAGTTTCTCCGGAAGCCCCTCGAAACCCCATAATTCATCTACCCTGTCGAGGAACCCGAGCCCCAGAGACCGCGTGAAATCGCACTGTCTCCGGCCGCTTCCTCCTCCAGACCCGGCGCCAGCCCGGCCTCTCCCGGGGATTTGGCTGGGGGGGGAGGCGGGGGCGGCTTCCAGCCTGGGAACAGTCCCGAAGCCCGCCTTTTCACTTCCACCCCGGGAGGGGCTCCCGCACCTGTCGCCGTCCCCTCTGCTGCCCCCCACGGCCGCCTGGGAGAACAGCTGCCTCCCCTTCCACACTGGAGTCACCGCGCCGTCGGGGCGGCCGGAGTTCCCGCCTCTTTAATGCGGACCCACACCGGCAAGACGGTCCCCACTACAGGCGTTCACATCTTCTCGGGCGCCTTCCCAGCCCGGGCTCGCGCTGGAAAGGGGGACGTAAAGAGGGCACTAGAGACAGCGTCCACAAACGGCACGGACCCCTGGCACCTCCAGCACCAGCTCCCAGATCCTGGCCACAGGCGGTCGGGCGCACAGCGAGCGGCTGCCCCAAACCCTGCCAGCCTCCGGCCGGATCCGATGGGCGCCCCCTGGTGCCCAACGGGCGGCAGTGAAGCCCCACACAGCGTCGCACTTCAGATTCCTAAGATGGGCATTCCGGATTTCGTCCAGAGAGCCTAATTATTTTCCCAAGTTTCAAGCCAAAGACCCAAACCCTTGGTGAAGAAAAATTTCGCGCCTTACTGAGCCAGGATTGCCGGCTAAAATTCTTTATAAACTTGCTCTGTATTGATATGCACCCAGAGCGCCCATTCTCTACTGGAGGCTTACCTTTGCCCTTAGGCGTTGGCCTTGCCCGGGACACTTGCATAACTGTCATAATAGTAATAGCAACAGGGAAACATTAACATATGCATACATATATCACTTCATTTGCAAACGTTTCCTCAAACTTAGATAATGTTTCACTTAACATAAACATGTGAGGTAGGCAACATCGCTGGATTTTACAGAACTTGAAATGTGTGAATCCTCCAAGGTCACCCATTTGGTAACAGTGGATCAGGACAGGGAGCGCAGGGTTTTGCGTAGATTTCTTCTGTCACGGAGACTGGAGTTTCATCTGCTCAGAAGCAAGTTCTCATCAGCTGACCGAGCTCCGGGCATTTTAAGTGGCCTTTCCTTTTATTAAACACCCACCTAATGTTCAAGGCTCTGGTTGTGAAAGAGAAAACCCTCCTTAATTTCTTTGTGAAACAGTTGTATCTATCTACAAGGTTGTTGTTAGAATGTAGTGAGAAAAGGCTAAGTAGAGTTCTTAATTACAGTGTCATGCTGGTCCTTTAAGAAGCATTCCATGAGGGGCACCTGGGTGGCTCAGTTGGCTAAGCCACCAAATCTTGGATTCCTCCCGAGTCAGGATTTCCTGGTGGTGGGATCCAGCTCTGTGTCAGGCTCAGAGTGGAGTACGCTTCAGATTCTTTCTCCCTCTCTCAAACAGATAAATAACATATATTTTTAAAAGATTTAATTTATTTGAGAGAGAGAGAGAGCAGGCACGAGGCAGGAGGAAGCGGGAGAAGCAGACTCCTGCTGAGCAGGCAGCTGGACCTAGGCCTCAATACCAGGACACTGGGATCATGACCCCAGCGGAAGGAAGCCGATTAACCAACTGAGCCACCCAGGCACGCCAATAAATAAAATCTAAAAAAAAAAAAAGCATTCAATGAATGCAGCTGTATTTATTCCTATTATTGACAACCCCACTTTTCCCCTCTCCAACTAGATCCCAAGGTGTGTTTGCTGGTATACATTCTTAGACTTAGAGAGACATTACGCTAAACATCAGGGATATGAACACTGGATAAAGCTGACACCTAAGGGACCATCTGTGTTGGGTGCTGCCCTCAATGTATAAATGAAGAAAGAGAGCCTTTATTGACAAAAGCTCTCCGAAGTTATCTAGAATCCCTTATCTGAATTTACTCTTAGCTGATGACTGGTTCTTACTTTACTGTGAAAATAAAAGTAATCAAAAGAAAACATAGCTATCTTTCTACCACCAATCTGGCCAATTTACTTCCATCCTCCATTACATACTCAGACTTCCATCTTGTTACAATGAATCATTGCTGCTATTTAAGCCAGCTGTCCCCTCCCATTTCCATCTCTCACCCCCACCTTCCAGTTCTATACCTTAGTCTCTTCCTTCTTCCCTTTCTCCTGTATTATTCCCTTTCTCCTATATTATCAAATTTTCTACTAGATCATTCCCATTAGCACACAAATGTGCCGTAATATCTACCACCTTAAAAATAATAATAAAAATAAACTTCCGGGGTACCTGGGTGACTCAGTCAATTAAGCATCTGCCTTTGGCTCAGGTCATGATCCCAGGGTCCTGGGATTGAGCCCCACATCGGGCTCCTTGCTCAGCGGGGAGCCTGCTGCTCCCTCTCCCTGCCTCCCCCCCACCCCCCACCCCCATTCATGCGCCCGTGTGCTCTCTCTCTCTCTGACAAATAAATAAATAAATAACTCTTTAAAAAGTATAAATAAATAAATGAATAAAACTTTCTTTGACCTCATGGCTTTCTAGTCCTTTGCTCCTAACTGCTGCAAGATATTCTATGTGAATCCCTATGCTTTATTTCTTTTTTTTAAGATTTTATTTATTTATTCGACAGATATAGAGACAGCCAGCGAGAGAGGGAACACAAGCAGGGGGAGCAGGAGAGGAAGAAGCAGGCTCATAGCGTAGGAGCCTGATGTGGGGCTCGATCCCATAACGCCAGGATCACGCCCTGAGCCGAAGGCAGATGCTTAAGCGCTGCGCCACCCAGGTGCCCCGCTGTGCTCTATTTCTTCACTACTCCAGTAAGTGCCTTCAGCTTCCCACTACCACAAGTGGTGCTGCATGTGGACATTTCTCCTTTAGTTCTGTGATAATTTCTTGTGCATTTTGAGCTCCAAGCTCTCTGGAATGTCACACCATCAACAGTGGGATTTCTATATCTCAACTTCCTCGACAGCACTTTATTCAAGTGGCCAATTTCCCCATTTGCCATGAATTTAAAATATCTCCTTGCATTTCTTTAATTATTAGTATGTGTGAGCATCTTCTCAAATTTTTTCTTACTTTTGGTTTTTCTCTTTTATAAACTCTGTTTTCTTTGCCAGTTTTTCTATAGGGATTCCCATATTTTTTACATTGATTTTCATCAGTTTATTGTATAGTTTAGATATTAGTCCTTTGTTCATTTTAGACATTGCAAGTATCTTTTCACAACTTTCATCATTAACTCTGTCAATATTGTTAATCGAACAGACGTCCTTAATTTTGGTGTAATCTAATTAATCAACTTTACGCTTCTCATGGTTTGTGATCTTGATATTTCTAAAGATTTTCTTCCCCTCCTATTTATTGAGATATGGTTGAGATATAATCAATATACAATAAACTGCATGTATTTAAAGTCTACAATTTGATGACTTTTGACTTACATATATAAACATAACCACGATCAAAATAATAATTTATCCATCACCCAGGAACATTTCCTCATTCCCTTTTGTAATCCTTCCTTCCTATTTTTTTTAACTTTTAAAAAAGATTTTATTTATTAATTCATGAGAGACAGAGAGAGGCAGAGGGACAAGCAGACTCCCCATGGAGCAGGGAGCCGGATGCAGGACTCAATCACAGGACCCCGGGATTACGACCTGAGGTGAAGGCAGTCAGTTAACTGGCCCAGCCACCCAGGCGCCCTGTAATCCCTCTTTACTAATCCCCCTTAGTCTCACTTTGCCTTCCCACAGCATGTGTATATCCAGTTGTTCAAGTACTATTTTATTTGTTGATAGTAGTAGATTTGTAATGCTAAAAAAATGCTAGCACTACATAGTAAAAATGGGCATTTGTTTTTAGTTATTTTTAGGGGAGAAAGTTTCAAGGGAGGTATTTTACACACAGAATCATTTGAACTGGATCTTGTCAAAATAAATGCATAGAAGAAGTAAACGGTATAGTAAGTTTCATATAATATAAAACCCCTGTGAGTAATTATGCAAAAAATGAATAAAAATACATACACAATTAGAACTAATAAGAACATTAAAAAAAGATTTCTGAGGGACACCTGGGTGGTTCAGTTGGTTAAGAGTCTGCCTTTGGCTCAGGTCATGATCCTGGGTCCTGGGATTGAGCCCCACATTGGGTTCCTTGCTCAGCAGGGAGCCTGTTTCTCCCTCTGCCTGCTGCTCCCCCTGCTTGTGCTCTCTCTCTGTGTCACATAAATTAAAAAAAAAAAAAAGATTTCCAAGTACAAACCACAATATTACCCAAGCAATAGTATTTATCTTGGTTCTTTTTTTTTTTAAGATTCCATTCATTTATCTGAGAGTGAGAAAGAATGAGCGGGAGGAAGGGCAGAGGGAGAGGGAGAAGCAGGCTCCGGATGAGCAGGGAGCCCCATTCGGGGCCGGATCCCAAGACCCAGAGATCATGACCTGAGCCCAAGGCAGATGCCCAACGAACTGAGCCACCCAGGTGCCCCAGTTATCTTGGTTCTGAAACTGAATAATGAGCGGCACCTGGGTGGCTCAATTGGTTAAACGTGCCTTCAGCTCAGGTCATGATCCTGGGGTCCTGGGATGGAGCCCCTGTGGGGCTCCCTGCTCAGTGGGGAGTCTGCTTCTCTCTCTTCCTCTGCCCCTCCCCCTGCTTGTACTCTCTCTCTGTCTCAAATAAATAAATAAAATCTTAAAAATAAATAAATAAATAAAACTGAATAATGAAAATGCATGAAATGAATGCTCTTGGCCCATCTCCCTTATGTATGTACAAACAAATATTCTAAGTAAAATACCAGTTAACTTAATCAGTGCATTAAAAAATAATTATCTGGGGGGCGCCTGGGTGGCACAGCAGTTAAGCGTCTGCCTTCGGCTCAGGGCGTGATCCCGGCGTTATGGGATCGAGCCCCATGTCAGGCTCTGCTTGTGTTCCCTCTCTCGCTGGCTGTCTCTATCTCCTGCTTGTGTTCCCTCTCTCGCTGGCTGTCTCTATCTCTGTCAAATAAATAAATAAAATCTTTAAAAAAAATTATCTGGGGGCACCTGGCTGGCTTAGGCAAAAGAGCATGTGACTCTTGATCTCAGGGTTGTGAGTTGTGAGTTCAAACCCCATGGTGAATGTAGAGCCTATTGTAAATAAATAAGTAAGTAAGTAAGTAAGTAAATAAATAAATAAATAAATAAAATATCTGCACAGTATTTTTCTAGTTTCTGAAAAACTCCCATAAAGTAGTAAAAAACTGTTCTTGAAAGTCTATAGAGCATACCTGTAAAATCATCTGGGTTTAGACTTTTGGGTAGAAAACTCTTTGACTAATATTCTAATTTCTTTAATGCTTGTTGGCATCTTCAAGTTTTTACTATCTTCTTGACCCATTTTGCTATTTATATTTTCCCAGAAATTAATTCATTTCATATGGGTTTATAAATTCTCTAGTGTATGGTTATTAATAATGCTGTTATTATTTTGAAAAAATATCTGTTGTGTCTATGCCCCATTTTCATTCTATATTTTGCTTATTTTCTTCTTCTTTCTTTCTTTCTTTCTTTCTTCTTTCTTTCTTTCTTTCTTTCTTTCTTTCCTTCTTTCATCATTCTAACTAGAGTTCTCTTTTTGTTTCCCCTCTGGTTTATTGATTATATTATTCCCTTTATCCTTATTTCTTCTCTGTGTACTAATAGATTTAGCTTGTTAACTATATACCATTCTTCTGTATTGCAGTTTACAATTTATCTGCATGATTCATCAGTTTCTGAGAGGGTATGTTAAAATCTCCAGTTCTAATAACTGATTCGTTCTTGAGTGCTTTTTCATTTGTCTCCAAACGTTTTTTTGTTTCTTTCAAATGTATTTAATATTCTATATCTCTAATTAAAGCTTTAATTGTATCTTAGAAAATCTGACAAACTTTTATTTAGTTTAAAATATTTCATAATTTCTCTTACTCCTTTTCTAAGATTTATTTGAGGGGCGCCTGGGTGGCTCAGTTAAGTGTCTGCCTTCGGCTCAGGTCATGATCCCGGAGTCTTGGGATGGAGCCCCACATCAGGATCCTCTGCTGTAAGCCTGCTTCTTCCTCTCCCACTCCCCCTGCTCGTGTTCCCTCTCTCGCTGGCTGTCTTTCTCTCTGTTAAATAAATAAGTAAAATCTTCAAAAAATAATAAGATTTATTTGAGAGAGAGAGTGTGCACCCTCGCTCGCACAGAGGGGCAGGGGCAGAGGGAGAGAAAGAATCTCAAGCAGACTCCCCACTGAGCTTAGAGCCCAATGCAGGGCTCCGTCTCACGACCCTGAGATCACGATCTGAGCTGAAATCAAGAGTCAGAGGCTTAACCGACGAAGCCACCCAGGCGCCCCTCTCTTACTCCTTTTTTAATCCAAGGTATACTAATAGTATGTCCTTGGGGCGCCTGGGTGGCGCAGTCGTTAAGCGTCTGCCTTCGGCTCAGGGCGTGATCTCAGAGTTGTGGAATTGAGCCCCACATCAGGCTCTTCAGCTGGGAGCCTGCTTCTTCCTCTCCCACTCCCCCTGCTTGTGTTCCCTCTCTCGCTGGCTGTCTCTCTCTGTCAAATAAATAAATAAAATCTTTAAAAAACAAAACAAAAACAAAAACTAATAGTATGTCCTTAGATTCCAGATATTTGGGGATTTAATAAGCTATCCTTTAATTAGTTATTTCTCATGTTATTGCATTACAGTCATAGAACATGGGCTGTGTAATACTGATTCTTTAAAACGTAGCATTGGGGCACCTGGCTGGCTCAGTCCATGGAGCACACAACTCTTGATCCTGGGATCATGCGTTCAAGCCCCACCTTGGGCACAGAGATTACTTAAAAAAAAAAAAAAAGTAAAGGGGCACCTGGGTGGCTCATTCAGTCAAGCATCCAAGTCTTGATTTTGGCTCAGGTCAGGATCTCAGGGTTGTGACATTGAGCTCTGTGTGGGGCTTCGCACTCAGTGGGGAGCCTGCTTGTTCCTCTCCCTCTGCTCCTCCCCCCCTCAATTAAATAAGTAAATAAAATCTTTTTTAAAAAATAAAGGATTCCTCTGTTAAAAAAATAAAAATAAAAAATAAATTTAAAAAATTAAAATGTAGCATTAAAACTTCCTTTGTAACTTAGTACATAGTCTTTAAAGATTTTATTTATATATTTGAGAGAGGGAGAGCACGAGCAGGGGGAGGGGAAGAGGGAGACAGAGAAGCAGCCTCCCCGCTGAAGGTGGAGCCTAAGTCAGGGCTCAGCACAGGGCTTGTCCCCAGAGCCCCAAAATCATGACCTGAGCCGGAAGTCAGCTGCTTAACCAATTGAGCCACCCAGGCGCCCCTTGATCCATCTGTTTCTAAGAGAGCTATGTAAGTATTTCCAGTTCCAATAGTTGATTTATTTTTGTTTAAAATTTATCAATTGCTGTTTTGTAAGTGTAAAAAAAAGTGTAAAAAAGAATAATGGTACTTTCTCATATAATTGTAGTGACTTGTATGAATTAATACATAGAAAGTCTATAGAGTATGACTGGCACATAGAAGGTGTTTGATGACAGGACTGGAGGAGATAATGCTAAGTGAAATAAGTCAAGCAGAGAAAGACAATTATCATATGGTTTCACTCATTTATGGAACATAAGAACTAGGAAGATCGGTAGGAGAAGGAAGGGAAGAAGGGAGGGGGGGTAAACAGAAGGGGGAATGAACCATGAGAGACTGTGGATTCTGGGAAACAAACTGAGGGCTTCAGAGGGGAGGGAGGTGGGGGAATGGGGTAGGCTGGTGATGGGTAGTAAGGAGGGCACGTATTGCATGGTGCACTGGGTGTTATATGCAACTAATGAATCATGGAACTTTACATCAAAAACTGGGGATGTACTGTATGGTGACTAACATAACATAATAAAAATTTATTATAAAAAAAAAGAAGGTGCTTGATGAAGTTAACTATTACTATTTATTTATTTATTTATTTATTTATAAATTCTTCTCTTCCTCCTCCTCCCCTTCCTCCTCCTCTTTCTTATTCAAAAGAGAGAGGGTGGAGGGGCACCTGGTTGGTGCAGTCGTTAAGCGTCTGCCTTCCGCTCAGGGAGTGATCCCTGCGTTCTGGGATCGAGCCCCACATTGGGCTCTTCTGCTGGGAGCCTGCGTCTTCAGCCTGCTTCTTCCTCTCCCACTCCCCCTACTTGTGTTCCCTCTCTGGCTGGCTGTCTCTCTGTCAAATAAATAAATAAATAAAATCTTTAAAAAAAAATATTAAAAAAAAAAAAGCGAGAGGGTGGAGACCACAGAGGGAGGGAGAGAGAAAGAATCCTAAACAGACTCCATGCCGAGGTTGGAGCCCAACTCGGGGCTGATAACACAACCCTGAGATCAGGACCTGAGCCAAAATCAAGAGTTGGTTAGGGCAACCGAACCATCCCTAAAGATTTTATTTTTAAGTAATCTCTATACACAATGTGGGGCTCAAACTTACAACCCCAAGATTACTGACTGAGTCAGCCAGGTGCCCCAAGCTATTACTATTTATGTATTTTGAGCCTATATTGCCAAGCACATTTATGTTGGTTATATTTTTGTCTTTTCTTTGTTTTTCATTATGTAATACTCTCTCCTTGGCCCCATATTTTTTTAAAGATTAATTTATTTTGGGGGGAAGGGTAGAGGGAGAGAGAATCTTTTTTTTTTTAATGTTTTTTTATTATATTATGTTAGTCACCATACAGTACATCCCCGGTTTCTGATGTAAAGTTCCATGATTTATTACTTGCGTATAACACCCAATGCACCATGCAATATGTGCCCTCCTTACTACCGGTCACCAGTCTATCCCATTTCCCCACCCCCCTCCCCTCTGAGGCCCCCAGTTTGTTTCTCATAGTCCATAGTCTCTCATACTTCATTCACCCTTCTGATCACCCCCCCTTTCTTTATCCCTTTCTTCCCCTAGGGAGAAAGAATCTTAAGCAGACTCCACAATGAGCATGGAGCCAAGGTGGGGCTCCATCTCAGGACCCTGAGATCACGACCTGAGCCGAAATCAAGAGTCTGATTCTCAACCGACTGTGCCACCCAGGTGCTGTGGCCCTATAATTTTTTGCCTTGAATTTTTATCACCTATTACATAAAAAAAATAATAATTTAAGTAGGCTCCGGGCCCAGCATGGGCCTTGAACTCATCATGCCCCTGAGACCAACAGTCGCGTGCCTCACCGACTGAGCCAGCCAGGCAGCACCCTTTTGTCTTTGGTTAAAAAAAAATTTTTTTAAGTATTTTATCACATATTAAAACCTAATTTACTTTTGGTTTGTTTATTTATTTATTTATTTATTTATTTATTTATTTATTATTTATATTTATTTATTTATTGCCTGGCAAAGCTTTTCCCTTGATCACAGATTGAGTTTCTAGGGAAGCCATCGCTAAGATGGAGAATAGAGTGCAGGCAGTTTATTAGTGAGTTCTCCTGGGATCAACCCGGAAAGAAAGGAAGCGAGATTGGACAGAAGGAGAAGTTGATGGCTGAGCAGTCCCAAGGCTTCAACTAATTCTGAAGGGAACTGTGAAAAAAGCTACTATCTCACACTCTGCAGAGCAAGTGTTTTACCAAGGCATGTGACATACTTGGCACTTCCTGCTCAACCAGTCCATGTCGCATGATGTTATCAATATAGCAGATCGAGCTGGGATTCTCTGAGAGATGTCTAGCTGGTTGGCTCTCTTCAGATCACTTAATGACAGAGAGCAGAAGAGTAAACATAGCCCTGGGGCAAGACTGTGAATGTATATTGTTGCCTTTTACAAGTGAATGTGAACTGTTTCTTTTCTTCCTTCTGATAGGGATGGAAAAGAATGCATCTGCCAGACCAAGGGTTGCATACCATGTACTTGGGCCCCTGTTAATCTGCTCTAGCTGATGCCACATACGGCAAAGCCGCTGCAATTAGTGCTACTACTTGGCTGAATTTATAGTATTTCACACACATCCTCCAGCATCTGGTTTTTGCAGGGACCAGATTGGTGAATTAAATGAAGAAATGATACGGACTACTACTTTTGCATTCTTTTTATTTTTTTCCACAGTCCAGTGGTCTGTCATTCTTTTTACACATGTCCTGAATTCATAAGGAATGGGTTCCAGCAGCCCAGGGTCCTTTCCACTGGTTCTCACAAAGTATGCTTCTCTGGGTAGTGCAGGCTGGTGCTTCCCAAGTACCTTTCTCATTGGTTTCTTTCTTTTTTTTTTTTTTTAAGATTATTTATTTATTTATTTATTTGACAGAGATAGAGACAGCCAGAGAGAGAAGGAACACAAGCAAGGGGAGTGGGAGAGGAAGAAGCAGGCTCACAGCAGAGGAGCCTGACGTGGGACTCGATCCCACAACGCCGGGACCACGCCCTGAGCCGAAGGCAGACGCGTAACCGCTGTGCCACCCAGGCGCCCCATCATTGGTTTCTTTCTTGATCATTCTCCTTCACACACTTCAAGAAACGCTCAGCTCTTAGAGTGCTTATTATGCTCAATATGTATATTAGTTCTCTTGACAAGAATCTTGCCCTTAATTTGTTTGTTTACAACGATGCCGAGCATGCTGGGTAACATTGTAGACTCCTCCAGTTTTGCTCTGGCAACATTGGGGGGGGGTTCCTTTTTTTTTTTTTTTTAAAGATTTTATTTATTTATTTGACAGAGAGAGAGAGAGAGCACAGGCAGGGGGAGCAGCAGAGGGAGAGGGACAAGTAGACTCCCTGCTGAGCAGGGAGCCCGATGTGGGACTCGATCCCAAGACGACGCTTGGATCATGACCAGAGCCAAAAGGCAGACATTCAACTGCCCGAGCCACCCAGGCGCCCCTTGGGGTGCTCCTTTTTGAATAGTGCCCATTTCCTTGATGTCTACAATATCATATTTCTTTTAGATTCTCATATTTGTGGCCAAAGGAACAACTCTATGTTTTCTAAAAGGTTTATTTTCTAAAAATAAGATCTGTAAAAAAAAAAGAATTTATTTTGAAGTAATCCCTGCACCCAAGGTGGAGCTCGAACTTACAAGGCTGAGACCAAGAGTCTCATGCTCTACCGATTGAGCCAGCCAGGTGCCTGTGCTTAAAATCTCTAGAGGCGCCTGGGTGGCACAGCGGTTAAGCGTCTGCCTTCGGCTCAGGGCGTGATCCCGGCGTTATGGGATCGAGCCCCACATCAGGCTCCTCCGCTGGGAGCCTGCTACTTCCTCTCCCACTCCCCCTGCTGTGTTCCCTCTCTCGCTGGCTGTCTCTCTGTCACATAAACAAAAAATATCTTAAAAAAAAAGTTAAAATAAAATCTCTAAAAAATAAATAAAATTTAAAATTTACTTGATATTCTTAGGAAAACAAAACTTACCTAAACTGATCAAAGAAGTAAGAGAAAATTCTGAGTGGTCCTATATATCTATTAAGTACACTGAATATGTAATTTAAAAGCTTTCCCACAAAGAAAACTGTAAACCTAGATAGATGTATTAGTGAATTAGTCCAAACATTCAGGGAAGAAATAACACCAATCTTACAAAAACTTTTCCAGATCATAGAGAAAAAGAAGATTTCCAATTCATTTTGAGACACCATAACCTGAAAAAAATTTTAAATTATATATAATTTAAATATATATAATTTAAATATAAATTTAAATTATAAAGTAGGACAAGTACAGGCCCCCTCTCTCATTAAATTTGATGTGAAAATCCCACACAAAATAGCAAATAGAATCTATCAATATGTTAAAAGACATTAAGAAACATTATAACCAGCCTGAATTTATTTCAGTAATTCCAGTGTGGTTTAACATTGGCAAACCAAACGATATAATTTATCACATTAACAGAATAAAATAGAAAGATCATGTAATCCTCTCTATAGTTGCACAAAAAGTATTTGATAAAATTCAATACCTGCTGATGATTAAAAAACTTATTAGCAAACTAGAAATAGATAAGACTTAAAAAAAAATTTTTTTTAGGGGCGCCTGGGTGGCACAGCGGTTAAGCGTCTGCCTTCGGCTCAGGGCGTGATCCCGGCGTTGTGGGATCGAGCCCCACATCAGGCTCCTCTGCTGTGAGCCTGCTTCTTCCTCTCCCACTCCCCCTGCTTGTGTTCCCTCTCTTGCCGTCAGTCTCTATCTCTGTCAAATAAATAAATAAAATCTTTAAAATGCCGGGATCACGCCCTGAGTTGAAGGCAGACACTTAACGACTGCACCACCCAGGAGCCCCAAGACTTAAAAAATTTTTGATAGAGGGTGTCTACCAAAAACCTACAGCGAGTATCATACACATCTAATGGTAAAATATTGGAAGTTTTCTCCTGTCTTAGAAAATCAATAACTGTTACAACCTACAATGTGAAAAAACCTTGAAAACATTATATTAAGTGAAAGAAAGCCAAACACACATGATCACGTATTGTATGATTCCATTTATATAAATTATCCAGAATAGATAAATCCATAAAAATGAAAGATTGGTGTTTGCCAGGGGCTGGAGATAGGGGATAAGGGGAATGATTGCTTAATGAATATGGGGTTTTGTTATGGGGTGATGAAAATGATTAAGAACTAGATAGAGGTGATAGTTGCATGGTATTGTAAATGAACTGAATGACACTGAATTGTAATTTTTTTTTCTTGTGGTGCCTTTTTCTGACTTTTGTGTCAAGGTAATGTTGGTCTCATGGAATGACCAAGCACATTCCTTCTCCTCCTCATCCTCCTTTATTTTCTTTTTTAAGAGTTTGAAAGGATTGGTATTAATTCTTTAAATGTTTAGTAGAATTCAGGAGTGCCTAGGTGGCTTAGTTGGTTAAATGTCTGCCTTCATTCCAGGTCATGATTCCAGGGTCCTGGGATTGAGCCTCACATCTGGCTCCCTGCTCAGCGGGAAGGTCTGCTTCTCCCTCTCCCTCTGCCACTCCCCTTGCTTGTGCTCTCTCTTCCTAAAAAAAAAAAAAAAAAAAAAAAACTTTAAAAAAATGTTTGGTAAAATTCACCAGTGAAGCCATCTGGTCCTGGCCTTTTTATTTTGTTGGGAGGTTTTGGTTACTGATTCATTATCTTTGCTTGTTATAGGTCTGTTCAGATTTTTTATTTCTCCTTGAATCAGTTTTAGCAATTCCTCTGTTTCTAGGGATTTGCCCATTTTCATGTAGATAATCAAATTTGTTGGTGTATAACTGTTCATGTATTCTCTCACAGTCCTTTTTATTTCTTTAAGTTTGGTAGTAATGTCTCCACTTTTACTTCTGATTTTAGTTATTTGTGTTAATCTTTTTCTTAGGCTTGCTAAGGTTTGTTAGTTTTGTTCTTTTCAGAGAACCAACTTCAGGCTTCACTTATTCTTTTTATTATTTTTCTATTCCCTGTCTCTGCTCTACTATTTATTATTTGCTTTCTTCTGCTAGCTTTTAGTGTAGTTTGCTCTTCCTTTCCTACGTCTTCTTCTTCTTTTTAACCTGTAAATGGTGGAGGGTTCCAGACTTTGGTCCTTGAACTCTTTTACTACCTATTCTCACTCCCTAAGTTAGGAAGAGGGGAAGATCCAGGACAGAGAGCCCGTGTTCAGTGAAGTAGGATGAAAACCAGAAAAGAAGAGTGTCTCAGAAGATAAGCAAAGAAAGACTTACTAAGCAGGCATAAATACTGCTGGAGGGCAAGAAAGATGAAGATTGAGAACTGATCAGGCATTTGATCACATAGGAGGTTTTTGATGACCTTAACAAGACAAATTTCTCTCACATGGTGGGGATTACACTTGATTTATAGGGGGTTGAAGAGAGAATGGGAGAAACTATCAAAGACTACTAAGGTTTTACCAAAAGAAACCAAGAGCCAAACTGAGGAGGCTCCCAGTGTAGCCATCCCCAGGAGGCTCCCAGTGTAGTAACCACAATGGAACACATTAAATAGATTTAAATCCATGAATTCATAATGTTATTTAAAAAAATACTAGTCATCATAAGACAATAGGGAACCAACCTGCTATTTTGAAAACCCTGGATAAGGAAAAAGTAACAAAAATTTATCTTGCCTTGCCAACAAATACTTTGAGGGGAAGTGCTTCATTATAAAAGTATGACAGTTGGGGTGCCTTGGTGGCTCAGTCAGTTAAGCATCCGACTCTTAATTTTGGCTCAGCTCATGATCTCATGGATTGTGAGATTGAGCCCCGCATCAGGCTCTGCGGTTCGCAGGAAGTCTGCCTGACGATTCTTTCCTTCTGTCCCTCCCCTCCCCACTCTCTCTCTCTAACAAATAAATTAAATTAATCTTTTTTTTAAAAGATTTTATTCATTTGACAGGGAGAGATACAGCGAGAGAGGGAACACAAGCAGGGGGAGTGGGAGAGGAAGAAGCAGGCTTCCCGCGGAGCAGGGAGCCCCATGCAGGGCTCGATTCCAGGACCCGGGGTCATGACCTGAGCCAAAGGCAGACACCTAATGACTGAGCCACCCAGGCGCCCCTAAATTAAATTAATCTTTTTTTTTTAAAGATTTTATTTATTTATTTATTCATTTGACAGAGATAGAGACAGCCAGCGAGAGAGGGAACACAGCAGGGGGAGTGGGAGAGGAAGAAGCAGGCTCCCAGCGGAGGAGCCTGATGTGGGGCTCGATCCCATAACGCCTGGATCACGCCCTGAGCCGAAGGCAGATGCTTAACCGCTGTGCCACCCAGGCGCCCCTAAATTAATCTTAAAAAAAAAAGTATGGCAGCTAATAAATGAAGAAGGAATAATACAATGAGAATATCAGCACTTTGAGCGACAACAGTTGCTAACATCACAAAAAGAGATAAGCAGATATTATATGCCTCCTGATGTAAGAACTCACCACCATCTTACTAAAATAATCAAATCTGAATCTTAGCCTCTCAATCCAATACCAGTTTGCAAGAAATTCATAAAACAAAGGAAAGACACCACACAGCAAAATCCAGAATGCAGAAAATTCTATCAGCAAAATCCAGAAGGTGGGAAATTCTATAAGATAACAATTTAGTTTCTTCAACAAATAAATTGCAAGAGAAAAATGCCCCATAAGATTAATAGATGATCATTTGTGTATTTCTCCTGCATATCTTCAGGATAGGGAATGCCTGAGACAGTCCTTATTACAGGATTGGGCCACCATAAGAGAATTTTTTTTTTTATTTAGAAACGTTTTTACTCTCTCTTAAAGCATACTAAATTTCTTCTTATAAAATTAGAAAATCTGGGGTGCCTGCCTGGCACAGATGGAACGGCATGTGACTCTTGATCTTGGGGTTGTGAGTTTTAGCCCCACATCAAGTGTAGAGGCTACTTAAAAATAAAATCTTTGGGTGGGGCACCTGGGTGGCACAGCGGTTAAGCATCTGCCTTCGGCTCAGGGCGTGATCCCGGCGTTTTGGGATCGAGCCCCACGTCAGGCTCCTCTGCTGGGAGCCTGCTTCTTCCTCTCCCACTCCCCCTGCTGTGTTCCCTCTCAGCTGGCTGTCTCTCTCTCTGTCGAATAAATAAATAAAATCTTTTAAAAAAGTAAAATCCTTAAAATTTTTTAAAAAATCTGTTTATACATCTTGAAGGATATGTAAGAAACTGCCTATATGAAGGGGAACTGAATGCAAGGTATCGCTGCACATATTTTGTTCTTTTTATGTTTTATTCCTGTTTTATGTAGTCAAAACATAAAGTAATTGGGAAGGAGGGAGGGAGAGGGGAAGGAGGGAAGGAGGGAGGGAAGGAAGGAAGGAAGGAAGGAAGGAAGGAGGGAGGGAGGGAAGGAAGGAAAATCTTCAGACCCATTATGTTTCTCTGAAACTTCTACCAAGTGCACGTAGTCCTACCCTGTGGTTAAGCCCCTTCTATGTAACAAGCCTTCAGATCTTTTTTTTTTTTTTT
>NC_048232.1:33393053-33413513 GCF_002007445.2 Ailuropoda melanoleuca | reverse complement strand
CCCAGCGGAGGAGCCTGATGTGGGGCTCGATCCCATAACGCCGGGATCACGCCCTGAGCCGAAGGCAGACGCTTAACCGCTGTGCCACCCAGGCGCCCCAAGCCTTCAGATCTTTGATACGTCTCTCTTTTCCCTTTTAGTTTTCCTTTCTTCAGCTAAATGTCTGCACATCCTCCCCTTACTCTTCAAGTGACTTGGTGACTTGGTTAACAGTCCCTTCCCTATTGCACTGGCCTTTCTTAGCTGTACATGGCCTGGTTGTCAGTGTGTGTAGCCCAGGACTGAGTATCAGATTACAGGAGGGACGACCACTTAGTGCATCCTGAAGACCATGTCATTTAATGGAAGCAAAGAGTAAATAAAATGATTCAGCAGTTCCGTTCCTGATTATACACCCAAGAGAAATGGAAACATCTATCTCCACAAAAACTTGTACATGAATGTTTATAGCAGCATTATTCACAATAGCCAAAAGACAGTGAAGAAAACCAGAATGTCACCCCAAAATATGCCTCTTTGACATGAAATTATTTTGAACTAAAGGCAGTTAAGAAGCAGCAAACACATAAAAAGCTCTCTTTCTACCCTCCTTTTCTGCCTAAAGGCAGAATATAAATTCTTTACTGGAGATGCTCCAGACTCTTATCAGCCCAGAGACTGCACCAGAGAAATCTGCAAACAAACCTCACTCCATTAGTTTCCTCCCATATGTTTACCTTCCCACAGTTTGCTGCCCTTGGAAGCCTAAAACTCTTCCTTTGTCCTCTCCTGTCATTTTTCCATAAATTTATTGCTCTTTTTTGAAGATGCTATATTAGCTAGAGTTCTGAGCCACCACTTTGAATTACTCTTCATCGAGGTTTCTCCGCTCTGCTGTGTTAACAAACTTGTCTGTTTTACCTCGTTAATCTATCTTTTTTGTTAAAGAGCCCCATCTGAGAACCTAAGATGGGTAGAGGTAAAGTTTACCTCCCCCACAATGGAAACAACCCAAATGTCCATCTACAGAAAAATGGATAAACAAAATGTTATATATCCAGACAATTGAATATTATTTACCCATAAAAAGAACAGAGTACTGGGGCACCTGGGTGGCTCAGGTGGTTAAGTGTCTAACTCTTGATTTTGGCTCAGGTCATGATCTTGGGGTCCTAAGATTGAGCCCTGAGTTGTGCTCCACATTCAGCACAGAGCCTGCTTAAGATTCTCTCTCTCTGGGGCGCCTGGGTGGCACAGCGGTTAAGCGTCTGCCTTCGGCTCAGGGCGTGATCCCGGCGTTGTGGGATCGAGCCCCACATCAGGCTCCTCCGCTGGGAGCCTGCTTCTTCCTCTCTCACTCCCCCTGCTTGTGTTCCCTCTCTCGCTGGCTGTCTCTCTCTCTGTCGAATAAATAAATAAAATCTTAAAAAAAAAAAAAAAGATTCTCTCTCTCTCTCTTTCTCTCCCTCTTCCCTCTACCCCTGCTCATGCTCTCTCTCTTTCCAAAAAAAAAAAAAGTGAAAATATTACGTTAAATAAAGAAGCTAGTCAGAAATGTCCAAGTATTATATAATTCCATTATTATGAAAGTTCAGAAAAGAGCGATCTATAGAGACAGAAAGTAGATTAGTGGTTGCTTAGGGCTTAGGGAGAGGGGTGAAGGGGTGATAGGAAGGTGATAGCCAATGGGCACGGGGTTTCGTGCTCTCTCCTTCTGCTCATGCTTTCTCTTGCTATCTCTGTTACTATCTCTGCTTGCTCTCTCTCTCAAATAAATAAATAAATAAATAAAATCTTTTAAAAACTATATCAAGGTTTGAGACCCCTGGCTGGCTCACTCTGTTGAGTGTGTTCTGGATCCTGGGGTGGGATCCAGTGGGATCCCCACACGGGATGTAAAATTTACTTAAAAATTAAATTAGAAAGGGGCACTTCGGTGACTCAATTGGTTGAGCATCTGACTTCAGCTCAGGTCATGATATCGGGGGGTCCTGGGATCGAGCCCTGGGATGGGTACCTGCTCAGTGGGGAGTTTGCTTGTCCCTCTCCTTCTGCCCCTTCCCCTGCTGGTGCTATCCCTCTCTCTCAAATAAAATCTTTTAAAAAAATTAAATTAGGGGCACCTGGGTGACTCAGTCGATTGAGTGTCCAACTCTTGGTTTTGGCTCAGGTCATGATCTCAGGGTTGTGAGATAGAGCCCCAGGTCCTGCTCAGGGTGGAAGCTGCTTGGGATGCTTTCCCCCTTCTTCTCCCTCCCCCACTTCTCCCCCCTCCCGCTCTTTCTCTCTCTCAAAATAAATAAATTAATACATACATAAAATCTTTTAAAAACAAATTAATCAAATTTTAAAAATCTTTAAAAAATAAAATAAAAAAATTTAAAGTAAAAAGAAATGAAATAAGAGGTTTCAAGAGAAAGTGACAAATAGTAAAGACAGACAAGGAAGATATAAAATCCTTGGCTCACATTTTTTTTTTCCGTAGGCAACTTCCTTTGAGCATCTTCAAAGACTCCACTAACAGGTTAATAGAAATCTCTGAAAAAGAGAACTAAAGCAAAGGAACAGAAAAAAATACCAAAACAACAAACAAACAAAAAAATCACTCAAGAAGATTTTCCTGAAATTAAAAAATTCAAAACTACATGTTAAAAGAATATAGAGAGGGTAGGAATGGTGGCTCGAATTCCAGTTGTGGCCACTACTCCCACTGCAGAATAGCCCAGAACAGGAAGAAGGGGTCAGCCAGTCCTTCCCCCAAGTGCAGGAGCTCGGGGGTTACACCGCCAGGGAGAAGAATCAAGTGTCCACCACCAGCTTTAGGCAGGGTATCAGTATGGAAGCCATGAGAGAGAAAAAAATGGTACCCTCCAATTTCAGCACAAGACCTATGGAAAAGCTCATTGCCCTTTAAGGACCCAAACTTTGTGCACTCTGGCCATGGTGGCGCGGTAGCTGGCAAGAACAGAACCTGGAAGAACCTGAAACAAATTCCTGCTGCTCAAAGGGCAAAGCCGTGGCAGCTTCGGTATTGATGCTCCTCCATGCTTTAAACTGGCTCAGAAGTCTTCTGATGTTTCAGGTCTTCTTGCCAACTACACAGACCCCCAGAGCAAGCTACAGTGCAGCGCCATTGAAGAGTTTTCCTGTATTCAGAGGCTGCCATTCAATGTCATCACTGGCTATGTGGCCCTGAGGAAGGCTGCAAGCATCATTCCCTGAGCCTTGAGAGATGGAGACCAAGTGGACACTGTCTCAAAGTCCAATTTTGGACTCATGATTTCCTTTTATGGAAACAAACTTATTCTGTCAATCTGGAAATGTCAGTGCTGTGCCTTGGAAAAAATGTTTGGCTTTAATTTAAGGGTTCCCCCCTCTGTTTTCGCTCCAAGAGTGATATTTCCTGTTGAATTAAATTATACTTCAGTTGGAGGCACCTGGGTGGCTCAGTTTATTAAGTGTCAGACTCTTGATTTCAACTCAGGGCATGATCTCAGGGTCGTGAGATAGAGCTCTCTGTGGGGTTCCACAGTGGGTGTGGAGCCTGCTTAAGAGTTTCTCTCCCGTTCTGTCTGCCCCTCCCCTACCCCCACTCACATTCCCATGCTTGCACACTCTCTCTCTCAAAAAAAATATACTTCAGTTGTTGCCTCAAGTAAAATTGTTTGACAAGAAAAAAAATATAGAAGATTCCTAAAATATTGACCTACAATGACCAAGACCAAGACATATTCTTTTTTTTTTTTTAAAGATTTTATTTATTTATTTGACAGAGATAGAGAGACAGCCAGCGAGAGAGGGAACACAAGCAGGGGGAGTGGGAGAGGAAGAAGCAGGCTCATAGCGTAGGAGCCTGATGTGGGGCTCGATCCCAGAACGCCGGGATCACGCCCTGAGCCGAAGGCAGACGCTTAACCGCTGTGCCACCCAGGCGCCCCCCAAGACATATTCTAATAAATTTATTAGACTTTTTTTTTTCCCTCGAGAGAGCAGGCGCAGGTGGGGGGTGGGTCAGAGGGCGAGGGAGAGAGAGAATCTTAAGTAGGCTCCACACCTAGCACAGAGCCCAACACGGGGCTGGATCTCAGGACCCTAAGAGCATGGCCTGAGCCAAAATCAGTCAGCCAGCGCCCTTAGACCTTAAAGAAAAAAATCTTTTAACCATACAAAAAGAGCATAGATTTGGGATGCCTGGGTGGCTCAGTAGGTTAAGCGGCTTCCTTCATTTCAGGTCATGATCCCAGGGTCCTGAGATCAAGTCCTACATGGGGCTCCTTGCTCAGAGGGGAGCCTGTTTCTCCCTCTGCCTACTCTGACTGCTGCTCCCCTTGCTTGTGCTCTCTCTCTCTGACAAATAAATAAATAAAATCTTTAAAAAAAGAGCATAGACTCATAAGGGACAAATTAGATACTTTTCAGACTTGTCTGACAGCAATGATTTATGCAAGAAAAGAAAATGAAGTTAATGTATTTTAAATATTTAAGAAAAGGACATGTGAGCCAAAGTAAACTAACCTTCAACTATAATGGACAGAGACAAATTGTTATCAATATGCAGGAACTCAGGGAATATTGTTCCCATGAGCCTTTCCTAGCAAATCCACTGGAGAATGCAATTCAGACAACCAACTGTCTGGAGAGACATCAATATAAGGGCTCTGAGTAAACGTTATAATATTAGTTACTTATAGAACTGAGACTAAATGAAGATTAAAAGAGAAAGTATATTATGTAATGGCCATATGATCTGACAATGTAGATATTATAACCATAAAAAATGGGAAGAGAATGAGAATAGCATCTGCAAAAACAAAAACACAACAACAACAAATCGTATCTGTTTCTGTAATTGGTGGAGGTAGTACTACTAGCTATTCAGAAACTATTTAACATGAAATGCAGGATAAGGTAAATGAGTAACTATAAATATTCTAATTCATTTCTGTGCCCTTGGGAACCATGATTTTTTTTATTTTTAAAATTTATTTTAATTTCTTTTAAAGATTTAATTTATTTATTTGAGAGAGCGAGGGTGCCAGCAGGGGGAGGATCAGAAGGGGAAGGAGAGAAAGAATCTTAAGCAGACTCCCTGCTGGGTGCAGAGCCTGACCCAGGGCTCCCTCCCACGACCCTGGGATCATGACCTGAGCTGAAACCAAGAGCCAGATGCTTAATCAACTGAGCCACCAGGTGCCCTGATTTTTTTTTTTTTTAGAAGTCCAGTTACCTTGGAGTTTATTTAAACCAAGAGAAAAAGGTCATGTTTTCATGCAATACGTATTATGTATGTGTGACAGGAGTGCCTGGGTGGCTCAGTTGGCTAAGTGTCTGCCTTCAGCTCAGGGTATGATCCCAAGGTCCTGGGATCAAGTCCCACATCAGGCTTCCTGCTCGGCGGGGAGTCTGCTTTTCCCTCCCCCTCTGTTGCTCTCTCTGTCAAATAAATAAATAAAATCTTTTTTAAAAAATTAAAAAATTAAATGCAAGTTCACTTTCTGAAGAATCCACATAAAAGACAAAATATAATGTTTCATGGAGGCTAAAGAGCATCCTACTAAAGAATGAATGGGTCAACCAGGAAATTAAAAAAGAATTAAAAAATTCATGGAAACAAATGAAAATGAAAACGCACTGTTCAAAATCTTTGGGTTGCAGCAAAGGCAGTCCTAAGAGGGAAGTATATAGCACTACCAGCCTTTCTCAAAAAACAAGAAAGGTCTCAAATACACAACCTAAGCTTACACCTAAAGGAGCTGGAAAAAGAGCAGCAAATAAAGCCTAAACCCAGCAGGAGAAGAGAAATAATAAAGATTAGAGCAGAAATCAATGAAATAGAAACCAAAAGAACAGCAGAACAGATCATGAAACTAAGGGCTGGTTCTTTGAAATAATAAGATTGATAAACCCCTGGCCAGACTTATCAAAAAGAAAAGAGAAAGGACCCAAATTAATAAAATCATGAATGAAAGAGGAGAGATCAAAACAACACTTAAGAAATACAAACAATTATAAGAATATATTATGAGCAACTATACGCAAACAAATTCAGCAACTTGGAAGAAATGGGTGCATTCCTAGAGATGTATAAACTACCAAAACTGAAACAGAAAGAAACAGAAAACCTGAACAGACCCATAACCATCAGGAACCTGAAGCATTAATCAAAAATCTCCCAACAGGGACACCTGGGTGGCTCAGCCGGTTAAGTATCTGCCTTTGGCTCAGGTCATGATCCAGGGTCCTGGGGTTGAGTCCCACATCGGGCTCCTTGCTCAGCAGGGAGCCTGCTTCTCACTCTGCCTGCCACTCTCCCTGCTTGTGTGCTCTCTCTCTCGCTCTGATAGATAGATAAATAAATAAATAAAATCTTTTTTTTTAAAAAGAAAATCTCCCAACAAACAAGAGCCCAAGGTCAGATGGCTTCCCAGGGGAATTCTACCAAACATATAAAGAAGAATTAATACCTATTCTTCTGAAACTGCTCCAAAAAATAGAAATGGAAGGAAAACTTCCAAACTCTTTCTATGAGGCCTGCATTACCTTGATTCAAAAACCAGACAAAGACCCCACCAAAAAGGAGAATTACAGACCAATACCCCTGATGAACACGGATGCAAAAATTGTCACCAAAATACTAGCCAATAGGATCCAACGGTACATTAAAAGGATTATTCACCACAAGCAAGTGGGATTTATTCCTGGGCTGTAAGGGTAGTTCAACATCCGCAAATCAATCGATGTGATACACCACATTAATAAAAGAAAGGACAAGAGCCATATGAAACTCACAATAGATGCAGAAAAAGCATTTGACACAGGACTGCATTCTTTTTCCTTTTCTTCTTTCTTTCTTTCTTTCTTTCTTTCTTTCTTTCTTTCTTTCTTTTCTTTCTTTCTTTCTTTTTCTTTCTTTCTTTCTTTCTTTCTTTCTTCTTTCTTTCTTTCTTCTTTCTTTCTCTTTCTTTCTTTCTTTCTTCTTTCTTCTTTCTTTCTTTCTTTCTTTCTTTCTTCTTTCTTTCTTTCTTTCCTCCCTTCCTTCTTTCCTTCCTTCCTTCCTTCCTTCCTTCCTTCCATCCTTCCTCTTAGATTTTATTTATTTATTTGTCAGAGAGAGAGAGAGCACAAGCAGGGGGAGCAGCAGGCAGAGGGAGAAGCAGACTCCCTGCTGAGCAAGGAGCCCGATGTGGAACTCGATCCCAGTGGTGGGATCATGACCTGAGCCAAAGGCAGATGCTTAACAGACTGAGCCACCCAGGTGTCCCTACAGTATCCTCTCTTGATTAAAACTCTTCGCAGTGTAGGGATAGAGGGAACATAATTCGATATCATAAAAGCCATATACGAAAAGCCCACAGCGAATATCACTCTCAATGGGGAAAAGCTGAGAGCTTTTCCCCTAAGGCCAGGAGCACCGCAGGGTTTTACACTATCATGAACGCTGTTCAACATAGTACTAGAAGTCCTAACCTCAGTAATCAGACAAAAAGAAATAAAAGCCATCCGAATCGATAAGTCCAACTCTCACTCTTTGCAGATGATATGATACTCTATGTGAAAAACCCAAAAGACTCCACCCCAAAATTGCTAGAACTCATATGGGAATTCAGCAAAGTGGCAGGATATAAAATCAATGCACAGAATCAGTTACATTTCTATACACTAACAATAAGACAGAAGAAAGAGAAATTAAGGAGTCGAGCCCATTTACAATTGCACCAAAAACCATAAGATACCTAGGAGTAAACCTAACCAAAGAGGAAAAGGATCTGTACTCAGAAAACTATAGAACACTCATGAAATAAATTGAGGAAGACACAAAGAAATGGGAAAATGTTCCATGCTCATGGGTTGCAAGAACAAATATTGTTAAAATGTCTATGCTACCTAGAGCAATCTACACATTCAATGCAATCCCTATCAAAATACCATCAACTGGGGTGCCTGGGTGGCTCAGATGGTTGGGCATCTGCCTTTGGCTCCGGTCATGATCTCCAGGTCCTGGGATTGAGTCCCATGTTGGGCTCCTGGCTCAGCAGGGAGTCTGCATCTCCCTCTCCCTCTGCCTCTCCCCCTGTTTGTGTTCTCTCTGTCTCTCTCACTCTCAAACGAATAAATACAAATCCTTAAAAAATATTAAAATACCATCAACTTTTTTCACAGAGCTGGAACAAATAATCCTAAAATTTGTACGGAACCAGAAAAGACCCCGAATAGCCAAAGGAATGTTGAAAAAGAAAACCAAAATGGTGGCATCACCATCCTGGACTTGAAGCTCTATTACAAAGCTGTAATCATCAAGACATATGGTTCTGGCACAAAAACACACAAAGATCAATGGAACAGAACAGATAACTCAGAAATGGACCCTCAACTCTATGGTCAACTAATCTTCGACAAAGCAGGAAAGAATATCCAATGTAAAAAAGACAGTCTCTTCAACAAATGGTGTTGGGAAAATGGGACAGTCACATGCAGAAGAATGAAACTGGACAATTTCCTTACACCATACACAAAAATAGACTCAAAATGGATGAAAGACCTAAATGTGAAACAGGAATCCATCAAAATCCTAGAAGAGAACACAGGCAGCAACCTCTTCGACCTCGGCCGCAGCAACTTCTTGCTAGACACGTCTCCAAAGACAATGGAAACAAAGGCAAAAATGAACTATTGGGACTTCATCAAGATAAAAAGCTCTTCCACAGCAAAGGAAACAGTCAATAAAACCAAAAGACAACTGACAGAATGGGAGAAGGTATTTGCAAATGAGATATCAGATAAAGGGCTAGTATACAAAATCTATAAAGAACTTACCAAACTCAACACCCAAAGAACAAATAATGCAATCAAGAAATGAGCAGAAGACATGAACAGGGGTGCCTGGGTGGCTCAGTCAGTTAAGCATCTGCCTTCAGATTAGGTCGTGATCCCAGGGTCCTGGGATCCAGCCGCATGTTGGGCTCTCTGCTTAGCAGGAGCCTGTTTTTCCCTCTCCCTGCTGCTCCCCCTGCTTGTACTCTCTCACTGTCAAATAAATAAATAAAATCTTTAAAAAAACAACCTAAAAAAAAAAAAAGATATGAGCAGACATTTCTCCAAAGAAGACATCCACATGGCCAACAGACACATGAAAAAGTGCTCAACATCACTTGGCATCAAGGAAATACAAATCAAAACCACAATGAGATACCACCTCATACCAGTCAGAATGGCTAAAATTAGCAAGTCAGGAAATGGCAGATGTTGGTGAGGATGCAGAGAAAGGGGAATCCTCCTACACTGTTCATGGGAATGCAAGCTGGTGCAGCCACTCTGGAAAACAGTATGGAGGTTCCTCAAAAAGTTGAGAATAGAGCTACCCTAGGACCCAGCAATTGCACTACTGGGCATTTACCCCAAAGTACAAATGTAGTAATCTGAAGGGACACCTGCACCCCACTATTTATAGCAGCAATGTCCACAATAGCCAAACTGTGGAAAGAGCCCAGATGTCCATCGACAGATGAATGGATAAAGAAAATAGAGCTACCCTAGGACCCAGCAATTGCACTACTGGGCATTTACCCCAAAGTATCTTGCCATTTGCAACGACGTGGATAGAACTAGAGGGTATTATGCTAAGCAAAATAAGTCAATCAGAGAAAGACAATTATCATATGATCTCATTGATGTGTGGAATTTAAGAAACAAAACAGAGGATCATAGGGGAAGAGAGGGAAAAAAAAAGACAAAACCAGAGAGAGAGACAAACTATAAGAGACTCTTAACCATAGAAAACAAACGGAGGGTTGCTAGAGGGGAGAGGGGGTGGAGGAATGGGGTAACTGGGTGATGGACATTAAGGAGGGGATATGATGTAATGAGGACTGGGTGTATATAAGACTGATGAATCACTGAACTCTAACTCTGAAACTAATAATACACTATATGTTAATTGAAGTTAAATTTTAAAATCTTATATGTATATATAAGGTAGCATAATGTCTATAAATCAATTTGCTGTCAGATCCTCCAGTTAAGAACCCTCCTTCTAGGAAATTTTCATCTCTCTTAGATACCAAATAGAACATCTCATTAATGATTTGCTGTTCTGTGTCTTCACTATAGGTCTGGTAGAACTTGGAGAGCCATGGCTTCCCATGGTTGCTGAAGATGATGATCGCCTTGACCATGGTTGAGTTGGGCCAACCAGGTGGGTGCTAGGGCCCAGGGTGGGGCAGGTTCAAGAGCCTCTCCTTGGGATCTCAGTGGAGATTCTTTCCCCTGCCACCCCTTGCTGCAAAAAAAAATGTGCTGTTTTTTTTTTTTTAAGTAAACTCTACACCCAGTGTTGGGCTCAAACTTATGGCCTAGAGAACAAGAGTCATGTGCTCTACCCACTGAGTTAGCCATGTGCCCCAAGAACCGTGATTTTTGATGGAAGAAAGAAAGTACAGATTTTCTGTAGTTCTGTAGTTTCAAATTTGAATTAGAAGTATCAGTATGAACACTGTGTATACATAGTTTTGTCCCCTGAAAAGAACTAGAAACAGTGACCAACACAACATGAATAAGTGTTCCTAGGGCAAGGCACTCTTTAATTACTGTTTGTCGTTAAAACAACTGTGATTCTTGGAGAACTGGGCGGAGACTGTTGGATACTGGGGAAATGGTAGGACCCCATGGATTGGAGGTGACTGTAAGGGAGACAAAGTACTGAGGTGGGCATGACTAAGCAAGTAAACTGCAAGGTAAGATGGTTATTGGAGAACTGGGTTTGAGATTTCTTTTTTTTTTTAATTTTATTTATTCATTTGAGAGAGCGAGCATAAGCAGGGGGGAAGGACAGAGGGATACGGAGAAGCACACCTCCCACTGAGCAGGGAGCCCCTCATGGGGCTCCATCCCAGGACCCTGGGATCACGACCTGAGCCAAAGGCAAACACTTAACAGACTGAGCCATCCAGGTGCCCCAGGGTTTGAGATTTCTAACATGAACGTTTTTTTGTGATGTCAAGTTTTAAGTTATGACTGCTGGAGTGAGTAAAGATCATGGAGGACAAGGTGGTTATGAAATCCAAAGCTCAGGGGCACCTGGGTGGTTCAGTTGGTTAAGCATTTGACTCTTGATTTTGGCTCAAGTCATGATCTCAGTGTCTTGAGATCAAGTCTGGCATGGGGCTTGGCAATGGGCATGGAGCCTGCTTCAGATTCTCTCCGTCTGCCCCCTGCCGCCGGCTTGTGTGTGGGTGCACACACACACTCTCTCTCCCTCTCTAAAAAAAGGAAAAAAATAGAATTATTATAAATAACATTGAACTTTACCAAAAGTTCTTTTTTTGGGGGTGGAGGGGTCTCTCTTTGATAATCCTATGATTTTCTCATTGAGTCTATTAATGTGATAAATTACGTTTTTAGACTTTCTGTTACTGAATCATTCTTGCATTTCTGGGATAAACTCTACTCGATAATGATTTATTTTTGTTTAATTTTTATTTATTTATTTTTAAATAATGATTTACTTTTATTTTTTTTAAGATTTTATTTAGGGTGCCTAGGTGGCTCAGTCATTAAGTGCCTGCCTTCCGCTTGGGTCATGATCCCAGGGTCCTGGGATCAAGCCCCACATCGTGCTCCTTGCTCAGAGAGAAGCCTGCTTCTCCCTCTCCCACTCCCCCTGCTTGTGTTCCCTCTCTTGCTGTCTCTCTCTGTCAAATAAGTAAAATCTTTAAAAATAAATAAATAAAGATTTTATTTATTTATTTGTCAGAGAGAGAGAGAGCACAAGCAGGGGGAACAGCAGGTAGAGGGAGAAGCAGGTTCCCCACTGAGCAGGGAGCCCAATGCAGGACTTGATCCCAGGACCCTGGGATCATGACCTGAGCAGAAGGCAGACGCTTAACCCACTGAGCCACCCAGGTGCCCAGTTCATTACTATTTTTAACAGCCCTATTGAGGTATACCTGACATAGAATAAATTGCAAGTGTATAAGCTGTTAAGCTCTGACATATGTATTTGAAACCATCATCACAATCAAGATAGTGAACACATCTATGACCCCCAAAGTTTCCCCAGGAGCACTCATTTCTCCCTCCCCTTCCTCCCTCCCTTCCTTTTCTTCTTTCTTCCTTCCCCTTCCTTCCTTCCTTCCTTCCTTCTTCTTTCTTTCTTTCTTTCTTTCTTTCTTTCTTTCTTTCTTTCTTTCTTTCTTCTTCTTTCTTTCTTCTTTCTTTCTTTCTTTCTTTCTTTCTTCTTTCTTCTTCTTTCTTTCCCTTTCTTCTTTCCTCCCTCCCTTCCTTCCTTCTTTTTTTTCTTTCTTTTAAATTTTATTTTTAAGCAGTCTCCACACCCAATGTGGGGCTTGAACTCACAACCTCAAGATTAAGAGTCGCATGCTCCACTAACAGTCAGCCAGCCACCCAGGAGCACTCATTTCTAATGCATCACTCGAGTTTGGCTACTTTGTGGGCACCTGCCTACTGGGGTGGACCATATGGTTTGGGGGGCCTGATGGTGGTAGTGGTGCTGCCTGCATCATGGTCATGGGGGCTGTAACCTGCTCCCTCAGATTTCACTTATGGCTAATTCCTTCTCATTTGGGGCATGAACCACCAGGACCTTACTTAGAAGCCCTCTCTGACACCTCCAAATAAGAGCAGGTGCTCCTTCTGTGCTCTCCCATTGCACCTACCCTATCATTGGTCTCCTCTTATGGTTATCGATAGTTTCATTGTCTCTCTTTCCAGATAGACTGCAAGCTTCTTGAGGGCAGAGGCCATGTCCATGTTTGTTTAACACTATATTCTCAGTACTTTGAGCATACTGGGCCTTCAATAAATATTTTTTGAATGAATCAATTAATGAATGAATCCATCAGTGTTTTAGGTGTTGCAGATGCAAAAATGAGTTACATTAGATTTTGCCCTAAAAGGCTCACAGCCCTAATGGAGGAGCAGGCAAGGTAGATAGATTCATTGATCTCTATGAAATACAGTAGCATGCAGCACATATAGGACTGGTTATCGGTTTCCGCAGGGACAGAGTCTGACAAGGCTTCAGGGTGGATGTAGCTCTTGAGTTAAGATAACCTGGATAGATTCCAGGGCAGAGGTTTACAGCTGTTGTAGGTAGATTAATGGCTCCTAAAGATGTCCAAATCCTAATCCATGAACCTGTAGCTATGTTACTTACATGGCAAAAGGAACTTTGCAGAGCGATTAAGTTAAGAATCTTGAGATGGGGAAATTTTCCTGCATTATCTGGGTTGGCGCAGTGAAATGACAAGGGTCTTTATAAAAGGGAGGCATGACTGTCAGGGAAATTTGACGTCATGCTGCTGATTTTGAAAATGAAGGAAGAGGCCCCAAGCAAAAGAATGCAGATAGCCTCTAGAAAGTGGAAAAGAGAAGGAAATGCTTTCTCTCCTAGAGCCTCCAGAAAGAACTCAGCTCTGCTGGTATCTTGATTTTGGCCCTGAAGATCCATTTCAGACTCCTGATGTCTAGAACTGTAAGATCATAATCCTGTGCTGTGTTAGGCCACTGAGTCTGTGTTAATTTGTTACAGCAGCCATAGTCATAATACAACTGTCCACCACCTGAGACCTTCCTACCGGACCTCATACACACATTCATTCATTCAGTACCAGACGTGTTCGAAATGCTGAGAAAACAGCGGTAAAATGAGAAACAAGGCCTTTACCCTCAAGGAGCCTACATCCTAGGACAGGTAGACATTCAACAGATAATGCAAGAAATAACTTCAGTAGTAAGTGGCATGATGAAAACAAAACAAGGTATTGGGAAGAGATCGCTGGTGTGTGTGGGGGGAGGGGCTCCTTTAGTCAGAATGGTCAGAGGGAGATTCTCTGAGGTGAAGTTTGCACCAACCCTTGAATGAGAAGGAGCCAGTTGTGCGTTGATCTGAGCCTCTCCCACTCCCCCTACTTGTGTTCCCTCTCTCGCTGTGTCTCTCGCTGTCAAATAAATAAATAAAATCTTTAAGGAAAAAAAAAAAGATCTGAGGCCCTGAGAAAGGAATGAGCTTGGAGTGCCTGAGGAACAGAAAGGAGACCCATGTGGCTGGAGCAGAAAGAATAATGGGGAGGAGGTCAGAGAGGAAGGGAAGAGCCAGATCAGGCAGAGGCTTGTATCCACAGTAAGGAGTTGGTACTTTATTTTAATTGCAGAAGGAGGCCATCGGAAGGATTTAAGTGGGGGAAGTGACAGATTGGATTTTTTTTTTAATAATATATATGTTGCTATATGGTGAATGAACAGTGATGGGTAATAGTAGAGGCAAGAAAACCAGTTATGGCATCACTGCTATAATCTAGGTGAGAGGCAACAGTGGCTCGGATTAGTGCCACAGCACTGAAAAAGAAATCTTCCTCCCCCTGTCCTCCAGTCACAGGGTTCTTCCCCCTGGAAGCGGCCATTGTTATCTCCTTATCCACTGTAATCTTGGAGATCCTTCTAGAAATGTTCCATGTACAAACATAGTAAATGCATTTAAAAACAATTTTTAATGAAGTTTGGGAAAGGTTAGTAGGAATGCAGCCTATTTGCAGAGTCATAAGAGGGTATGCTGTATTTATACAGAAATGATCTTTCCTAAACAAAATTGTTGTCCTTAGAGTAGAAAATGGCAATTTACCACTTCAGCACTAATCCTATGCTGAAAACAACCCTTAGTTTTATAGTTTGATCTCCTGAATTAACTTACCTGGCAGGGAGAACTGTCCCAAGGAAGTGACTGGTATTAATTGTTTTGCTAGAGATAGGTGCCATTAGAAATACACAGATTAGGGATGTGTGAGTGGCTCAGTCGGTTGAGTGTGGAACTCTTGGTTTCAGCTCAGGTCATGATCTCAAGGTTGGAAGATGGAGCCCCACATCAGATTCCGTACTTACTCAGCAGGGAGTCTGCTGGACATTCTCGCTTCACCTCTCTCTCTGCCCCTCTGCCCTGAACCTCCCCACCCTGTGCTTGCGCTCTCTTGTTCTCTCTCTAGAATAATAAATAAATAAATCTTAAAAAAAAAAAAAGGAAATACAGAGATTGGTATCTTGGCTTTAGAATTCAAAGAATAAAGAAGACAAAATTTGGAATTAGCTCCAAATCTGGGCTTTGCAACTTAGTTGTGCTTAAAGATATGGACATGGGGGGAGCATGAGTGAGCAGAACACCGTGACCTTCATACAGAAGGCGGGGTACATTTGGACTAAGCAAGAGTTGGGACATAAAGGTACTGAGGATGGCATGCCAATGGAACAGAGGGGCCAGGAAGGAAAGTCTTCAGAGGACCTGGGCAGCAGAATTCTAACCCTCTGTCCCCAGGGGCTTTCTGATGGATAATATAGGGGTCCTCAGCTTTCCTATGCTCAGCTCTCTACACCAGTGCTTTTGCACATTATATATTTGCACCTCAATCTCCTTTCTAACATCAGCAGAGGAATCATTCCCATCATATAGTTATGTGAAGATGCTTCCTAAAACAATCAACAGTTTGCTTTCTGCAGTGTTACCTTCTTTGTTTTTGGAGCTGTTATGGAATTTTATCATTTAAGTGTCGTTTCTTTTCTTTTTTATTTCTTTTCTTTTTCTTTTCTCTCTCTCCCTTCTGTCCCTTCCTTCCTCCCTCCCTCCCCCCCTTTCTCTTTCTTTCTTCTTCTCCTTCTCCTTCTTCTTCCCCCCGCCCCCAGTATTTTTCTAACTGTGCTCCTGGAACCCTGGAGGTGTTTCAGGGTGTTTTGGGGGGTAGGAAGAGAAGTGGAGAAGGGTGTGATCACCTCAGATAGACACATATACATCCTGCTTCAGCAAAAGCAAACTTTCACAAGTTACAATATTAAGTTTCTGAGAGACGTTCACTTGAAGAAAGGATTCTGCCCACTTAAAAAATGGAAAACCATAGTTTCACTGTATTTTGCAATTTTATTAAAAATTTTCAGGGTAGTAGAAAACAGGGGCCCCTGGGTAGCTCAGTTGGTTGAGCATCTGACTTCAGCTCGGGTCGTGATCTTGGGGTCGTGGGACTAGCTTGCTGGCCAAGTCTGCTTGTCCCTCTCCCTTGTGCCCCTCCTCCTGCTCGTGCTCTCTCTCTCACAAATAAAATCTTAAAAAAAAAAAACCCAAACAGAATAGTGGAAAACAGAAAAATAAAATCTCTGATCTAGTGATGGAAAATCAATAGATAATGAACGAGTGGCTAGTCTTTAGGTTCAGTAGGAGTTAAGCTGGTGGACTGTTTAGTGTAAAGGGGAGGCTCAACGTTAAAGGGAATATTAAAAAAATATAAAAAAAATAAAGGGAATGTTTGAAATGATAGGAATGTTATCATCAAAGATTGGAGCTAAAGGAGAGGTGTCTTAGGAATTGAGATGTAAATGAAATAACTGTTGTAAAGTGCCTTACAAATAGTAATAATAGGTAACATTTTTTAAATTATTGTATACTTACTGTGTGCCAGCAGCTATCCTAAGTGTCTTGTACATATCACTTCATTTAATTTTGTTTTTATGTACGCTCTAGGCCCAGTGTGGGGCTTGAACTCATGACCCTGAGATTAAGAGTCGCATGCTCTACCGACTGAGCCAGCCAGGCGCCCTAATATTATCTCATTTAATCTTCGAAACACCATAAGGAATGTACTAGTATTACATTTTACAGATTAGGACACTAGGTCACCAAAAGGTTAGAAATTAAAGAAAACCTAAATAAATGGAAAGATACCTTGCATTCTTTGGTGGAAAAATTCAATATTGTTAAGATGTCAAATTCTCTCCAAATTGATTCATACATTCAATGCAATCCCAAAAATCTCAGATTTTCTTTTCTTTTCTTTTCTTTTCTTTCTTTCTTTCTTTCTTTCTTTCTTTCTTTCTTTCTTTCTTTCTTTCTTTCAAGTGCCAGAGGGACAAAATTGGCAGCTTACCCTACTTGACTTCAAGACTCACTATAAAGCTACAGTGATCAAGATAATGATATTGGTATCAAGATAGACAAATAGATCAATGGAACAGAATAAAGTCTAGAAATAGTCCCACAAATATATAGTCAATTCATGTTTAACAAAAGTGCAAAGACAATTCAATAGAGAAAGGATAGTCTTTTCAACATATGGGTGCTGGAACAATTGGAAATCCATAAGCAAAAAAAAAAAAAAAGAATTTTGATCCATCTCATACTAGATACAAAAATTAAAGTGCTTCACAGACCTAAAACTATAAACTTTCAGGAGAACTCAGTGACCTTGAATAAAGAAACTATCCTAGATTCAATACCAAAAGCATGATCCATAAAAGAAAGTAAATTTGATTTCAACAAAATTAATAACTTCTACTTTAAGTAGACACTCTTAAGAGAATAAAAGGATAAGTCACAAACTCGAAGATAAAATACTCAAATCATGTATCTAAGAAATAACTTGCATTCAGAATAAAGAACTCTCAAAAATAAAGCCTTCTCAATAAAATCTTATTAAAAAAAAAAGAATAAAGAACTCTCAAAACTCAATAAAGGGGCACCTGGCTGGCTCAGTCAGTGGAGGAAGCAACTCTTGATCTCAAGGTTGTAAGTTCAATCCCCATGTTGGGTATAGAGGTTACTGAAAAAAAAAAAAAAACCTCAATAAAAATAAGCAAACTGATTTTAAACACATGGAAAAAAGATTCGAACAGACATTTCACCAAAAAGATATACATCTGGCAAATAAGCACCTGAAAAAATGCTCAACACCATTAGTTATTATGGAAAAATGAAATAAAACCATGAGACAGCACTATTGTCACCAGCTAGACCTCATGACCAGGCCTTTACTGCCCACCTGCTTATATTCACTCACCTTTGTCTTACATTTTTTCCTAAGCTCTTTTTTCCAGCTTTCTCCTTAACTCAGAAAAATGAAATCCCAAACCACCCCGCAGGTGATGGTGACTGCTACAAGACCTCCCACTGCCCAGACCACCCAGACCTTCTGAGCTGAACCCGACTGGTGCCTGCGCAGATGGATCATGGAGTGACCTCTGGAATGACCTGCAATTACCTTTACCTCATTCTAATACTAACATCTCTGTCCAAGGAGGGGCCTCAGCCTCATTTACATAACATACAATGTATGTACAGGCGTTTCTTCAAGGAGCATGCATGACCTTATGCCGGCCGCTGCGTGGACAGGGTTTCCCTATCTAAATATTCGTACTGACCCTAAAGGAACCCATTCACCCTTTCTTGGGGAGTCATGGCCTTGGAAGCCATTCCCATGATCTCCTTATTTGCTACAAATAAGTTTTCTTTGTGGGACAACTCAGCCTGGTGTAGTTTCTGACTCACCAGAAGGAGCGAACTCATGCTGGTTCGCATACACTATGTACCTATTAGAACGGCTAAAATTAAAAAAACAACCAAGTGCTGGAGACGATGGGAAGAAACTGAAACTCTCATACTCTGCTAGGAAGAATGTAAAATAGTACAATCATTTGGAAAACAATTCAGCAATATCTTTTAAAAAAATTTTTTTAAGGGCGCCTGGGTGGCGCAGTTTGCGTCTGCCTTCGGCTCAGGGCATGATCTCGGGGTCCTGAGATCGAGCCCCACATCAGGCTTCTCTACTAGGAACCTGCTTCTTCCTCTCCCACTTCCCCTGCTTGTGTTCCCTCTCTCACTGGCTGTCTCTCTCTCTGTCAAATAAATAAATAAAATCTTTAAAATCTTTATTCATCTATTTGTCAGAGAGAGCGAGCACAAGCAGGGGGAGCAGCAGGCGGGGGGAGAAGCAGGCTCCCCATCGAGCAGGGAGCCCAACCTGGGACTCCATCCCAGGACCCTGGGATCACGGCCTGAGTCAAAGGCAGACACTCAACCCATAGTTTCATTATTTTGCGAATGGTGATGGTTTTATGGGTATGCATGTACTGTAAACCTTTTAAAATTGTATAAAACAATTTTAAAAATTGAGTTTTTAAGACATAGCGAAACTGAAGACTGGGCCAGGAATAATAACTACTGCCATTTGTAATGTTACGTTACCCAGCAGGTTCTATGCAAAGTCCCTTGTTATAGTATTTCATTTAATTCTCCCTTCTTTTTTTTTTTTTTTTAAGATTTTATTTATTTATTCGACAGAGATAGAGACAGCCAGCGAGAGAGGGAACACAAGCAGAGGGAGTGGGAGAGTAAGATGCAGGCTCATAGCGTAGGAGCCTGATGTGGGGCTCTATTCCTAACGCCGGGATCACGCCCTGAGCCGAAGGCAGACGCCCAACCACTGTGCCATCCAGGCGCCCCAACTATTACAATTTCTTAAAAAGATTTCCTTTTTAGGGGCACCTGGGTGGCTCAGTCCGTTGGACGCCCAACTCTTGGTTTCTGCTCAGGTCTGATCTTAGGGTTGTGAAATTGAGCCCCGCATTAGGCTCTGTGCTGAGTGTGGAGTCAAGCTGCTTAAGATTCTCTCCCTCTCCCTCTGGCCACCACCCCCCCCAGCTCAAATGCTTGTTCTCTCTCAAAAAAAAAGGAAAGGAAAAAAAAAAAGACTTTGCTCTTTTTTTTTTTTTTTGATTGTTTGTTTTCCTCTTTCGCAGCCCTCTGAAGTCAGGATTCATCATCAGTAAAATCCCCACCTTCAACATTCCTTTCACCATGGGCTCTAAAGGAAACCTGGCTCTCCCCAAATGACCCTTGACCAGTAACTGAAAACCCTATCTGCTTTTGCATTATATATTCTAAATTGTTATTTACATAAACTGTCAATGCTCCTGTTCAAGGCCAACCTCTCCATCTGTGCCCTGGACTCCATCCCTTGTCTGTTCAAGGACATGGGTTTCTCTATCTCTTACATCATCTACTTTTCTCTATTTCTCTCAGTTTTCCCATCCTTAAGCAATCATGCTGATGTTTCTACCATTTTATAAAATCCCTCTCTTGACCCCACTTCTTTCAGACACTGCTCTCCTAACTTTTTCAGCAAAACTGTTTGAAAAAGATTTCTTCAATGTTCTCCCATCCCATTCTCTCTCTCTCTTTACAATTGGTATCATATTTAACAATAATATATGTTAGAGACATTCTGCTCATTCTCTTTTGAACCCATTCTGATCATGCTTTTGCCCCCACCTCTTCATTAAAACTTTTTTTTTAAAAAAAGCCAGTCAAATTTAGCAGTGGGGGGTTGTATACCAACTTTAGTGACACTAATGTTAACATGTTTTGATAACCCACTACCATGGGACCAGCCTCATTTAAACTTCTCATCAAGGTCATTGATAATTCCATATTCTCAATTCTTTTTTTTTTTAAAGATTTTATTTAATTATTTGACAGGGAGAGAGACAGCCAGCGAGAGAGGGAACACAAGCAGGGGGAGTGGGAGAGGAAGAAGCAGGCTTCCAGCGGAGGAGCCTGATGCAGGGCTCGATCCCAGAATCCTGGGATCATGCCCTGGGTCAAAGTCAGACGCTTACCGACTGCGCCACCCAGGCGCCTCCATATTCTCAATTCTT